>NC_061068.1:1828966-2152033 GCF_021917145.1 Hypomesus transpacificus | reverse complement strand
GAGAGAGACTGTGACTGCGAGGTGGGATGGGGGCCATTGTCGATGCTTCCCTTAATGTTGCTGATCTTTCAGAGCGTTGTGCATCTGCTCTAGAAGTAATACAAGAATGTAGTTGACACATCTGTGCTGTCAGTTTCGTTTCAACCCAATCAAATGATGATGAGCAAGCCAAGCCTTGGCGCTGAATCAACAAATAAACTCCTCACCAACATGTGTGCGTGACAGGGACCCGCGAGGCAGCCTTCGTGTACGCCATCTCAGCAGCCAGCGTGGCGTTCGCGGTGACGCGGGGCCTGCAGCAGCGGGGGAGCTGGAGAAATGCGGCTGCGACCGCAACGTCCATGGAGTTAGTCCAGAGGGTGGGGCATGGCAACCACACACAAGCACGCGCACACACACGCGCAGTGACACCACTGAACAAAAAAACTTATCAGTTTCATTTGTAAACTCCCTGTATGTCCCCTCTCCCTCTTCACCAGGGTTCCAGTGGTCGGGCTGCAGTGACAACATCGCCCTATGGGGTGGCCTTCTCCCAGTCCTTTGTAGACGTGAGAGAGAGGAGCAAAGGCCAGTCCTCCAGTAGAGCCCTCATGAACCTCCACAATAACGAGGCCGGGAGAAAGGTAACACACACACGCACACACTCATTCACCAACGCACACACACGCACGCAGTATTGGGTGAAAGGGTTCCAGTCGCTCCTGCGTCCCAACACACGTGTGTCTCCCCCTGCAGGCGATCCTGTCCCACATGCGTGTGGAGTGTAAGTGCCACGGCGTGTCGGGCTCCTGCGAGGTGAAGACCTGCTGGAAGGCCATGCCGCCCTTCCGCAAGGGTGGGCAACGTCATCAAGGAGAAGTTCGACGGAGCCACCGAGGTGGAGCTGCGCAAGGTGGGCACCACCAAGGTGCTGGTGCCCCAAGAACTCCTCAGTTCAAGCCCCACACCGACGAGGACCTGGTCTACCTGGATCCCAGCCCCGACTTCTGCGACCACGACCCGCGCACCCCCGGGCATGCTGGGCACGGCGGGGGCGGCAGTGCAACCGCACGTCCAAGGCCATCGACGGCTGCGAGCTGATGTGCTCGCGGGGCGGGGCTTCCAGACGGAGGAGGTGGAGGTGGTGGACAGGTGTAGCTGTAAGTTCCACTGGTGCTGCTACGTCAAGTGCAAACAGTGCCGCAAGATGGTGGAGATGCACACCTGTCGGTGATCCAGACTGAGGACCGGACAAACAAACTCCTTTTATGTGTGTGTGTGTGTGTGTGGGAGGGAGGGAGGGGACCCCCCCACGCCCCCCACCCCCCACCCCCACCACTGGACACTATAAACAGACAGAGAGACAGACAGGCATGGGGACCTGCCCTCACAGTCAATATGAGGAGAAAAGGAGAACAGGACAGGTGCAAAGGAAATGAGATATGGAGCCAAAACGTACTTTTCACGTCCCAAACTAAGTCTGTCTCCTTTGGCCCTCACGCTCTCAGTTGACTTTCCTAGCTGTGGTTGCTTTGTTTTTTTTGTTAGGTTTTTTTTAACTTATTGATGTTGCTGAGACGGAGGTTTTGAGCTGGGTGTGAGAGGATGAGAGAGTGTGGGGGGGGGGGGGGGTGCATGTACCCATAGTGTTGGGAGTTGGGGAAGGGCTGCATGGTGAGTGCGTGGGGATCGGGGGGGGGGGGGGGGGGGGGGGAGGAAGGTGGAGGAGGGGGGGGGGGGGGGGGGGGGGGGGTTGTAATTGCCCTCTGTCTTTGCTGCTGCTGCTTTGGGGACTTACCTGGAGTGCTGGATGCTGGAGGTGCTGGATGTCAAAGGGAGTTCCAAGCCTGCCGGACTGAACGAGGACAGACTTGAAGGCTCAGATGAGGAACACAGACAGACAGACATTGTAACTTTGCGGTCCAAGTGTACATGACCGTGTTGTGTTGAGGTTCAGTAGCAGTTTTAGTGATGTTGGCCATGTCCCTGTCCAGCCCTGATGCTGCTCCACTCACATGATCAGTCACATGATCAGTCACATGATCACTCACATGATCAGTCACATGATCAGTCACATGATCACTCACATGATCACTCCCAGACATCACCGCACACACGGTAGGTCCACATGGAGGAGGGTGTGGGGCGCAGCAGGGGCTGCTGTCACCTGTCACCTGTCTCCTGGGCTCCTCCTGTCACCCTTCACTAGCCCTGACAGGTGAGGATCAAGAGAGAAGATGGGATTTGTGTTTCACTGCGAGCCAGTTAGGGAGACAAACACATGCAAACAAACATGCACACATATGTGCCCACACACACACAACACGCAGGGAGATGGCCTGCAGGTTACCATGGACACTACAAGATGACTTAAGCACTTTTCTCTCCGAGCGCACATACATTACCCTCTACTTACACTAAACAACACACACACACACACATTCACGTGATTGCACACACTCACTCTTCCTCCCATGCCACTATCAGGGCCCAGGGACTAAACTATGTATGGCTAACCACCACCATAAAGCCAAGCTTTACTATTGTAACATGCTATCATTATAGTGACATAGATCTGTAAAGATATACACTGAAGAAGACTATACTGCGTATGAATGTATGTTAATATGGAATATATGCTGTGTCAAAGATTACACTCCTGGCCTGTGTCCTGTGATATTTCTTTTGAAAGTGGAACAGCAGAATAGTAGTGTCTGAATGAAAGAACTCATTCATTCATTAAGGAAATAATGAATGAATTAATGACCAAGAAAAATGCTGAATGAAAAGATGTCAGTTATGGATGTTTGTCTCCAAATGGCTTCATAGTTCATTCAAAAAGCCTCATCTGGTGAGGTACTTTTAGTGTCCAAAACGATTCCACAGCTGTACTCCTCAGTGCTGGCCCAGCATGTGCCACAGACAGGTGTGTCCACAGACAGGTGTGCCCACAGACAGGTCTGTCCACAGACAGGTGTGCCCACAGACAGGTGTGTCCACAGACAGGTCTGTCCACAGACAGGTGTGCCCACAGACAGGTGTGCCCACAGACAGGTGTGTCCAAAGACAGGTGTGCCCACAGACAGGTGTGCCCACAGACAGGTGTGCCCACAGAGGGAGAGGGAGAGCGAGACAGAGGACAGCAAGGAGATTCAAACTCTGTGACAGCAACACATACACATTCACACATGCACGACAGAACCAAATATGTGTGTGTGTGTGTGTGTGTTAGAGTAGATTACACCCTTAGGCTCTTCTCCACAGCACTGACACCTATAAACACAATTTATGTGTCATGTTTCAGCACATATATCATCCCAGATATCAAATCACATATCCCCTGGCTAGGAGAAAGAGAACAAGCGTGGAGCGGGGAGCAGGCAGCAGGGAGTGGGGGGAAGGAGATTAGAAGTGAAGAGGTGGAGCCGAGGCAGGAGAAAGAACAGGCAGTAGGAAGCAGGAGAAGGGAGCAGGACGAGGAGGAACAGGAAGTAAGGAGTGAGAGCAGGAGCAGGGAGCAGGGAGATCAAGGAGAGGGTGGGGGAGCCAGCAGAAGTGGGCGGGGGGGGGGGGTTTAAGGTTTCCCTGCAGCTCTCTCTTATTCTGAGATGAGACAGAGGCAGAACCAGCAGCATACCACAGAACAGGGATTACACCCAAATGCAGACCACATGGCATTTACTCTATCTCTTCGGACTCTCTTTTTGAGGAACCTCAAAGTCCTTGAAGAGTCTGCCCTCGGGCACACCCTTTCTGAGGGGAGCGCCGTGGCTCTGGTTATCCTGATGTCGGAATCCATTTGAGGGCTCACATACTACCCCAGTGAGCGTGGGCCAGAGGGGAGAAATCAACCATACCTCAGCTTCCTGTGTCAGTGCTTGGGAGAGCACAGAACCGGTTTGAGCACGGGCACCCTAGATCTCACTGAGTGTCGGCATGAGAGGGTTTCTGCGTCACATGGATGCCTAGGTGAGCACCTGAGAAAGAACTGGAGAGGTATGGGACTTCCTCTGGTACTCAGTACTGCGTGAGGGTACATGTATGCCAGGGTGAGTTCCTTGAGTCTGTGTATGTCTGCTTGACTACTGTAGAGCATGTGGAGGCCTGGGTGGAGGCCTGGGTGGAGGCCTGGGTGAGTGCCCAGAGTGTCTATATGGAGTAGGGCAGCTCCTCTGAGCAGTGGGATCAGCTTACCCTCCTTCTCAGAACGGGGGGAGCCACCTGAGTCCAGGTGTGAATATTGCGGCCGGAGTAGCAGGATTCCAGCCGCAGGGCTCCATGGCGATCCTGCAATCTTCCCAGATGGACAAACGCCCCTCCTGTCAGCGGAACAGGGGTCCTGTCACCGCCTGCCTGATGAAAATACCTCCCTGCAATTTCACATTTGGACAGGCCTCTCTGGGGCATACCGTAATTATGGACCCCAGCCCAGTGCTGGGCCCTGAGAGCAAAATAAATGGGTTTAGTATGCAGCCTGTCTGCTTCCCCGTGTATCCCATGGCCTATGGCGAGTCATGGGTATCCATGGTTATCTGCATGTTGCCCAGAATAAATGTTTGGATCTTATGTCATGTGACCTGAGGGCAGCTTGGGCGCGAAAGAATCATGTCTTGCAAAAAGTGTGAAGTGTAAAGGTGAGATGGATAATGAATCTAAAATACTTAGGTCTCCAGACAGAAGATTGTTTCAAGTTTGAAGTAAATAAAGGCAGGTCAGAGTCCTTAGTTTGGTTAAGCTCCAGGATAACAACATTACCATCTATATCCTCACAAGAGGCACACATGGAACCTGAACATTCCCATTAATCATGTACAGATGTCCATATGAGACAAGAGTGTATATTCAAGTTACATTCACCTCTGGTCTGGTTTTGGACCCTGTGAGATCTGCTGCACTACAAAATGCTATTTTCACCTGTTTCTTCAGAGTGTGTGCACACGCATCTGTGACTTTGTGTGTGAGGGGTTAACAGGGCAGGTTTGTGGGATATTAAGGCCACTTGCACAGTGAAGACAGGAGAAGCCAGGCTTTAGCCCCCAGCCCCAGCCCTCCCAGGCTCTCTCTCTCCAACTCCCACATCTCTCCAGCATACTTCTCATATTAAAAGAAAACAAGTTACACAAATGAGACAGATGGTTCTTGTTTGTGATGACAGTTGCAATTCTTTTTCCCCGTCCCCCCCTCCTCTTCTCTTCCCTTTTCTTCTTCTTCCTCTCTTTTTTTGAAGAGCTCCAAGTTGTGCAATAAAAACACTGCAGACTTGAACCCTGTACCCAGGGGAGTCAACCCCCACAGGCCCTAGAGATGTCTGATTCAGGAGCTTAGTTGCTCCCAACCTATCAAAGGACTCTGTTTACATCACATGCTGCCCCCTGACACAAGAGATCGGTAACGCACATATGGAAGAGAACGTACAGAAAACATAAACAACGGATGATAAAAGCTTTTCTGACTTCAACTCTGATGTTGCTGAAAGAAAGTCATTATAATTTTTCTACAGTTAAATAGTTGCCTCCTCAAATGTGTATACCTATTTATCCGGTGCTCCCTGAAGTCTACTATGACATACATACTACAGACAGACATACACGGAGGAAAAGAACGAGCAAGGAGAGAGAGAGAGAGAGAGAGAGAGAGAGAGAGAGAGAGAGAGAGAGAGAGAGGGGGAGCTGTAGTAAGACTTCATTCAGCCCTTCCTATATTCTCTTTGGTAGTCTCTGTCTTTGGATATGTGCTTAGGGAGCCACAGTAGGCACAGAGGGTGAAGGACATCTGCAGTGTCCTTGTTCAGATCTTGCAGATGCTACTGGTTCCAACCAAATGTGGCGAGGGGTGGAGGGTGGGGCAAACCACAGGTGGGGAGGATAGGGGGGAGAAGTTATTGAAGTGTGACGCAGATGACCCACAGCAGCTTAACGCTAACATTCCTGCCCAAACCTGGTAAACCCCTTCTGAAGGAACACACACTCATCCACAAACACACACACACACTCACACAGAAACAGGGAGAAATAGAATTGAATGACAGAGGGAATATATATATACACATGACTTGAGCAGTAATGTACAGCTGCAGTATTGCTTAGGCTCCTGACCTCACTCTTTCCATGAACTTGAGAATGGTTGATGGCAGAGGAGAGATAAAGTAACCACACCAGGAGGAAAGACGGAGCCAGGAGATGGGAGGAGACAGTGCCTGTATGGTGCTGCAGATGGTAAATGACCTCACTGATAACATCTCCCATTCTTGAGATGTTGAATCAGATAGGGATGGAGACATTCATCAGTGGAGGGGAAAGTGACAGGTGTGGTTGTGTCCTTGTGGCCAGGGCAATGATGACATGTTGATGAGGGCTCCACTAACTGTTCCTGCCCTCCCTGTTGGCAGACTGCTCTCTGTGGGTTGGCTTAGCTAGGCTAAGCTAAACTACGCTAAAGTAAGCTAAGCTAAGCTGGGCCAGTTTGGGTTAAGATGAGCTGGGTGGGCTGTGCTGGGGGAACAAGGCCAGTCTGTCATCAGGGATGTTTCTGATGGGCAGTCAAGCCCAACATGGCAGGACTGTCCCCTACCTGCATCCCCCCCCCCCCCCCCTATACACACACGCACACCTGAGGGACTACACTTCTGCTCCAGCAGGTGTGGGGAGATGAACTGTGTGTGTGTTTGTGTATGCACGCAAAGGGGGACAGACCATGTGTTGCACGTATGTGTTTGACAGCGCTGGCTTGCCATATCACAATAAATGTGGCTGTGTGACATCACTAACACAGATGGTTTCCAATCTGTCTAACGCCTAGTCGACCATCTAGGTTGCCATGCACACACCTCACCCTACCAACATTCCCTCACAACTGACTTTTTCCACAAGGATTCCAGTAAACAAAGGTAACATAACATAGTTGGTACTGTAGCTTTGAGACAGATGAAATATAGCTGAGCCATAAATCAAAATGGCTCCTTTTCCTTTGCAGCCTTATCGCCTGAGGGGCTCTAACTAAGGAAACCAGGGCCTGCGTACACAGCCAGAAGAGTCTTTTTTTCTTTTCAGTTTTTCATTCTTTCTGTATTTAGTCTGTTTTTCGCTTTTTCTTGATTTGATTAGTTGCACCTTGACCTCGATATCTTGACCAGCAGAGGCAGCAGAGATTGAGAAACAGCCTGACACAGACAGACAGGAAGCGGGCAGCAGGAAGGCCCAACGTAGTACAATAGATACGGTATTGCATGTACGTGTCTACCGACAGCTTGTACCAGCCGACATCAGTGTTGAAACACTTAATTGTAGCACTGTAGGACTGGGTTAGGGACTTTCAGAGCTGAAAAGACATGCTCTCACACAGCGGAGAGATCAGTGAGTGATTTACTGTACACACACTGCTGGCCCGAGAGGGCATGCCCGCACACATCAGCTACATCTGCACAGTGATTTACCGTTTCGCTTTAATAAACTGCTAAAACCCTCAGTGTGCTTTTCATAATAAGTCATCTTCTGTGTGGATCATCGTTAAATGTTCCCATCGTAAAACGTTGCACAGACCGTCCCAGATCGCTGGACTGCCCTTCTCTCAGTATGAGATCCTGGAACATGGCTGTGTGCCAGCAGCCTGTGTCTGTGTGGGTGTCTGGGTGTCAGCGCTCTCATTCCAGGCATGCAGGGGTCCTAATGGGTTGCTTGCATAGCACCCTTATGCCTGATTGGGTCTCCCAAGGGACACATTTAGCCATGCTTGACTCTGATTGGTCCTCCCAGAGGACTGACTTCAACTTTGCTGTCAAACAGGAAGAACAATTACATCCAAAGGGAGTTCTCTCTTGGCTGTCTAAATACACACACACACACACACACACACACACACACACTCTTCCAGACATAGCTCGAGAGACACCAGGCTTTTGGAGTGGGAGAGGTGAGCCCCTTCACAGACCACCAGGTCTGTTTGGAATCAGCTGTTTAAAGTAGCGTGTGGGATTGGGGCTCATGAATGATGAGCGTTGGGGAGTATGACTCTACTGCTGGCACAGACACCATTAACAGCAGTTCATCATGTAATGTCATGCAGCACATATCTGTGTGCACTGAATGAACGGCCTACTGGTCTGCTGAGCCACCACTGGCAGTCATATCAGCTCATCTATATGGGTGGACGGAAATGCTTGGATTGCAACAGTGACAGAGTTGGCTAAATCTCCCCTCTGCAGGTGGATACCCCTAGCTCTCCCGCTCTCTCACACGCACACACACACACACACAGGAATGCCCTTACTTCGGCCGGTGATAATTAATGGTTGTCAGCAGCTCTTTACCGTAAGAAGGCGCTGACAGACAACACTCCAGAAACGCATGGAATCTGTGAAAGCCTCACAGGGGTTGAGGGGTGTGTGTGAGTGTGAGTGTGTGTGTGAGAGTGAGTGTGTGTGTGTGAGTGTTGCTTGTGTGACTCTTCTCTACCTCCCTCAGGGCAGATGATTAGGGTCACCTGGTCTGGGAGATCTCCCTCATCTGAAACGATTCTTGGAATCCTAACGTATCTGTGTGATAAGCATCTCTCAACACGGGCCTGCAGAGTGACGGCAGTGTTAGAGAAAACACATGAGGTTACTGTGATCCCTTTGACAAATACCTAGATCCCTGGGTGCAGCCCACATCAAATGATTTGTTACAACATTAACTATATATTTGATGAATCTTACCACCGTTTAAGGGAAACAGGATCATTGTAATGCAGTTCCATTCAGATCCCCTAGACGTCAGCAAAGGGAGGCAGTTTCCTACTTGTGATCCAACAGTGTCCTCTGTTGGTTCAGACAGGTCCTGCACAGCCCTCCTGGCAGAAAGTCCTTCATTCATTTAGCAGAAGCTTTTATCCAAAACAGTGTGCAGTCCAGTACCTGCAACCTCTTGTTCTGCAGTCATGCTCTAACCACTAAGCTATAGCCTCCCAAAGCTGCCGCCAAATATTTTCGCCCTTTTATCCGACCCACAACATACTTTCCAGATAGTAAAGTAAATGGACCACTGGAGGACCCTTTCCTAACATGTTGTGCGAGACACACAGGAGGACTAGATGTAGAACGTGAAGGCAAAAGAAACAAACAGAACGGTCGGGGAAAATGAGTAAAGGCAATTAAGGTATAAGTTTAATATTTTTTGAAAATAATGCATATACAAAGAACAGACCTCAGACAAAGCATTTGGTTTTGCACCAAAACAACGACAGGTTATAATAATTATAATGACGTGGCCTGGACGTCAACCCAACTCTACGCCACCAGGACACGTCAACAGGAGACGTCATCATCAACGGACTGTCACAGCCTCCGTCACCAGTGGAAGCATTCATTTGAGTGTGACTGGTGGGGCAGAGTTCAGATGAGTTCCAAGCCCTAAATGTAAAAGGAGTGAACGTAACCTTTTTTTTTTTTTTTTTTTATAAAATCAAAAACAGCACAACAGAAAAAAAAAAAGAAAAAAAGACGATTTTGGTAAAAACATCTGGAGCCTACATTAACATGTGTGCCAGCTTACATTATTATTACACCTGTTAACCTATAATGAGAACAGGGACCAGGGCTCATCTACATGCATATCCACAACAGTAACACCATACAGTTAGGACGAGTAGAACAGAGGCTCCCTACTACCGCAGGCCTTTGGGAGGCGGTACTCTAAATGTAGCAGCACGGTGCCACGGTTACGGAGCCACAACACTGAGGAAGGCACAGAATTCCGATGTGGCACAGAATTCTGATGTTATACGAGTTGAATTAAATTAAAACATCCAAAATGGGTCCCAAAACATGTCCAGAGCAATGAGACAGCTGAAGATGGAAGTGTCTGTTCTACAAATTCTACTTGTATGGTCGAGACAACGTTTCCATAACGATCAGCTAACTCTCCCTTGGTCCCTGGCAACGCGTTATGAACACACCACTTGTTCTGCTAACACTGTTTTAAAGTTCCCTGCTTCAAAAGGCCAATTCCTGCGGTCAACAAGAAGACCCATCGCAACGGACTCCTTTACTTCATCAGTAATATCACGCTCCACACTGACCACTAAGCTCCTCCACCTAGAGGCTGGGAGAATCTGGGCTGGACACGTCACCAGCGGGACAACTTCCATGGCAACAACCAGGGCGGCCCGGAGTCCCGCGTCCCTCCAGCCTCTAGGGAGTGGGGGATAGGACCCATCTGGAGTTAGGGGCTCATGCTTCTGTGTTATGCGGAGGGGAGGGGTGTTGGCAACCAATAACAAAATGACAACCCGGTCACCAACTCTTCAGGTGGTGCTGGAGAGAGAACGCATGGAGGGGATTGGACGATGCGTGTGCTTGTTTAGAGAGGGGAGGGCAGGGCTAGACACAGCAGCCTGTGAAGCTGCCTATCAGGCAGCTATTCCTTTTGAGTGGGCAGGGTTAAATTCCATCACTGGCCAGTGGCTACCAATTGTCTAGGCAACTAGAGTGAATAGGCCAAAACACTAACTTTCACCCCCCCCAGTCTAGGTGGACGTGTGGTGGTGTCACAGTGAAAGCAGGATTGGGTTATCTTCTGTTCCTCTCTCAGTCTGCTGGCTTGATGCAGGGGCGGGTAGTTTCATTATTGCAGTTAAATCTGAAACTTGTGTGTTTGTTTCCTTCTATCTATTTTTCGCTATAAAGTACAAAGATGTCAACCAGTCTTAGTAGGGCAAGGGAGGAGATTTGGGGGGGAGGGAAGAAGGTGAAGGGTGTATGTGTGCATGTGTGTGTATGTGTGTGTTAGTGTGCGTGTGGGTGTGGGTGTGTTAGTGTGTGGGTGTGTTTACAGGTATGTGTTTTAGGGGTGGGGTCCTCATAGCAGCACGCATTTGCGTTTCTTCTTGGGCTCAGGGGGCTCCAGTGCAGCCAGTATCGCCTCATCAAACACATTCTTTAGGCCTTTCTGTGGACACAAACACAAACACACAGGCTCAACCAGGGGGTGACACACACGCACAAGCACCACAAAGGATCTCACACACAAATCCAATGGGGCAACAGAAAACGTGATAGCAGGGATAGTGAGAGCTTTAATTAACCAAATAATAGAGCTAACAGAATGCAGTATTGAACAAATCTCAAATGAAACTGGAGACACATTCTTACAGTGGTATAACATAAACAACAATAAAGTAAGGAATATAGCAGTGTAGGTGTACCAAACAACAAATGGAACTTCATAGTATGAAACTCTGTACATTGTGTGTGTGTGTGTGTGTGTGTACAAGCTTGGGGGGTGAGAACTATAAACTCATCTCACCAGTGACATCAATACATTCATCTAAAGTGAACTACAGTAAAGAGTTAGTGTGGTCTGATCAGGCAGTGAACGCTCAAAACAAAGGCAACTGAAACAAGAGAGGAGGGAACATGGGTCCAGACACAAACAAACACACAGGGGGTCGAGTGTGCCAGGTCATCAAATCAAACCCCACGACAAGCCCAAAGTGCGTAAACAAAATCAAAAGCCATCCACTTGCACAGACACAAGCACACCAAAGCCCAACTTATCACTAGCAGTTCTGTTAGCCGGAAACGGTGTGTGGCTTTGACGCATTGCCAGCAGAGCTGCTTAGTCGGGCCTCAGCCTGAGCGCAGTCATGTGAGGAGGTACAATGCAGGCCTGTGAGGAGGAAGCCAGCCAGCTCCAGGCTGGGCTCCCTCCTCACCAGCCCTGCTAACACGAGCAAGCCAAGCCCCGCGGACGCTAACGGAGGGAGCTTAGAGGAAAAGAGAGGCAGAGCAAATGAGGCGATTTTCAGTTGTCCTTTATTATATTAATTCATTTCACAAATCATTTCACATGATTATATTAGCTTAATATCTTCAACTTCCAAGATGGCAGAATATGAACTGCAGCAAATGGCACAGAACAGAGTCATATGTAGAGAGGCAGCACTGGGTAGGTAGCTACTGGGTTCAGATGCAAAAATCTTTGAATGGCAGATCTCTTTGTAAACTTGTTTGGAAAATGCTTCTGCTTTGTGTGTGCCATGGCATGGTCACTGGCCTACATGGTCGCCAGCCTCCGGGACGAGGACTGGATGAGCGGCAGTGCACTTCTTTTGGTTACCATGGCATCCCTGCATATGACTCTGGCACTTAACAGCCCTATGTCACATGGGTCCCACCTCGTCCGACATTAGCAGTAGTACAAAATATACATTAACACTAGGAATGGGGCTCTTTGAATGAGTGTTATAAATGACGGTACTGTGGAGCGGTGTGCAGCCAACACGCTCCCTTCAGCTCAGGAACCCTCTCCACAAAACCCTCCAACAGGCAGGAAGTAGAAACACCCACAGAACTCCAGATGGGCTGTGTGTCCCTTTCCCCTGGATCCAACACTCTGTGCACTACTTTTGTTTTGGCCAGAGCCCTTTGGAGTCAAAGCCGTTTGTGATGATCATCAAGGGAGGACAAATGAAGAGGATGAATCAGGTCAAAGCAAACTTTGCCCAGGGCCAGGAATACGGTGTAACACGCACCAACCGGACCGAGCCAAACGGTAGCAGTGTTACAGCTGAGATGGTAAGAAGCGCTGAACAAAACCGTGCAGAAAGGCTGATGAAGGAGGAGGAAAGGAAAACAAGGGAAGGAACGCAGGACGTAAGCCGTGTGTTGGTGACTGAAAGGGGAAACAGGAAGTAGGTTGAAGCCGAAACGGGGAGGTTGGGTAAACGGGTGGTTTAGACAGGATGTGAAACTGAGGGAGGTCGTGGATGGAAGGAGATGAGAGCGGGACTCAACAGAGGGGTGAGGGGAGCAAGGTGGAAGGGAGGGTCGAGAGCTGGGGAGAGAACGTGAGGCGAAGGGAGACTTTAAAATATACAGCATTTCCTCTTTCTCTGCGTCTCTGGTGGCTCTAGGGCGGCTAGGATAGCTTCATCAAATACATTCTTCAGCCCTCGCTACAACAACAGAGGGGAGGGGAGAGAAGGACAGCAGAGTTAGCACAGCAAACGGGGAGAGAGACAGAGAGATGTGGGGACAGAGGACAGAGAGGGGACAGAGGAGGGAGAACAAGGTTTGAAAAAGGAAGTGAGAAGAGAGAAGGAAAACTAAAGGCATTGGGGGGAGGAGAGAGAGTGTGTGAACATAAAGTGTGAGGGGGGGATTTAGAAGAGAAAGAAAGAAAAGAAAGAAAGAAGGAAAGAGAAAGAAAGAAAGGAAAGAGAAAGAAAGTTCAGTTAACAGTGTTTAGTAGACTGCTTTTGTACTGTAGCGGAGGCAGAGGTGTGGACATGAGCAGAGGAAGCCTACTTAGACTACACAGATGCATGCTAGGAAACAGGATGTTGCATCATCAGCTCAGTTCCTCAGTGGCAACTATGCTAGAGAGGAAGGAAGGCGCAGTGCAGAATAGGAGGAGGAGGGGGCTCCAGCGACTCCATATGGGGCATTAGTATTCTAGACTAGTAGTCGTCCAAGAGTTCAAAAAAGAGTAGGATTAGTTGACACTAAGACACTGATCTGAGCCCTTCAAGTCATAAATCAGGCAGGCATGGGTGATGGCTAGCAGGCCCTGGACCTGGGCCAACAGCATGAGACAAGGTCAACAGAGAGATCCTACGAGCTGAGATCAGACAGCATGCAGATCCCAGCACACTGAGGGACCGGCATGGCCCACTTTCCTTCCACCCTCTTGTTTGTTTGAGCCAATCAAGGGGACGGAGAGACCTCAGCTGACCAGGGGAGAGAGCACTTACCTACATGCAGTGTGGCTCTGGAGTCTCATCTGTGCTACGCGTGTTCAACAAGGAAAACAGATGTCTTTTTGTGTCTTACCTGCGTCAGGGCTGAACATTCCACGTATTTGACGGCCTTAAGGTCCCTGGCCAGCTTCTCTGCCGTCTCAGGGGTGATGGGCTTCTGCTTGTTCTTGGCCAGCTTCTCTATGGTGGAGGGGTCGTCCCTCAGATCAATCTGAGTCCCCACCAACAGGAACGGGGTCTTCGGACAGTGGTGGGTGATCTCTGGTACCCACTGTCGGGGGAAAACACAAGACGACAAGTTACAGCAGTGGCTTGTACTTTAGATCCAGTGAACGTGTGGAGCCTGCGGGGGGGGAGGGGACAGGAGGAGGCGCACCTTCTCTTTGACGTTCTCAAAAGAAGAGGGGGAAACGACAGAGAAACAGACGAGGAACACGTCTGTCTGGGGGTAGCTCAGAGGTCGTAACCTGTCGTAGTCCTCCTGACCTGCACACACAAAACGCAAACAGGTTACACACAAACACACACAGGCTTCAGCACCCAGGCTGTCAGAGAATGCCCGGTATCACTTTAAGCGGACACAGAGGCGCAGAGCCAAACTTCAACTACAGGACACGCCCCGGTCTGAAATAGCAACGGGAAACGGCTTCTCTCCCTCTCCTTCTCCCACTTTCTCCTGGAATGCAGGCAAAGGCCGCTTGTCCAACCCCGCCAGTCAGAGTCTCTCCTACTGGGCTCAACAGGTCAGAGTTGTGCAGCTGAACGGCCAGGGGACAGGGAGAGAGACTATGGAGACACGTACCTGCAGTGTCAAACAATCCCAGGGTGTAGGGCTCCCCTCCGATCATTACAGTCACAGCATAGTTATCAAACACCTACAGGAGAGAAGATGGAGGGGTTATACACGTTGATTCTCTCACGTACACTTTCTCAAACACTCACATATATATTTCTGCCCACACTTCGTTTAAAGGGGTCTACTCATACCCATCTCAGACAGAGTTTTGGTCCTTTATATACACACCAAAAAGGAGCCTAGATCCAGACAGACGCACGTACTCACCGTAGGGACATACTCAGAGGGGAACTTGTTAGTGGTGTAGGAGATGAGCAGACAGGTTTTACCCACAGCTCCGTCTCCCACTACAACACATTTGATGGTCTGCATAGCTGTGCGTTAGATTCCTCTCTACTCATTCAAGATCTGGAACACACAGACACAGAGGAAAGAACAATGACGGTGTTGCTGGATCTGAGAGCAGTGCTGCTACAGATGATGAACATCACTCAGTCCATTAAAGCATCTTCAGAATTCAGTTATATTGAATTCAATCCACAGCTGCAAGACAACAAACAAAGAGAAATTGGTTTCCTCCATCCCCAATCAGGTATGAGGATAGATGTTGTCTTAGTTGAGCTTGACAGACTCTTGTGACACAATCCACCCAAGCTCACTAACTGCCCTGGGTCAGCTGTTGGTCTGCAGTTTGACTCGACGTGTCCACGTCCCTTTCAGTACTCCCTCTCTGCAGTAACAAAGACTGAATCCTTGTCATGGCCAGAGGTCAATCTGCTCTTCTGGTCTTTGGGCTGAACTGCTGGCTGAAAGCAGGACTGAACCCAACCTTTAATTAGGGTTCATACAAAAAGACCAGCTCCATGTCTTCCCTGCAATGTCAGACCGAACATCAACAGCCATGTTGGCATGGACTTCAGTCAGGAGGACAGACTGGGCGACATACAACAGGGCTGGAGTGGCATAGATGAATAGTCTGTCGGTGGGACGAAAGCTGGAGCTAGCAGGGGGCCAGACAAGCATAAAGAAAGGCACACAGACGCTGAAAACAGACCATCTCAGGCTTCAGTTCAAACAGGCAGTGCTAAGCACACAGAGGCATCATGGCTACATGGCTGCCTGCACACAGCTCACTCACACACAGCAAATCTGTGGCCTTCAGCCCCAGGAAAAACAGGCTGAATTACCAGCATTAAGAGTGACAGATGACCCTTACTACCCCCCCCCCCACACACACACACACACACACACATACTACTCCCCTCATCTCTCTCATCCCCCAATCCGTTGCTGACCAGCCGTCCCCTCCCCCTCTCTCCGTGCAGAGTGGGTCACTGCTGCTTTAAGCTAAAGCATAACGTCATTTGTGCAGCCTTGCTGAACAGTACAGCACCACTATGGAAGCAGTTTCCCAGA
Source organism: Hypomesus transpacificus (assembly GCF_021917145.1). NCBI lineage: Eukaryota > Metazoa > Chordata > Actinopteri > Osmeriformes > Osmeridae > Hypomesus > Hypomesus transpacificus. The sequence goes on along the minus strand of NC_061068.1, from coordinate 2,136,108 downwards.
AACAGGACCGGGAAGCAACTGCATCTTCACCTACCCACACACTGAACAATTATTCAGTAATAAGTAGTAAAAATCTTGGGGAAATTGCTGAAGCATATTTCCAAATACCCCAAAGTAGGTTGTAGCTGACAGACTCTTACAGAAAACGTTTTGGAATCACAAAACCAATACTGTATACTATAGTCTCAAATGCCAGCACCATCAGCAATAAATAATTCACACAAGAGCCACTTAACAAACATTTAACCATCCTCATTAGCTTTCAACAGCCACCAACACATATAGAGACACACTAAAGGCTTGGAGATTTCCAACAGTGCAGGTAGAGGGAATCAGCAATAACACCCTATTCCAACCACCAGGTCACTGAAAGGAACTAGGTCCACCTATAGGAAGAGTGGAGCTCCTGTTGTAAATGATAATCAGTTGTGTATACAGATTGTTTCTGCCTGGTAAATTCAGTGTGTGTTTGTGTGTGTGTGTGTCTAGCTGCACTTGAGCCTCTGCAGAGCTCTGCAGTAGTGAGGGGGAAGAGGAGGAGTGAGAACATGAAGACAAATAAGAACCACAACAGAGTATTGATGGTTGAAGTTCAGAGGGTGCAAGAAAAAACAGTGAATAAGCGAGAAGGCACTAGTGAAATTAAGGAGCAAATGAAGAGAATTTAAGTGAGAAAGACTTGTTATTCTTTGCCAAAGATGGTGTAGACTGCACAGATGGATGAGGGGGTAACAGAAGGATGATTGCCTGCTACCATCCCCGTCACCCATGAGAGACGCTTCAAAAGGACACAGCCACACGATGAAAGGAATATACGCCTAAAATAGATATAACTGATTATCCAGCTGTCTCTCCTTTAAGTATCTACCTGACTTGTTTAAACATCTAATAGAGCTGCAAAACAACAGTCTTGAGTCTCACCACTGAAAGACTTGTACTTTGTATGCTGTGTAGAATATAAAATAAAATAAAAAGGTAATAGGTACTTTAACCATTCATCACGAGGGGGAAATAAATCTGTCTATACTGTTCTGTCATTCAGAGCTGGGTAATCTTTGTAGTGTTGATCCGATAAACCATGGGATTCAACACACCGGTGTCTTAAAAAGCACAGTGTTATGCCTCTCTGGCTGTACTACCATTATATTTTACCTAACATCTTCTGTCCACTACATATGTTTATGGAGAGCGTAGCTGCATCTGTAATTATGACTTCAACAGCCTTAATTCAGTCATTAGTGTTTGTAAGCCAGCAAGCCAGTGCAGTAATAACAGCTGACCGTCAGTTGGATCACTGGTCAAATACAGTAGGCTGTATCAGACGGCTTAGACAGTGACTGTTGGTACTCAAGTGCTGTCGCAGTCAGGTAAGTCAGTCGACAAGCAGGCAAAACATATTTAAATCGTGTACATTCCTGTTTAGTACGGTTAATTGTAATGGTTGGGCTTTACATTCATCAAAAGTTTGTCTGTCAAGGCTTATAGAGCTGCGTAGATAAGATAACAAGCCCCAACATCGAGGCGGTGTCTGGCATCACCGCATGCTGTTTAACAGATACCAGTGTTCGCACATCAAATAAATATGTAACGGTATCTGGCTCACACTAAAACATTCACACCATTTTGACGTTGCATAAGACACAGCAACTAACCAAAAACACAAACTCGATTTTGCACCAGCAACAATACAAAACACTGGTTAGCTGGCTCTTACTACAACCCTAGCTGACCACAGTCACCGTAAGCCGAATCACAGCAAAGCCTTGCCATATTTTGCTATAACATGTGAAGGATGAGGTTTCGATCACAATAACCTTACCAAAGCAATTAATGCTAGTAGCTTCCTCACTTCACCAACGTCGTTCTATAAACACAAGCACCGGCATTGCCTAGAGCTACCAGGCTTGCTATTCGATTATGGTAATCCAAACAGCTAGTAGCTAGACTAACAAGCTTGTATTAATTTAAAATAGACAATGACTCACAAACAGACTCAGGAAATTTGCCTGTGAAAGCAAACTGTTCAACCACGCATCACGATAGCTAGCTATGGTATGATAGTTTAACTGAAACGTATTTGATCTAGAATAGCCTACTGTAGTCGGCTAAGCTGCCTGTTTGTCTCATAGATAGCTTTAGCCATGTTGGAAGCCAACGTAACCTTGCGTTAACTAGCAATTGGAACATTGATTTGGCAAGCTAACGTCGTTAGCATCTTGCTAGCAAGCAACAGCATCGGGCGGTAGGGCCAGGGTGAAATGCAGTCAAAAACGCTAAATCCACGAATATGCTCTGCAGCTAGCTAGGTAGATGGCAGCTCCATTTTAGTTACAGAAAACAAATCATGACTTAAAAATACAAGTTGTGGACGACTTATGTTTAACTTGTTCCTAGATAATGCAGATCATATATTTTTCGGGTTGACCTAGTAGCTAATAGCTATAGAGCTACTGTCGTGAATCCTCTTGTGAATATTACAAATAGCTTAGCTAGCTTGGGCAGTGCCAGAGGCAAACTCAGCTGAGCTAGCAAGCTACAGTAGACTAGCACTAACGCTAGCTCGGCTATATAGCGGATGCTGTGTTGTTCAATCAGATTTGCTATTGGAAATGCTGTAAAGAGATACAATGTAGGAAACATACACTAATCAACACGGATAAAGACATATAACCCTAAACACAAATATCATCACACTCAAAGAAAGGAAAATATTAAAGATTTTTCCGTACCGTATCCTCTCTATTTGTGTCACTGCGCCGGGCGTTGGCAGGTTTGCAATAGGGGCTTCCCAGTCAACAGTACAGGGACACGTTACGTAGTACGTAACCATAAACCTCTTCGGCGTAACTTTCTGGTTTTTGCATTGCACAGGCCTTTCGGTATTTTGGGTAGTCTATATAAACAGAAAAAGTAGTAACACATATTACAGATAACAATTCTACTCCAATTTTAAGTTTGGAAATGAACAAAAGTACTCAAATCAACTCAAAATACTGTATACGAAAAAGGTCAGCATTTTAATTGAATGTCAATATATAATGTCGATATGCAAAAACATATATTTATGTCAATATGCTATAACATTTTAGGGTAACTCAGTTGATCGATCGAAGACCATAAAATTGGTTTCGGTCACATACAAATCTTGTATAGTGCTGCATCTACCTCCCACATATGGGTGGCGCTGCAAACTGGACCGTCAGTTTTTTAGCAAAGATCAGTACAAGAGGCTGCTTGTTTTGTGTCTTATCAATCCCCGTCGGTGCACCATTAACGTACCATCAGCATACTTTTTGTGGTGTACTAAAACCCTCAAGGAATACTCAGTTTCACATAAAGAGAGCACTTATAGAAAACGTGCGCAAATGCAAAAGTAAATTTTAATAATGGAATTTCGTTCAAATGTGAGGCCTCGTTAAGTAAGGAGCGAGTAATTCAGCCCGGAGCGGATTGTCCCGGCCATGACAACCTATGTTACACATAATAACCAAAACGAGTGACAGTGCAATGTGGCCAGGGAGGCACACGCGGAAGGAAGCCCGCCATTGAAACATACACCAACGTGAAGATTTCGTTCCCGGACTGTTGTTGTCTAAAGTGGCTAAATTGTGTTAATAACACATCGTAAACCAACATACGAGATGGCGTACAGAGGGCAAGGACAGAAGGTCCAGAAGGTTATGGTGCAGCCAATTGTATCCTTTCATACGAAAAAACGTGCCTCATTTGTGTATTGTAGCTATTAACCATAGGCGCGCAGCTAGCTACTTAGCGGCTAACGTTAGCTACTACAACTTTAGACAACATTGATTCTCGTACTCCATTCAAAACCCATAGCTAGCTAGCTAACGATCAGCAAGCGTACTGATAGAAATATCACTGTATATTAACGTTGTCTTTTTAGTGTGTTAACTAGTGTATCAAATTCCATTTGTTTTACACACTTTCCTTGACCCTTATCATTTAGAACCTCATCTTTAGGTATCTTCAGAATGTAAGTATTTGTATTTCTGTGCTCTGTTTCAGTTTACATTTAAATAACCAGTTGGCTAATCTGCACAACTGAATATATTGTACAGCCTGTCTGGAGTCGTTAATTCTGAAAACTGGTGGATGCTGACAGTTTCTCTTTATCGCAGCGCTCAAAGATCCAGGTGTGGTTGTATGAACAAGTGAACATGCGGATAGAAGGATGCATCATCGTAAGTTGCATCTGTCTAGATATTGGACATTTATATTTCTGTACAAATACCTGTTTGGATTGCCCAAGTCTCACTGTGTCAATTCTGCTTTTATTCCCCAAGGGTTTTGATGAGTACATGAACCTGGTGCTAGATGATGCAGAAGAGGTACACATGAAGACTAAGAACAGAAAGCCACTGGGTAAGAGTCAATAGGGCTAGGTGTCTTAAAGTAGTCTACGCAGCATGCACATGTTGCTTCAAGCTTGACATGATTTTGACTTGACTTCGGTCAAATCACCACCCTCGTTAAGATGGTCCGTTTCGGTGTCAATTTTAGTTTTAGCGCAGCATCATCAAATGCTGCAAATGGATGACTGCTCTGATCATAATTTTTGCTCTTCTGTCTCTTTCGTTCTGTCAAACCTCAGGGAGGATCATGCTCAAAGGAGACAACATCACCCTCCTACAGAGTGTGCCCAGCTAACTCAATGTGTCAAAACCAATTTAGGAGTCTGCTCCAAAATGTTTTGTTTTTTGTTTTTTTCCTAGTCATGTTTGTTTTTGGAAATGGTATAATGTTTGTATGACAAATGATGTTTCATTTACCAAGAGGCTGTCAATTTGAAATAAAGTTTCTTTTCTTACTATAGGTGTAACATTATTTTAATTCAATGTTCATGGCAAATACACCTATTCTATTTCTATATTCAGGGATTTGATGGAAGGGGTCACACATCAGAACTATTTTGTTTTTACATGTCCAATTAAATAATGCGAGTAAAGTATGTTTTCTTTCTCAGCTCTTCAAATTGAAGTTTTAATTCCCTGGGGAAATTTGGATTAAAAGGGTGTAGTCAGTGACAATAACAAAAACGAATGATTCAGCAAGTCCAAAACAAATAATTGTCTTTTCTCAAGACTTTACAATCTATGCTTACACTGGGTTTCTTGAAAATGTGACGTTTTGCAGAATGGAAATGCATGGGTTGGCCACCAGAGGGTGTATGTTACAGGGTAATGTTACTAACTGTAGTATTTGGAGGAAAAGGTAGATGGAGTCCTGGATTTAAGAATGAGAGTCACAAGGGAAGCATATCTGACACTCAAGTGTCTCATCTGTGGAAAATGTTAGGAGGAAGCTGAGAAATCAAACTTATTTTCAACAAGACTTTTATGAGATTCCAAACTCTGGGATTATAACAATTGAAAGAGGAGTTTTTCCAATGGGAGTATTACCTAACAATTTCCCCACGGTCATACCATAAGTGGTCAAAATATTCATAATGGTATTAATAGAGGCCAGGGTATTATATAAAGCAGGATTGGCAATTTCACTGTTGTGTACAATATACCTGTAACATGATGAGCTGGGTCAAAAGGGGCCAGCCTTGAGTTTGCAGTTAACAATAGTATTAATAACATACAACACTGCCCTGTCCGTCTGTCTTCAGAGGAAGTGTGATGGAAATTAGCAACCGAGGACAGACGGGAGTCCGCAAGTGGGGGAAAGCAAAGAAGCAAGGAGCCCAGGCTGCGCAGGCGGAGGTGTCGCCTTTCAGGGCAGGAGCCCTGGGCCTCATCTTAAAAGAAAGGGGTTCCACAGCTTGTGGTAGCATGCATCGCTCATCAGACATCGTTGTCAAGTGCCAGATGCTTTTCTTTGTGCTATGAGAGGAGGAATGGGCTGCTGACTCTCTATGCCACACGCCTGCTCACATTCTTAAGGAAGGCTGAGAGCAGTGAGACGTTGCAGACGTCGGCACCTCCGAAGGCCCACTTTTAAGGCTCAACCAACCCTTAATGTAAGATGGATGGATTTGAGGTTATTCTGGAAGTTAAAGATAAATGTCGCCTGTAAGCCTGTTTAGTTTAAGAAGCTGTGAGTCTGCCCATGCTTGTGGTAATAGGTTGACAAAACTAGAATGCTCACTAAGAGAGTCAACCTTTTTCTGTCACACACATAGACACAGAAACAGGATGTGAGGGCCTGGCCAGTAGGTACCCCCCCCCCCCCCCCCCCCCCCCAACCCCCATTTCCTTACTTGTGTCCCATGTCTCCATGTACATCCTCTACCCCCACCCCCAGGAAGAAGTTTCTTACCCCCACCTGCCAACCCTCACCTGACCCCAGCTGATGGCCCCTCACCTGACCCCTAGGTTCTGCCTCCCTGGGTCTGGTAGAGCCAGCCGGACAGCCTGGTTTCTGACTACCTCCTATTCCTGTCTGTGTGGTATTCATGGCATGTACTTGGATGTCAAACAAACTTGGTTGTTGTTGTTGAAAAAAATTAAAGTTATCTATGTTTCTTTAGAAGCCAGCAGACTGATGTGTCGATACCGCCACAATGTGATCTCTAAAGAGAATTCCAAACTGTAAATGGCATAGATGCAGATACAGAACATTGTTTTCCTAATCTCTCACTGGCTCCGCAACTTCTCCCTCCTGTTCTGACTCTTTCAGTACTGTATTCTATATTTGACTTGATGTTGGTACTGCTAGTTTCCCTTGGTGTGATGACCTGGCCACATTATCCAACACAGCATGTGTTGGTTTATTTAACTTTGCAGAAACAGTTTTTAAATAATACTGCAGGTGTTTTCCTTGGATATTTGAGTCTGTCTTGTTTTAGTGTTTCTGCCGTGGTTGTGATGTATCGCTCTCACTTGTGAAAAGGAAGGCACAAGAAAGTAATTTAAAACTGATGTTGTTGACTCATCAGCAATAAGCCAGTCCCCAAATGTTTTATAATGTTCTTTTGGCAGGATGCTCGATTTGTCTGAGCACAGTTTCACACCTGCAAAAGCTCTTGGTAACTGAGATGACACCTTTCAGACCAGATTCAGACAAGTACTCGTATACTTGTAATGGAAATTAAGTTGTGTCGCATGATTAAGTCGCATGGTGCTCCTAATCATACATTCAAATAAATGAGACGTGGTTGCTATCGGCTTTCCCTAAGTAGCACTGAGTAGCAGATGCAGTGTGATAAACTGTGGTAATGCAAATAGTGCTTACTGTGTGTGGTTGCTACAAGCAGAATGGTGTCAGCAAAAACTGGCAACCAAGGAGACCATGTTTATCCTTCATTGAATGTGTGTGTGTCTCTGAATGCATGTGTGTGAGAGATTGTAACCATTCAGCGGATCTGTACTTTTGACCTCTAACCTCTGAAGGACAGCACAGTTGAGCATATTGTCATGCATGCTCTGCAAGAAACAAACCAAGAAGACGGGAACATAGTAAGGGAATTCCAGGCAAATCCCGTCTGCCAGCCAGTAACTTTTTCACACTTTCTCTATTGAATTGACATGGGTTTGGACCCGCTCATGTGGGTCTTATCTTGTTTTCACAGAGCCGTCATGATGCACAATGCACTTATTGCCCCCACACACACACACAATTAACACTATGAATAATACGCAGGTCCGATAAGGGTTTTTTGTTTGAAAGGAGCGTTTGTGAAAACGAGGAAATGTGGCGGCATTTTTCATTGTGTGAGTCATTGGCTGTAACACATAGGATCTGATGACCAGTGACAGGGTGTTGAGTCCAGACCTGTTCCAGGGGTGAACAGGCATCTGGAGTGACCCCACCACACCAACATCCCAGCATCACTGGAGGGCTCTGCTTAGGTTACTGAAACCAGGAAGTCACCAACCCAGGTCATGTTGGCTATTGTTCCCCATTGAACACTGACCTGACTGAACATGTGCATTGTTACACAATGGGAATCTCACTCTGTGTCATAAAGGACATTGTGTCTAATCCACAAATGCATGAATGTTTCATTAAAACTCTTTTCATAAAGGTGATGCATAAAAGGCAGTGGTACATTCCCCAAACAAGTTTCTTGTTAAGAGTTGTGTGTGTATTAAAACACTGATGCTACTGGAAGGGGGACACTTTATATTTACAGATTATTTTGCTTCCTGTTTTATCTATTCATGAAACTGACACCTGCTAATACACACACACACACGCACACACACACAGTGGTGGTGGCTCCAAATGAAGTGCCTAAATGTGTTGAACAAAAGATCTGCAGGGGAGCGAAAGGAGAAGCGGAACAAAAAACAAACGAGTAATGAAATTATAACAATACGGAGAGAGGGAGAGAGGGAGAGGATGAGGGAGAGAGAGAAAGAGAAAGAGTAGGGTGCGGGTGCCACAATGGCAGGGAACAATCGTGCCGCGTCAATGGAAAAAGAGAGGTGGGGGGGGGGCTATCTGGACAATAGAACCGGTGACAGGAGCACAATGGCTGCAGTGTTTTCAATTAGACATTATCTCATAGACAGAGTGGCAGGTCTCATTGTATGAGGGGGCTATTTCAGGGCTGCCTTTGTGTGGGGCAGTGCAGTGCCCCCCCACCCCCTCCTCAAACTCCCTCCCCAACCTCCCTCGCCCCTGCCGAGAGCCCGTTCCCTCCGTGTGTGTGTGTGTAAGTGGAAAGAGAGCAGGCCCTTTATGTTGCCTGCTATTTTCTTTCCATGAGTAGAGTGGCTGGACTACAAGGACTGGATGTCAGACATAGAGACTGAGGGAAAGAAAAGTAGAGAGAGAAGAAGGGAAGAGGGATAGACTGAAAGAGAATGAGAAATAAAGGGAAAAACCTTTCCTTGACCTAAACACCCAATCCACTGTATACTTTCAGTGTACTGATGCCATCAGACCAGATGTTCTACCACATGTTCTACCCCAGCAGCAACAGTGTCAGACCTCAGAGTTTGATCTGTAAACTCCTCTGGATCCATCTTCACATCCTGGCCATAATGTGCCCCACGGTTTGTTCTGATGGCTGGAAACTGCATGCAATGACACACATGATGTAAAACGTCTGTTGGAATAAATATACAACGTTCATCCATGAATTTCAGTTTGAGTTGTGTGCAGTGTGTGTCTTTGAACTTGTTTGTTTGATTTCATTCTCTCTACAATTAGACCCTCAAAAGCGACAATGGTGAATAGTGCAGGTGCATTCGCAGCAGCCATCAGTCAAGTCAGGCATTTGCGGCTAACACGGCTGTATTAGGACACTCGTGAAAAGGGGACATTGCTCCGTGTGTCTGATGGCAGATGAGTTGTTCTGCTGCTGCGGATGTGAGGTCGGAACATGGAGCGCTGCGGTCTCGCTGCTTCTCAGAAACCTAGTGAGCGTTTCTTATCGCGTATTAAAAACACAAACACACAATCACACATGTACACACGTTATCATTTTTGCAGTTCTGTTCTCCCATGCGGTCGAGCCGTGTTGGTGTCTGTATCAGCGTCTGTCCCCCCCCACCCACCCCCAACCTGAATCTTGCATGTTGTGGAACACACCTTGGTTTGTCTAAATGCACACATAGGCAAATGTGCCTTATCGCTCGGCTTTGCCATCAAACATTGTGTCAGCTAAGCAGAATATCATAATGGAGTTTCTCCACAGTTGCTTTTATCTGTAAGAGTTCATCAGTGTCTGCAGTGTTTCTTCCTTTGGCACCACCACCACCATTCCATCCATGTGTTAGCTGTAGAGTGGATGAATGAATGCGTGTGATGCAACTGCTAATATCTTGAGACCTATGGCTTGCCTTTATTAGCTATAAGGCTTTGATTTCCCACTGCAGAGCAGATTGTGTGTGTGTGTGTGTGCGGTGTTCACTATAACTCCTTCTGTGGTCCAACCTGTGCAAGAGTGCAAGAGAGCGAGTGACAGGCAGGTGCTAGATTGTCATCTAATGACTGACATAGGGAAAAAAAAGCCGGCGTGTGGGTTGATAGTGATCTCCAGCATCAGTGGAGGGGGCAGGGGGATGCTCGCCTCAGGAAAGGAACGTGAAGAAAAAAAGCTGGCTTACAGGAAGAGAGTGTGGTAATCACATGCAGCTTAGCTTCGATCTTGCGTGGTTGAGGCGCGGAGGCAAACACATCAACACTTATGACGAGTTGTCTCTCTGACATTGAATGCAAGTTGATTTGTGTTCATGCTGGGCTCTGACAAATGAGTGAACACTGAATTCCCCTCCAGGCCTAGAGTGGCGCTCTGTTGATGAGGGGCATAACAGTCACTTTGAAGTGGCCCTAACAACCTGGCCCAGCCCTGCCCAACAATTTGACCCAGCAGCCCAGCATGGCCCGGCTCAGCTCAGCTCAGCATGGCATTGCTTGGCCCAGCTTGTGTCAGCCTGGCAGACAAAGGTGCATAGCTTGAGAAGCAAAAGGCAGAAGTACCGGAACATGGTCAGGCCAAACTGTCTCCCAGGCATCAGCCTTCTGAGAGACACAGACAGTGAGGAGAGCAAAGATGGGGAAAACCCAAACTAGAAAGGATAAAGAAATGAGAGGACAAAGACGAAGAAGTCAAAAGGAGGGAGGAGAAAAGAGCCAGATGAAAAGGAGAGAGAGACAGTAAAAGAGAAGGCAGAGGGAGCAAAAAGGAGAAGTGGAGAAAGGGTTCTGTAATCCCGGAATGGTGGTGTTGTGCCGTCTCCATGGTGACAGGCACAAAGGCCCCTGGTTGGCCATTGATGGCTAATTGTATTCTTCACAGCTCTTTTGTTAATTGTTGTCTGCCCAGCTCCTACTTCCTGCTGGGCCACAGCACAAAGCCAGAACAGGGGGGATTAGAAATGGCACATCAGCTCCCAGTGCTCTCAGTTGGTCTTTCTCTCCCTCTCCGTTTCTTTCGGTCTCTCTCTCTCTCCGTTTCTCTTTCTGTCTCTTTCCCGGACTCTTTTTCTCTTTTGCTCCCCATATAGTTCTATGACCTCTCTCTATTCCTCCCTCCTGATTGAGACATGTGGCTATTTCTCCCTTGTCATATTAGCTTCTCTCTCATTCCCATCAGTCTCTCTCTCTCTCTCTCTCTCTCTCTCTGTATTCTGACCTCTCTCTTTCACTGGAATGGACCTTTCTTTTGGGTTCTAACTTTTTTTTCTGGGGATTGGGAGTACCTGTCAAAACATCGATGTTCACAGCAGCTCTGACCACAGGCCCTCTGAAACGGACAGACAGACAATCTGGACAGGCTGACAAATAGAAATGTTTAGCTAAAAATATAATTTAAATTAGGCAACATCGGAAATGCAGCTCTATTGATAAAGAAAATAGTATTTTTGAGTTTACATTTCTTTGAGCGAAGTGTTAGGAATTGTGGGGAGGGTTAATTTATTGAAAATATAGATATCGTGTCAAAATGTGGAGAAAAGCATTTTTCTGTGGTCTAAACTTCATTGATCAATGCCCATCTCGTAATCCCGTCTCCCCCAAGACCTCCGTGGCGGAAGCTAAATGAGTCCTCTCCCTTTAAGTGGGAGGTGACAGGCAGAGAGCGTGAATGTTGGAAACAAAACACCAGAAAGTCATCGGGAGAACAGGGAGAGGTTGGACCCGCATCTGACAGTAACGACAGCTACATAGCCGTGTCTACAGCACCACCGTACATTCCATCTAAGACGAGGAAAAGCCGACATAAAGTAGAGTGACCAATCTGTTTATTATCCACCTTGATTTGCATGCGGTAAACCATCGCCGCTTGGAAAAACATCGGACGGACGGAAGTTTGGAAAGCCCGTGCGCTCCAAGACCAAGAGTGGTGAGTAAAGTGGAGCCCCCCAACAGTATGTTACTGAGGCCAGCTGTCAATTGTAATTGTGTTGATGTAAAAATGATCGCAACTAAATTGACAAATTCACTGACAGACAATATAATTAACTGTCCTAAGTGCATCAACTTTTGTGCTCCAACACTAGCAGAACGGGACTGGTGCGGGATCATATCACGCGTTGCCGTTGTGTAGCTTAGTCCGTGCTCTCAAAATTTAATTTAGCACACGATATAGTTTTACTTTAGCCCACTGCTGTAGTGTATGTTATGACTGAACAATATATTCATATCCGCCTGGCTGATCCATCTCGGCGTGCTACCTTTGGGATCTCAATGACACATTCAAAAACACATTGTCACTGACAGTGCTTGCTTTGACAGTATCGCATCCACTGGCACCTCAAGCTGGAACTAATGTTTTACCTTGTTGACAAATGCAAATTAGAATAGATCTGTTACTTTCTCGAGAACAGCTTGGGGTGTTAATGTTTGCCAAGTTACTTTGTATTATGTTCTCTGTTCTTTTACACTGTTAATGACACCCCAAAAAGTCAGTGTAAAGGCCTTTGAGTTCATACAGAATTTGAGAAGACCTGCACACATAGGAAACTTATTGGAAAACAGACTATTTCACCTCCACAGGTCAGATATGTAGGCAGTTATTAGCTGTTGTTATGTAAATGTGGACAGTTGAGGGCTGATTTATAGATGCATGGAGGCTGACAAGATGATGTCTCCATAGGTTATGTATGTACACAGGTTGTGTTAGAGATGATATGTCATGTGGTGTGTCAAAGTGTGTCTCTTGGTGTTAATGTATGGTTATTTTGGGAAGTTTGGATACCTGTGTGTGTGTGTGTGCCCGCGCCGTGTGCACATGAGTCTGTATGTGTGTGTTGTCTTTACAGTGACTGGCTGCACACAAAGCTGTCAGTCAGCAGGGAGTCCCTGACCTTTCTCTCTGTCGATCTCTTTTCTCTTCCCTTCTCTCGCTTTATCCTCTCTTTCTCTTTCTCATTCCTTTTCTCGTTTTTTAGTTGTTCTCTGTCTTTCAACTGTGTTCCCAGTGTTTTTCTCCCAGAGTAAAGACTTCACAGTGTGTGTGTCTCACTCTCTTCTCTCTCTCTCTCTCTCTCTCTCTCTCTCTCTCTCTCTCTCTCTCTCTCTCTCTCTCTCTCTCTCTCTCTCTCTCTCTCTCTCTCTCTCTCTCTCTCTCTCTCTCTCTCTCTCTCTGTGGGTGTGAATGTTTTTGTATGTGTATGTTATGCAGAAATATGTCTAAGAAAAACAGTTTGTCAGTGTTGGTCTCACATTGGTTTCCAGTCTAGGGAGCTGGTTCTGTGTTTCAGCGTGTGTGCATGCAGCAGGGCGGACCCTGTTCACACATCTCAGTTGTCATTCTCTCTTTCTTCTGTCAACTAGTTGGAACAGGCTCACCTGCCACTTATCACACACAGACAGGCAGACACACATATGTACACAGGTTGACATTTCACCCTTGCCCCCCCCTCCCCACATCCCATTCAAGCATGGTATGTAGGTGAGTGGGTTCACGCTGAGAGAAAGGTGACCTGGATGCACTCTCTGTCTCTACAGTCTGTTCCGTCCTCATTTAGTTTAGCGACACATTCTTTTTCTGTTAGGGACTGTTGACTGGCAACTTACCCTTCAATGAGAGTGTGCTATAATATGATACCCTGTGATTAGTACATCATACCAGATCTAACTTCCTCCACAATCCCTCAGTGCACAATCATACATGTCAAAGCTAATCTTGTTTATTTCTGTTCCAATTGGTTCACATTTGTATCAATCAAGGGCAGTGCTAACAGGCCCTTGATGTGTGTGTGTGCGCGCACTCATTTGTTTGTGTGTATTGTTTCCTATACATCAGACGTCTCCATAAGGGCAGCAGAACAGACAAAGGTTTCCCTCTCTTCCTCTGACCTCGTATACGGTAGTGCGCATTGTTCTCTGTGTCCTATTGAACCGGGGGTCTGGAGAGGCACAGCACAATGGAGCTAGAAGTGTGTGTGTGTGTGTGTGTGTGTATGTTCACTAGCCCTGACTTCCATAGGGATGCAGCTTGAGGTCATAACAATCAAACAAAAAGGGGGTTGATATAGTGGATCAGTTAGTAAAAAAAAAGTCAGTATCAAGCTCGTAACCTGTTTTTTGGAATCCTGAGAACAATGTCATGTAGGCATTCCTCTGTGTGTGATGTATTGAGTGAAGACCATGTAGTTCATTGGAACAGTGCGTTGCCTCCTACAGCTCGCCTGGTTGATCAGAGACTTCAGGCCCAGTATAAGAGTCATATGAGCAAAGGGAGCCTGGAGGACAGACCACGGAGGAAAAGCCGTCATTGGTGGACAATGTTAATACAGTATGTTATTCCAGAGAAACCGTGCAGAGTTTGATGCGTGGTGTATGCAAGAGTCTGGTGAAACAGAGAGGGACGTGCGGTGTTAACTTGACGTGTGTGTCGGAACCTGGAGAAGCACTCACTGGTTTGGGATCTGAACCAACGTCATACAAAGCGAATGAATCAAGCTCCACACATGCACACACGTGTACGGAGAAAACAACATGGAAGTCTCCCATGTTGTGGACTAAACTCAATTCAGCGAAAAAGATGAGACAGTTGTCAGCAAAAACTATGATAGTTGAGTTGAGACACAGGTAGTGGAGACAGGGGCCACAGAGACACAGGCAGTCAAAACAGTCAGTGAAGACACAGGAAGTAGACAAACAGTCAATCAGTGGAGATGCAGGCAGTAGAGAAGCGTCAGTGGAGATGCAGGCAGCTGACAGAGCTGAGAGTGAACACAGGCAGCCCTTCTGTATCCACACATCCACAGCTGTCCGTACTCTCCACTCAAGGTAAGGCTGCTCTGTTTACTTGTCTTTCATCATGAACAGTGTAGCAGCATATATGGATATAAAGTAAGATGTTTTCACACAATTAATCTGTCGAGATGATTTTCAGTTTGTACTTTTGTAATCTTGCAGATGCCATTTTATATATGGAAGCGTAATCTTTGACCTTTGAGGAACTGTTTAGCTTGCACTTGTGCATCAGTCCCATAAATGATTTGGTATAAGTTTAGTAATTGCAGATTTGAAAGAGATCAATAACATTTTGATTTGATTTAATTCATTTTATTAGTATATTCGTTTTTTTATGAGTAAAAGGGACATTTGTTGTAACTTATCTTAACACATCTCTATTTGAATGAATTTTAGCTCCACCTAGTCCTGTACTGTAATTTTAACTTAAACATAAGATATAGTTTAACTGTTTATTGAATACCATGTAGTCTTTAACCTGTTGCGTGTTCTGCTATAATGTAGTATTTACCTCATGGTAATAAATCAGTCTGAACAAGAAAGAACGGAAATGTATGTGAATGCCGGCCTGCCTTTCTCATGCGACAGCTAAACAGGTTTTAATCCCCTTTAGAATAAGACAGTCTGGACTTTTTCTTCACTGTGTGTGGTTGTATGCATGGGTGTGCGTGTGGGTTGGAAGGAAGGCCATGAGGTGCGGTGCAGTAAGGAAGGCCATGAGGTGCGGTGCAGTAAGGAAGGCCATGAGGTGCGGTGCAGTGTCTGAATACAAGCTCATACAGGACTGAGGTGTGTTTCAAAGAACAACTCTGAATAGAGTTGAGGGTGAATCTTTTATTTGGGTGATTGGTTTTTGTTTGCGCACAATACTTTGAATGATACCAATAATCATACATGAGGTGTTTGAAATATTCAATCAAACAGAAAATGTCTCAAATATACTGTATAACATACATATACATGTGTGTACTGTGTAACATACATATACAGGTGTGTACTGTGTAAATTATAGCAAGGAGCTTACAAGGTGTTAGCCATGTTGAAGGCATTCATCTCTCAAAAAAGAAGTATCATGTTTAAAGCAAATCTGACAGAAGTTATCATAATTGTCTCTGCAGCACTGTCTGTAGAATAATGTTGAGTCTGGTGCTACACTTGATCAAACCGCAACATTTTTGACACAGAAGTTGAGTACAATCATTTTATGGTTGTGTGGCAATTCTTGTTAGACTGCGTCTGTACCAGGTAAATATTCTCCTGAAGATGGCCGACTTAAGGGCCTAATTCCATAAATAAATGATCACACAAATTAATAAATAACTTCCATTTTCAGAGTAAGTCTCATGACTTAGGATAAAAAAAAGGTCCTGTTTGACAAATACCCAAATGCAAATACATGGAGGAATACAGTCGACCAAAAACTACTATTCTCTGTTCATTTGCATTGTTGGAACCACATGGTGAAATGGGACTCATAGACAGGTGTCTGTGGTGACTGGGGCTCTTGTTGTATCAGAAATATTCAATGTCCAGTGGATTTGTTTATTTCTCCCTGACACGTGAAGATAATTCACAACCAGGCCATTGATCATGCTACATTGCCTTCACACAAATAAATAGAGGGATATTTCCTGGTTTATTTACATGCATTTCCAACTGGTTGGATAACTGCACACTGTTAAACAACAGTCACGTTTTTGTTCATTCCTTGTGCTGCAAATTCCTACCCAAGTACCTACAGCATGTTTGTGGGTGCATTTGTGTGTGCTCATGATCATTTGCAAATGTTCTGAGACACATCTACTACAGAAGTCTACTGACTTGCTTTGCATCTTTGTTCAAATCTGTGACAGCTACAAGACAATAATCACTATGTGTGTCACTCCATATTTCTAATTGGGTGTAATGTATACGTTAAAAGGTCTTGACTAAATCAAAATCAATTGTAAGCACAGTCGTGAGGCGAGTCAGTGTGTATACAGTTTCATCCATTCATGAACATATCTCTCTCTCTTTAGTACCGCCATTTAAATTACGAGGAGCAAAGCATGTAAATCTACCAGGAAACATGTCTGAAAAGAATTCTGCCGGTATCTCATGATCTCTGTTCTACTCTATGAATTTAAAACACTCTAACATTGTATACAGGGCCTAGTTGGACAGGGCTGGGCACATACATTTATCTCAGCTCCAGTTCCCTAACTTGGTTAAATGGCATCAGAGGAATCCAACATGTTATCAGTAACTTGTTGGCACTGCTTTGTGGGCTTCTCTTTCTGTTGTTCTCTCTCTATCTTTATCTTTCTCTCAGTCTATCTTTCTTTTGTTTGCACAGTTTAGTTGTGCATGTATACAGTGCCCTCCAAAAGTATTGGAACAGTGAGGCCAATTCCTTTATTTTTGCTGTAGACTGAAAACATTTGGGCTTGACATCAAACGATGAATGTGAAACCAGAGATCAACGTTTCAGCTTTTATTTCCAGGTATTTACATCAGGATCTGATGCACAAATTAGAAAATATCACCTTTTTGTTCGAACCCACCCATTTGTCACGTGAGCAAAAGTATTGGAACATATGACTGACAGGTGTGTTTTGTTGCCCAGGTGTGTCCTATTACATACATTATTCAATCAATAAATACCACTGAATGTCTACACTCAGGTTCAGATTGGGTAAGATAGGTTTTGTCTATGCAGACTGTATTCAGAGGTGAAAACAACATGAAAACCGGAGCGCTGTCTTTGGGTGAAAAACAAGCAATTGTGAGTCTTAGAGAAGATGGAAAATCAATCAGAGCCATTGCAGAAACATTGGCCATAGCCAGTACAACCATTTGGAATGTCCTGAAGAAGAAGAAAACTACTGGTGTACTAAGTAACAGACGTCGAACAGGTAGACCAAGGAAAACATCAGCAGTTGATGACAGAAACATTGTGAGAGCTGTAAAGAAAGACCCTAAAACAACTGTTAGTGAGATCAGCAACAACCTCCAGATGGCAGGAGTGAAGGTATCACTATCTACTGTTCGCAGAAGACTTCATGAACAAAAGTACAAGGGCTACACCAGAAGATGCAAACCACTCATTAGCAAGAAGAATAGGAAGGCCAGGCCGGAATTTGCCAAAAAGTACAGAGATGAACCTCAAAAATTCTGGGACAAAGTTTTATGGACTGATGAGACAAAGATTAACTTTTACCAAAGTGATGGAAAGGCTAAAGTTTGGAGAAAGAAAGGAACTGCTCATGATCCCAAACACACAAGCTCATCTGTGAAACACGGTGGAGGTAATGTCATGGCTTGGGCTTGCATGGCTTCTTCTAGGACGGGCTCATTAATCTTCATTGAGGATGTAACACATGATGGCAGCAGCAAAATGAACTCGGAAGTCTACAGAAACATTTTGTCTGCCAATTTAAGGAAAGATGCAACCAAACTGATTGGCAGAGCCTTCATCATGCGGCAAGATAACGACCCAAAACACACTGCCAAAACAACAAAGGAGTTCATCAGGGGCAAGAAATGGAAGGTATTAGACTGGCCAAGTCAATCTCCAGACTTAAACCCTATAGAGCATGCATTTTACCTGCTTAAGAGGAGACTGAAGGGAGGAACCCCACAAAACAAACAACAACTGAAAGAGGCTGCAGTGAAAGCCTGGGAAAGCATCAAAAAGGAAGAATGCAAAAGTTTGGTGACGTCAATGGGTCACAGACTTGCTGCAGTTATTGAAAGCAAAGGATTTGCAACTAAATATTAAGTCTTATTCACTTAAATATGTTTTAAGTATATCTGTTCCAATACTTTTGCTCACATGACAAATGGGTGGATTCAAACAAAATTTGATATTTTCTTAGTTGTGCATCAGATCCTGATGTAAATACCTGGAAATAAAAGCTGAAACGTTGATCTCTGGTCTCACGTTCATTATTTGATGTCAAGCCCAAATGTTTTCAGTCTACAGCAAAAATAAAGGAATTCGCCTCACTGTTCCAATACTTTTGGAGGGCACTGTATGTCTATATTTGATCCATATTTGACTAAGCTTCGGCACTCAGGTATTTACCCAGTTTAAGGAGAATTACCTGTTTTACTGGTCTTACTCATCTGGCTGATTGACTGACATCACTCCATCACCCGTCGGTATGGACCTGCTTGCTCATCAGGACAACATCATAGAGTAGCAGTCCAACATCAGGTTATAGGACATTTCGCTACCTTCAAAGATATAGTTCAGAATTTCAGGCTGAGTCACAGTGTGTCTGTGCGCATGTCTTTAAGTTCTAAATATGTGGGTTGTTGTGTAAAACACCATGACGGGTTGGCCAAAATGCTTTGGGCATGATCTCTGTTAAATGTGTCTTGTTAACACACACGCACACATACACGCACTCACACATGCACGCACACACACACGCACACACACACTTTTAGCCTTAACTAATCCAAATACATTTCTAACTTTGTGGCCTGTTAAAGTTTACCCCACTGACCCACCTACCCCAACACACACACACACACACACACAGGTACACACACATAAACACGTATACACACAGTATCCTCCCGCTGTTCTCAATTCTGAGACCAGCTAGCCTTCTTTAAAATCACCTGTTGTGCTCCTTGCTGCTCAAAGGCGTAACCATAGCAACACTTTAGTGCAGTGGCCCCTCAGTCTACAAGGTCCTCAGCAAACAGAGACCCTTCCACCCAACATGGGTGCACACACTCATACTCACTCACACACACTCACACACATACACACACTCACTAACTCACTCACTCACAAACATATACACATAAACACTCATGCACATATACTCAGTGCACACGTGGATGCTCTCAAGCAGAAGCCATGAATGGGTCTGGGATATAAAGTGTGCCAGGGCTAAAGGAGGGAGCACATTGTGTGTGTCTGCCCCCCTTTGTCTGAGGTAGCCTGAAGGAGCAGGGGGTGGAAGGGGCTTTCTGAGAAAAAGGGGCCTTCATACACATCCTTTCTTCCCCCTCTCTTGTTCTATCTCTTTATTGGGAGTGTGTTTTGTCCTCCTTCCCTCCTCCCCCTCTCCTCTCTGATAAATGCCACAGTAGCCTTTCGCTCGCCGCCACAATACAAGGCCTGTTTCAGAGATGGAGAGAGAGAGGGATGTGAGAGATGGATGAAAAGAAAGAGGCTGCTTTTTAACCTGCGTTTCTGAAAAGCAGAAGAAGAAAGGAGCCGCTGCGCCAAAGCCAGAGCCCCTTTCTCCTCTTTCTCCTCTTTTCTCCTCTTTTCTCTCTTTTCTCTTTTTGTTAAGGGAATGGTTGTGTCATCAGCCTATTTATACGTCTTATTTAGAAAGCCTCCAAAGAACATCTGAGAAAAGGAGCCCAAAAGAGAGAGTGAGAGGGGAAAGTGGTGATATATAAACATACAAAGTATGTTTCAGCATGTGTCTTTTAATCCCTTCCTATTACCAATAGTTTCTTCCAACCGTTTCACTGAGAGTAGATGTGTTTGTATATCTGTGTGTGTGTGTGTGTGTGTTTGTATGTGTGTGTGTGTAGTCTGGAGGCTTGCTGAGGGGGTGGCGTGAGAGGGTGGATCCAGGGGGCTGTCCCTGCACTCCACACGGAAAAAAGGGAAAATTGAGTCTTTGTGTTCTGTGTATGGCTCTATCACTGGGCCTGAGCTTGAACACTGCTCTTTGTGTGATGAACTGACCAACGACCACACAGAACAACAACACTTATTCAACACCTTATCAGGAGTTGGAACTCCACACTCCGTGTGTGTGTGTGTGTGTGTGTGTGTGTGTGCGCACACATGAGTGTGTTTCTGATCTGGTCACTTTTAAGAATTCATACATGAACATGTTGGATGTTTGGAGATTTGAGTGTGTCTTTTCTAGCCAATGTGCAGCCACCATGTTCAAAACTCTTGACATCAAAAGGCCAAGAGAACAGAGGAAGCCTAAAGTAGAGGAGAGCTTCTGGATCTTATCCTGAGAGCTCGTTCTCTAATGAGACACAGTCAGCTTCAGACCCTACTCATTTAGAACAGGTTTGTGTGTGTGTGTGTGTGTGTGTGTTCCTCTTGTGTGGGTCAGCAAGTAGCCGTGTAGGCTATACCTGTGTTGTGTGTGTGTGTGGGTGTGAGAGAGAGAGATATGGTTAATGTTACTTGGCACATGCTTGGTATATTCTAGAAGGCTATAGGCACTTCTCTCTCCAAGCCCTACCAAGATGTCAGAGCTTGTGGTATATCACATATACACACACACACACACACACACACGGCTGGCACATTAATCTAAAGGTTATGACAGACAGATGCATGACTGTGTTGAGCTTCCCTTTCACTATAAGCTTAGTGTGGTAAATACCTCACACATACCCTGGGATGACCAAGGCCTATAACCCCGACAGGGACTCTGAGAGGAACAGCCACACATCCACAGCCCCTGGAGCGTGGTATACTAGTTTTGCTGATCTGACTTGCTAATCATGTTTGGAATATTTCATTATGTTACTTTTTCCATGTCATCAAGAGGGATCAAGAGTCAACAGTCAATACATTGTCCGTTTTTTTCCGTCATACTTTACTTTCTTCCGTGTGTCCTCATATATCATATCTTTGAAATCTGTGAACTGGCTTTGAGGTGTACAGAAGGCTGCAGTTAACAGACTCTGTCACCTGTCCATCAGGTGTTTGGAGAGCATAATGCACTCTGTGTGTGAAGCTTGGAGCTCTTTTCCCATCTACCTGTGTGATATCACACCTGTGTCAAACACTGATAGTAGAACATGCAGTTTTACATCTGTGGCGGAATTGTTTAGTCTTTTATGCTCTAGTGAGGGTCACCGGCGGCAACATAAGGCATTATGCAAATGTGCCTGTTGTTGGATCTGGTTAAAAGACCTCTTTGTATCGCCATGACCACTGGAGGATCTTAGAGATACACACAGAGAGAAAGAGAGACAGAAAGAGAGAGACAGAGAAAGTGACAGACTAGAAAAGAGAGGAGAGAAGAGAAGAGGATGGCATGTTCCAGCAGCTCTGCGTTGTGGTGGGACCACCGGTGGATCTCCAGAACCTCCACATCTCCTCCCAGGTCAGTGCAGCCAGGACCTGGGTTCTGCAATGGACCCAAGAACAGATATGGAGGTTCATCAAGATTGTAGAATTGCGTAATGAAACTTGCACCTGTTTGTTTCAGAGGAAAACACACAGTTTTAGTCGGGCTGTCGTGCTGTAGTAGCCCTTTGGGCGTACATCTTGCCTGGCAAGTCACACTGCATTGTTCAACATTGTTGAGCAAATATTACTGAGCCCTACACATACGTTTTTACATCAACATGCGTTACAACATGAATGCCGCAGGTGTGTTTTAGACCTGTAGGTTGTTCGATTGTTAGAGTTATGTGAAAAAGAGGGTCGCTTAGTTTTAGCAAAGTGCTCTCAGGTGGATTGGCTCCAGGTTTGCTACCTAGGGGCTTCACACTTATAGGTAGTCTACAGTTATGTGGATAGTTTAGAAAACGATATGAACTTGTGGCAAGTCAGGTCAATTTTACTGCTCAAACTCTCTTGATGTTGATCTGACTGGTTGAATTTCTTTGTGTGCTTGTGTTGGGGCCCTGTAAGGCGTCGTCATTCCAGCTGTCAGTTTTGGGCCCAGGCAGATGCGGAGTTGGTAGACTATTTTGTCAATACCACTCTCTTTTTAGATATAATGCTTATCTCCTGCCACTCTTAACTGGCAGAGAAGCTAAATCATAGCTCAAACAGACCTCTCAGAAGTGGAAGAACAGCAAAGGTCATTTGCAGTACCAATGCCCCCTAAGGGGATACAATATGAGGTTATACAGCATGGCTAACGGACACTTTTGTGTGTAAGTGTACGATTTCAGAGGTGCCGCACCTCAAAGGCAAGGCGCTGATCTTATCTCAGTGCTGAGTAGAGCTCTCCATCCGCTCTGATCCTTCCTTCTTCCAGTCATAGCAGACCTATCATGCCTTATTCTGCCCGGTGACAGTCTGTGGGTCATCTGTGAAGGTACACTACAGCAAGCCTTGATTGTTTCGACTGTCGCGTTATGCAGTTAGAGTGTGAGCTAACAGATAACAGCCTTGAAAAGGAAACCTATTCAAATCACAGTTTGAGTCGACAAACACACACACACGTACACCCACACACACAAACATACACACAGATGAAGCTGGTTGTAGATAGGGTAAGATTGCTTTTATCTAGATGAGATTTGGAGTAAGCTGATAGGCTTTCCCAATTGTCCATGGTAAGATACTATGGCACTTTTTAAACCAGTTGAATGTTACAGACTTGAGGCCCCACTTTGAGAGCACACACACACACACACACACACACACACACACACACATACAAACAACACTAAATTACACACACCTTGATGCATTCCAAGCTGTCAGCAGTCCTTTGGGTCACAGAGATTCTATGCATGCCTCTGCATTGACGAAAACACACACACTACACACACACGCGCAAGCACAAACACACATGCTCATGCTCAAACATAAAGTCCCTCGAGCCACCTGTGGTAGCCCTATAAAACGAG
Organism: Hypomesus transpacificus; assembly: GCF_021917145.1. NCBI lineage: Eukaryota > Metazoa > Chordata > Actinopteri > Osmeriformes > Osmeridae > Hypomesus > Hypomesus transpacificus. Next base: position 2,112,909 of record NC_061068.1, on the reverse strand, counting down.
CGGTTTGGGAAGCCCATGTGAACAGGGTTAGGGTTAGGACCAACAGGAATAACTTCCCATCCAAGACATCACACAACGCAGCAACTTGGCCGCTCCCCCCCCACAGTCACAGTACGCTCCCCCCCCACCCACAGTCACAGTACGCTCCCCCCCCACCCACAGTCACAGTACGCTCCCCCCCCACCCACAGTCACAGTACGCTCCCCCCCCCCCCCCACAGTCACAGTACGCTCCCCCCCCACCCACAGTCACAGTACGCTCCCCCCCCACCCACAGTCACAGTACGCTCCCCCCCCACCCCCACCCACAGTCACAGTACGCTCCCCCCCCACCCACAGTCACAGTACGCTCCCCCCCCCCCCACAGTCACAGTACGCTCCCCCCCTACCCACAGTCACAGTACGCTCCCCCCCACCCACAGTCACAGTACGCTCCCTCCCCACCCACAGTCACAGTACGCTCCCCCCCCACCCACAGTCACAGTGCGCTCCCCCCCCACCCACAGTCACAGTACGCTCCCCCCCCACCCACAGTCACAGTACGCTCCCCCCCCCCCACACAGTCACAGTACGCTCCCCCCCCACCCACAGTCACAGTACGCTCCCCCCCCACCCACAGTCACATTCCGCTCCCCCCCCCCCCCCCACACAGTCACAGTCCGCTCCGCACATATCCTCTTTTTCCAGCCTTTTATGTCTTTCCAGACATTCTATGTTTGACTTAAACTCCCAAATTCTGTCTTCAAACAAGCCCACACTGGTCTGTCCTGCCGTCTCCCTAGTTAGGGTACAGGAGCAGGTGTCAATATATAGGATTCAGGTGTGTGAACCAATGAATATTTCATCTCTATTCTTTTTTAAGGATCTCCCTAACACGCGCGCACACACACACACACACACACACACACACACACACACACACACACACACACACACACACACACACACTCAGGTTTAGAGCCTTGGACCCTAGCAGGCAGGTGGCTTTGTGTAGAGAGACATAATGTGAACAGGGGGGAGGAACTCTAATCATTATGCGTTAAGCGAAGTGGTGGCGCTCCGCATTTTTCCCTGTGTTCCCGAGTCGGTCGGCACATTCCGCTGGCATTGTTATCCTGGCTGTTTCCTGCGGCCCGCTGCTTTTGTCCGTCTCTCCCCCATTGTCCCGGCTTCCTTTGTTCCCCCTGTCTAACAATGGCTTTTTTCTCCCTCTTTATATATATGTGCACTTTTCGCCCTGTGTGTTCTGTTTGTTTTGTTCTGCTGTCTGCCGTGTTGTTCTTTCCGCCTGCAATAGAGGTGGGAAAAACCCCAGCTGAAGTAGTTTGACAGTTCACCATGGTTCAGCCGTACTCCCTCAGCCTGTCGACTCTCTGTCTCTGCAGCGTGTTGTCTGTTGTCTCTGTCTCTTTCTCTGGGTGTCTCCGTCACACTGTCATCCACACAGGTGTGTGCGTGCTTGCCTGTGGCGCTGTTGGTTTGTGAACGGTATCTTTCTCTGTTCCCTATGCAAAGTAGTATTCAAACACACGGCACACACAGACAACTCACACGTAACAAACATAAACCCAGCGATCAAATGACTACAGCGACAGGCAGATAAAGCTGATTGCTGATCTGTGTGTGTGTGTACGTTTGCGGTCACTCGAAATAAATCGGTGTAAATTTATGACAACTCTAGAACACTTGTTTACTTATCTAACCCCTGTACCCCCCCCCCCATTGTTCTCTTTCTCTCTTCCTAGAATGGTTGAGCCTAGCCCCCCAGCGCTGCATCTCCATGCAAACGGTGATGTTAGCATGGTGGGCATCGGAGTGAAGCTCGAGGAGGAGGAGTCTGGAGAAGTGGGTGGGGCTATCACCAGGACCGAACCCCAAAAGTCCTCTCCTGTGTCCGATTGGTCAGGACATCTGCCAGTCGCTCGCCAGCTGACCCCCCCTCTCTCATGTTCCCCCTCAGTAAGTCCATTTTCTCCCATTTCATACTGAAAGGTGTGTGGATTGTTGGATGGATTTGTTCTGTCCAGGATAGTAGGATGGTGCTAAGGCCTGCTTCCCTCCCTTTCTGTGCCCTGCCAGGAGGACTCCCCAGGGAAGGAGCCCCCTCGACAGAGCCCACTGGGAGGCAAGGCAGGCAGCAGGGGGTACACCCGACCAGAGGGACACCCAGCCGTCAGCGAGGGTATCAACACTCAATCACTCAGACCCTCACATACACACACACACACATTCAGGCCCTGTGGTACTTACTTCCTGTTTGCTGTTGACAGTGATGCCTACCATTGAGAAGCTGCTGAGTGCAGAATGGAGGGAGAAACTTCTGGACAAAAGCTCTCTGGGTGGTGGACAACTAAAAGGTAAACTCCCTTCATGCCTGCCTGCCTGCTTGCCCGCTGTTTGTCTTTCTGCTGTTTTCTCGGTGTGGCTGTAGGATCTAACAGTCGTCATTTCTCCTGTGTGTGCGTGCGCGTGTCAGGAACCCCAGAGTCTCTGGCCGAGAAGGAGCTGCAGCTCCTGCTGATGATCAACCAGCTGAGCGGCCTGAGGGAGCAGCTGCTTGGGGCTCACTCAGAGCAGAGGAACATGGCCGCCCTGCTCCTGGAGAAACAGCAGCAGCAGATGGAGCTGGCCCGGCAGCAGCAGGAGCAGGTACTGGAGGGCTCTCTCTGTGTGTGTGTGTGTGTGTGTGCGCCTGTCTTGTCATGTATGCATATGCATGCTCATGAGTTTAATGTGTGTGTGTGTGTTTCTCTTGCAGATTGCCAAACAGCAGCAACAGCTGATCCAACAGCAGCACAAGATCAACCTGCTCCAGCAGCAGATCCAGGTGAGAACGGCTCTGCTCTGCTGCTCCCAGGAAGCTGGAGACATCACAGGATGGACAGCAGTGGGACAGGAGTGGGACAGGACTGGGTCAGGACTGTGTGCCATGTTGACAGTGTTTGTATGAGGTGTGAGTGACTTCCTCCCCTGGCCTCAGCAGGTGAACATGCCTTACGTGATGATCCCGGCCTTCCACCATAACTCCGTCTCCGCTGACCCCCACATGAGCTTGCCACTGCAGCCAATCCCCTGCAAGCCAGGTGAGTCATTTCCCAGACTGCCTGACTGTTCTACGTCTTAGCCAGTTGTTAAGACTCTAGAGTAGGAGAATAGGAGTCTTGACTATGATACCTTTTAGAGCAGATTCATGGACTGGCCTTGATCGGTTCAAGGTCTACCTTGGTGAAAGCTATCGCGACGGAGACAGAAAGGTACACATTGACAATAGGATGACCTCCTAGGTACAGCTCCTTCTCTCTCCCTCACAAACCCACGCATACACACACCAACAACGTCATATTCAGAAAAGCTCTCTTCATGCTCTTCAAACTGTGTTACATGATTGGCCTTGCAGTCTCTAGGACATAAATGGGAAAAGAACACAAGGTCAGCCATGAGCCACGCCCTCAAGGCTGTGAATACAAGGCTTCACAATGGTAGAGAATTGCTGCTGGGGTTTGAGTGAAAAGAGGCAGGACAAATTTCTGTCGGCATCCCTCTGTGTTAGGAGGTGAGGTCACTGGGGTCAAACAGAGAAGAGAAGGAGCATTGATCTGAGGCAGAAGAGCTTGTCAGGATCCTGTCCTCATTTCATACCTCAACAATACTTACAGCAAATTACGACTGGATAGCTTGTTCAACGCTAATGGCAGGACTATTGACAGTTGTTGTTCTGGTTCAGGATCTGTTCCAAACACTAACTCCTGTTCACCTCCTGTTGCAGGAGTGGACTACCCCATGCAGCTGCTGCCCAACCCTCACCCCACCCCCGCAAAGAGGACCAGTGGTTCCTACCGACAGGTATAGTAGTGGCACTGTATTGTCTTTATGTCACAAACTCATAGACTGTATTATCGCCATGACCACTTCCCTGAGGAATGTATCGTTAAAGCAGAGGATGTCAGAGTTGAAGTCCTTTTCCCAAGCCCTGTTCATGGACAGTGGGAGCCAAGTTGAGCTGTATGAATTGAGAGTCTGACTAGTGAGCCATTCTAAAGAGAGGAATAGATGGGGCTTAGGGGAATCCCTTTCCAACGAGCTGACAATGAGTATTTCTGCTCTCTGGGACAGTGAGCAACTTTGCTTATACTGTTCACCACACCCAGCCATTACAATGGCGTTTGTGCATGTGTGTGCATGCGTGTGTGTGGACTGTAGTCATGCTCTGTTTGCACTGCTGATTCTCAAGTTGAGTCAAATGATTGACTGAATGATTCAACAAAAGGCAACTCAGAGCCAGACAAAGAAAGGCAATAAGTGTGACAGAAATGTCCTGTCATCCTAAATCTGTCATGCATAACCCTACAAACCGTTTATTTACACCCTCACAGATGTGAGTGTGACTTACACCATGTACATGCAGAATGGCCCTCTGTGGGTGTATTTCTGTCGAGGTTATTTTTGATCATTGAGGGACAAGCCTCACGAATGGCCTGTATATATTGTCTTGATTGCTTCGGTGTGTGTGATCTTCCCAGGAGACCAGCCAGCCCCTAAACCTGACCTCCAAGCATAAGGGTCTAGAGATGGGGAAGACCCCCAGCCCACAGAGCTTTGATCTGGGCTCGCTGGCTCTACAGGGGGGGTACAGATCGAGGGACATCCAGAGAGAACTGTCTCACAGCCCCCAGCGACCTGCCCTCAACCTAGGTTTGTTTCTTCTCGCACAAACACGCACTTCTACCCTTATCTACCCTATCTCTCGTCCTGCTATTGAGATATGTGCACCCTGTTTTGTTTTGGTGTGTGAAAGTTCAAGGGTAGTTTTGACAGCAAACCCTTCCTCTACCACCCCCAGGTTTTCTAGGAGAGGGGGATGTGGTGACCCAGGCTATCCATGATGCACAGCAGCTACTAAGGAGCCATGATTCGGTTGGGAGGGAGAGGGAGCGAGACAGAGAGAGGGAGAGAGAGAGGGATAGCTCTGCCAGGATGGTAAGAGTTTAACCTTCACACCCTTACTAATAAGAGGGTCTACCAATACTGAGGTGTTGCGTCCTCTGACTCTCAGTTCACGGCAGTGGGCTTTATTAGCATGTGTTCACATTGCTGAACAGTGTAAGAGTACATCAAAACAAATATAATCAACACGCTTCTAAATATTCTATGGAACACACAACTAAACAGTGACATCAGTCTGAATTAATAACTCTCTGACTCTCTCTCTCTCTCTTGCTCTCTCTCTCTCTCTTTCGGTGTCTTTCACAAACATCCCCCCCAACATCCACCCTCACACGCACTCACACATACACAGCCTTAGCTGACAGACTGGGGTCTTGGCTGGGGTCAGGGTTAGGTTTATAGTTACAGGGAGTCATGATTTCACTGTGGTAGTTACACACTAGACTCTACAGAATGTCTTAGGCCTGTCCTTGAACGCACACACACACACAAACACACTTGCACATGCACACACACACAAAGGAATGTCTCAGCCATGTCCTAGACCAACAGCTGCTGCTAACTCACAATTCCACAAAGGTTTCACAGTACCATTGTAATGTGTCACCTGCCCTATTTCTCTTTGTCCACAGTGATCCACTTCTCCTCTCTCTCTTACTCGGTCTTCCTCTTCTCATCGACCCTCACCTGTACCTAGGACATCATGCTCTCTAGTCATCCAAATAGGCAGTGTGTCGCTTGCTCTTTTTGAGGCCTTGGCTTTCCCTCATCCCCTCCTCTCATGCACTCCCTCGTCCAACTCCTCCGCTCACCTCGGCCCCTCCCTCCCCGTCCTCTCTGCCTCGGGATCATAAACACCATTCTTTCTTTCTCATCTCTCTATTCTTTCCTTTCTTTGCATTTACAGCCCTGCTTTTAAACAGCAGCTGATATGAGTGGCATCTCCCTTTCTATACCATGAATAGTCCTGTTAAACCCACACCCGCTCACACACACTCGCACACACACCCACACACACACACTTGCACACCCACACAGAAACACGAGCGGTGTTAACCGTTCTCCTTAGATGGGCTTTTACTGCAGTCGTCGTCAAATGCCTACCCTACATGTGTTTCGAGTCTCTTTTGAGCGGCCGTCTGTCTTTACAGGACTATAAGGATGCTTCTCACAACGTCAGGCTGCCACACACAGCGCATAGAGAGGACGGCCAGGCCCTGCGGTCCAACGAGGACCATCTCAGCAGTGATTCTGAGGGTGAGCCTCGACCACTGCCTGATTCCAATAACAACCACAACAAGAGCCCCTCTTCCCCTCTGTGTACGATATAGTCCCTTATCTTGGGTTGTCTCTCTGTGACTGATGCTCTCATCCTGTAGGGCCCCTGTCGGCCCCTGGGGTAGGGGTTTTCACCGAGGCCCGCGGCCCCCCCTCCTCGGGCCACATCAAGAGACCCATGAACGCCTTCATGGTGTGGGCCAAGGACGAACGCAGGAGAATCCTCCAGGCTTTCCCTGACATGCACAACTCCTCCATCAGCAAGATTCTGGGTGAGTCTACTGTGTGTGTGTGTGTGTGTTTCTACACTTTGTGTGTCTCTATTCCGGGTGGTTCACCTGCTGTAGTCTGGGCTCAGTAGGGTATGCAAGGCCATGATCTGCCACCTGCTTCCCCATGCGGCAGGAGCCCCATACATACCCATAAACACACACACCCATACACACACACACCCATACACACACACACACACCCATACACACACACACACACACACCCATACACACACACACACACACACCCATACACACACACATACACCCATACACACACACACACACACACACCCATACACACACACACACACACACACACCCATACACACACACACCCATACACACACACAGAGCCCCATACACACACACAGCCCCATAAACACACACACCTATACACACACACAGCCCCATACACACACAAAGCCCTCACCCCCTTCCTCTCATCAAACACTTACATTCCATTCCATTGTGAAGAGTGGGAATCACTCCCGCTATTGGCCCCTCCTCTTGAGCCATTTCCTCGCCCCCTTCTTCTCTCCATCCACCCACAGTTCTATGGACATTTCCCACAAACCTGGGAAACTTTTAAAAAGTGTCATTACTTGATTTAATTTAATGACTGATTCCCCAATGGAGTGATTCTCAAAAACACCCAGATCAAAGGTCACTCACTCCTTCCCCCCCTCCTTCTACCCCTCCTCCCCCACTCCTCGTCCTCCCCTCCCCTCCCCTCGCCAGGCTCCAGGTGGAAGTCCATGTCCAACCAGGAGAAGCAGCCTTACTATGAGGAGCAGGCCCGTCTGAGCCGGCAGCACCTGGAGCGGTACCCGGACTACAAGTACAAGCCCCGCCCCAAACGCACCTGCATCGTGGAGGGGCGGAGACTCCGTGTGGGCGAGTACAAGGCCATGATGAAGAGCAGACGACAGGAGCAGAGAGGAGCGTACACGCACAGGTAAAACACACACCACTACACAAACACACACCACTACACGTACACACACCACTACACATCCCCTGTTGCCTCTACATCTTGACTTTGGTGCTTTTACTCACTTGAGAATATTGTGTAAAAATGGCATTGTTATCCTAGATACTTTCTGTACAGTGACACACCAACGACAAGGGGAATACTGTTTTCACTGTTGTCAACTTCTCCTTGAGATTGAATAGCACTCTTCTCTATTGTCACCTGTGAGTGCAAATCTGGTCGGAATCCTATACTGTTGAACCGTCTTTTCAAACAGCAGCTTTAACAGCGATGTTTGCTTCCTACCCCTCGCCTTTATCTCGCCTTTATCTTCTAGACAACTGGAGCTTCTGCTTCTCTCAGGGCCTTGTAGTACACTCTGCAAGACACCAGAGTTTTCATGTGTTATACGCTGATCTGCAATACAGTTCACTCGCATCTAGGGATGAGGACAAGGAAGGTTTTGAATGTCTGTTTCCTGTCTTTCAGCCAATCAGAGCCACAGCAGATGCACTATGCCCCCAGTGACAGCCAATACCCAAGTGGCGGGTCAGTATCAATGACGACTGTGCCATTTCATCCTGCACTGCTAGAGCATTACCTGCCTCAAGTCCCGCCCCCTCGTAGACCAGAGGGCCAGGCCACACCCACTCCTCTACCCAGAGAGAGAGACCGGGAGAGACCCCCATACAGTGAAGGAGAGGAGAGCGATGGAGGAGAGAGGAGCGAGGGAGAGCTGGTGCTACTGACGGATTAAAGAAGAGGGGTAGGAGACAGAAATGAAATGGGGAGAGGAAGGAGTGGTTGGTAGTAGAGAAGTGCATAAAGAAAGAAAAGAGAGAGAGAGAAAAACTGAGAAAGAAGAAAGAAAGAGAGAGCCATGTGGGCATGTATTGATTACTGAATTGACTGAAATGGAGGTAGTTGAGTGTATTATGAAATGAACAGTCAACATACCTTATCCCATGCCCCATATGCAGGCCTGCATTGGTTTGTAAGACTGAGGACATGTCAAATCTCTACATTTATACAAACCTACATTCACCTGACAATCCCATAATCTGTCTTTATCAGACACAAAAGCATAAACACACACACCGCCTTAGTTTTAAGGTGTGATGAATTTCTGCTATAGCATGCAGATATTTTAACAAGAAGCAAGTATCTAATTTCCTCTTTTTTCATTGAGTTGTCCTTGCTATACATCCTAACAGAAGGATATGTCAAGATAGGCCATACACAACAATTTAGGGAAAAGGAAATACACTTTATATTAGGAGTCAAACATAGAAATAAAGAGAATTAGCCACAGAATGTGTGCTCAGAGATCAGAGGTCTGTTGGAGTGTGCTGCCCTCTACTGTACAAGCTGGGTACAGCATTTCAAAACGCACTGTTGTTGTCGTCAGTACACTGTATGACAATTAGTCCAGTTAAAATCTCTACACATTAGCATTTAAATGCCATGGGCACATTTGTATATTTCATCACATTTAACCACTTTTAGCTTGACCTTGTGGGAAGAAGCTCTTGTTTCGTTTTATGGAGTGTGTTTCAATGGGGTAAAGCTTCACAATACGTTGAACGATGCTAAAGAGTATTGAGGTCAATCAAGGTATTGCCATGAGCATGATGAGGATTTTGATCAATTAAATGTTCCAAGGTTGATCATTCACATCTCATAGTTAAATGTTATTTTGTATCTACTGGACTACAGGTAGAACTCACTTTTGTAAGTTTTTCCCCAATTTAGTTCGACCCCATTTGAAGCACTCTTAAACTGTCAAAATGCACTTAAAGTTAACCCTCAGTCAGACAAACCTTTCTTTGTAGCTTACCCAGTACTGTCTAGAGTGGCCTCTCTCTCATCTAGTCCTTTTCTTCATTTGCATAGATTGAACATAATGTCATAACACACCAGTTAGCAGAAACAGGTAGGACTGAAACCATCTTCAGACCAGTTAAGTGCTCATAGTCTCATAACCAGTGGATTCATAGTTATTGCACTTGATAGCCAGAGATTGGTTCGCTCCTGACCCCTTTACATGGACAGGAACAATTCAGAACTCTAGATATAGTTTATATCTGTGGTTCAGATCTATTGTGAATTGATGGGAATTTTCAAGATTCTTCTTGCCCCAAACCCCTATTCTAGCATGCTGTATGTGTGTGTGTGTCTATCAATCCCATTTCATTTGAATTGCAGGTATACGATGTACATGTCATACTTGCCTGTGTATACCTGTGTGAGTGTTCATTTGTGTGTGTGTGTTTGTGTATGTATCCGAATTCCCCAGAACCTCTGTTCTGAGTGCAGCTGTTTCTCTGTGAATGTTTAGCTGTATCTCAACAGTCTAAAGTGTGTTCCTTCCCCATCGTCCTGTGTACATGATCTGACAGAACAGTATGTGTGTAAGTGGCGACCATACTGCCACTCCATGTCTTACGTTCTCATCAGCTCATACAAAGGAAAGAAAACAAGGAGGAGGCCATTTTAGATGGTTGGGGTAGAGCCCTGATGACCTTGCTAACCGTCAGGGTGCCAGAGGTCACTGCCAGGGTATGATCCCTATGGCAACATAGGAGGTATTTTTATTTTTTTACTGCTCTAATCATAATGTATTACAGTATATCTATGGCTGTAATGCCCCAGGCAAATATTCCCCATCAGCACCAGTCTGGGATCAGCTATACTTATCCAAATCCTTACCAGAACAGTTTTTAGGGAAATATAAAACTGTCCTTAGGGCAGAGCTTGGGTGCAATCTTATGGAAGGCAGCTGGTGTTCTGTAAAGACGGTGCTGGTGTCTGGGTACTGAAACACACAGAGCCTGTAGATCAGAGGAAATGTTTATGAACGTATTCTGCTTGATACTCCCTAAGGTGAATTGCCACCTGTTGTCACCCCTGCTGATGTAAATATAGATAGACTTTATTTTGTTTATAAGAGCCTGTGTAATTTAAAGGTGTACATTTTCTGTATGTTTTCCAAGTTTTGTGGTTTGTTTTTGAAAAATAATAAATTGGTTGTATTAATTGTACTGAGTTATTTCAAGTGTGTGTGTGTGTGTGTGTGTAACTTATCTTAAATAACATTGGCGTGAGACTATCCCTCTGGTAGCTCAGTAATTAGTCTTTTCTGCACCTCGGGACTCCCAGTGGAGGTTACCAAGGTAACTTTCTGCTTTGGTTCCATTTATGGTTAGCTGTCTTGTTGGCCATTTAGGACTTCACTTCCGAAAAACATCAACTTCAGTCTATTAGAATATTAATGTTACTTGTCTATTAGAATATTAATGTTACTTGCTCAGTCATAGACTGAACATTTAGCTCTTAGAGAGTTACTTAGACATTATAAACTGGCTCTAATACGTTTTGAATAGATGTCTTCATCCACAGGATGTTGTATGCAGTGTGTGTGTGTGTGTGTGTGTGTGTGTAAGGATGTCTCTGTATGTTGTTTGGAGAGGAGGATATCCTCAGTTGTGGAGTTCCCCTCCGGTTCTTCCTTCTCTCAGGGCTAGTGACCCAGGGCAGCAAGCAGACAAACACAGGGTGGATGTGTGCTGGGAGGAACCTGATGTTCTGTGTGTGCTGGGGAGGAACCTGATGTGTGACAGTATGCCAACATGTGTCCGGTGTGCTCTACTGTACTGTGATCAAACAAGATGGTTCGGGTAACCATTCATTTATTGAGATTCTATTTGAAAGGTTTCAGGAGTCGTGAGCGATATTTATTATGTAATATTATTAAGACCAGTTTTTGTTTAAAGTATTTAATCCTTGCTCATTTTATTTAGCCTGTATCATATCTTAAGCTCTAAGGGCATGTTGAGGTACAAGCCGACATGCCAGCCAACATGATATCATGGTGGCCGCACTATGCACACACTACACATCCTTTAATTCAGAGGATTTATTTATTTGAAATATCTACTGACAAAGCATAAATTACTTTCCTGTCCAAACCCAAATAAGTCAGAACAATCACTGTACATTCAGATTTCACAGTATTTCTTACAGTATTTACACCTTTCTCAATGCTGTAGCTCTTCCTTCAGGAACACATGACTCCTAATACTTCAACCAGCTAACACTCCCACCTTCAAATGCTACCCCCTCCTTTACAGTATCTACGAAGCACTTTTCTTACAGTAAATCCAAATCATTCAAAAAACAAAAGCATTGTACAAAAAGTAAAGAGACATAGAAAGAAAAAGTCTAGTTATTTGTACAGTGTGTTTTCAAGTTAAGTCAGTTTAGTACATTCGCAAACGCAAAAAAGTTAATCTCAAATGAACTGCAATGCCTTATGAAGCTAACCATTTTGGTATGTTTATAGAAAAGGAAAATCAACAACACAGAAAACGGGAGAGAAACCATGACAGATTCCAATAAATATCCTTTGCAAAACTGCTTAAAACATCTCTACTCTAAAAAAAAATACCAACATCAGGATTAAAGCCTTTCATAGCCAGCACAGAATAGGATTTTCACAGGACTTATCCGTAAAAAAAAAAAAAAAAACACACCATCAACAAGTTGGCCTATAAAATAGGTACTATCTTATACTTCATTGAACCGATTTGGAACTTATTTTGAGTGTTGTCTGCAATGCTTTCGATAATGACAGCTTGATGAGCTTCCTCCATAGGTCAGGTGATGAAACACGAATGCTGTGCCCCATCTCCATATTCCAAGTGATATCTCTTCCCCTGAAGTACAACATACTGTCATAGAATCTAATGGATCTGATTTAGGGCGCTTTCAGCAAGAAAATTAATTTGGTCATAATCTGTCTCTTTGGGAGCAAGGAAATGTCAGTCACTAATTATAGCCCATAATATTTCAACAATAAAGCTCCCAAGAATTAATCATCATTCTAGCAAAAATTCTGCTTAAAGAGGTAGCTTTCTGAGAAAGACCAGATATGAACAGCCTTAATCAATCAGCTAAATGTGCCTCTTAATGACCTGTGCTTTGGTGAATCCAATATGTCCTCATGCTCATTTCATCCTAAACACTGAACTTCTCCCCTGCAGTCTGGAGGTGAAAAGCAACTGTCCCAGGTGGAGAGTTTCCCTTGATCTTCACAAATAGGAAACACGGCAGTGGTAAGGTACTGTGGATGGAGACCTCACTCTCACCTGTCCAGTCTCCTCACTCTCACCTGTCCAGTCTCACATGACAGGAGTGACAAGATGAGGAGAGGGAGCCAGTTCAGAGTGTTGGCATTCATCCCACGAGGGGAGACAGTGAGACTAGGAGGTACACGGCTCCTTCAGAGGACAGTAAAGCACATTGACACTACACCAGGAGTGACTTCATTGAAATCTCGTCAGTGTCACCTCTAGGTGGCCTACTGGCCACTGGGCAGACTAATGGGTGCACCTCCTTTGTGTGGCTTGTGGTCCTACTGTGCTAAATGATTGATTGGCCCTCCTCTGTGACCAGGCCCTGGTGAATTATTCACCCTGACAGTAACAGAAGACATCCAGAGGAGGGGACAGAGTTCAAAGCTCACTGTCTCCCCCTGAAGGGCCTTAGAGGAAATGACATCATCTGCTTGGGGTGGGAGGAACTGGTTTGAAGTCATCGAATCAGATGACTTTAGGGGGCCACACTTACGGGTGTAAATGTTTCTTTAGAACAGTACGTGTTTGGAACAGGGAGAACATATGCACAGAGGCACACCAGAGGGGAATGTCTGGCTCTCAGAACTCATCACTGGCAACCTCCAGTCCATAGAGGTAATCACTGAACAATAAAACTGGGATTACACATTCCTGCCCCTTTGAAGGCTTGACTGGCTCTGACCTGGACACACAGATTACACAATGCCTGGTTACATAAGAGTCTGGCTTCATCTTTGGTAAACGGAGGCAAGGTGAAAACATGGGGAATAGGGGAGGGAGGAAAGTGACCCTACCAAGAAAGATGAATGTGGAAGTGGTGGTGGGGAGGGAGGGGAGGTGTAGAAGGAGGTCAGCGAAGTGAGGGGAGCAAGGGAGAGTTAAAAATGACTTGTGTGGGGGGGGGGGTTACATAGACAGAGGAGGCCTGGGTAACTGAGGTTGTGATTTTCCAAGTGGTCTGTGCACAAAGTGGAAAGTTTAACAGAGTGCATCGCTGTAACCATAAAAGCTAAACAGGTGGAAAGCAGCCGGAGATATGACAGGGCCAGACGGTGCTGTCCTAGAGCAGCTTTTAACACAGCATCCTTCCAAGAGGCAGCCCTCATCTACAGCAAGAGCCTTCCATGGTGCTCTTACTGAGCACATACTGTCAACTAGCACAGCCCTGCCTGTCTAGGTCTTCTAGGTGCATATTCAGACTAGATGAGGATAGTCTAGGCTAGTCTCTAGCAGGTCCCACTATGCATGGAAATATACCAAGGCTGATAGGTCAGGGCTAAGAGGAGAGGCTTCGTCACAGGCCTATTGGTGCTCTAGTCTACAGCACAGGTTTGGTGAATGGATGGCTGTCACTTAAGAGTGCCATGGAAACAAGTTCAACTTCAGAGAAACTAAGGTGGCGGTGCAGCTGCCTAACTGGTTAATGCACGACTGGGTCACTTCTTTCCAAATATAAATAAATATGAATAAACACACACAAGCAATCATGGCATTTTTTGGAAACTATGAGCTCGAGTTTTGAGACTGAGATGGAGCGAGAGCAGGAGGAATGAAAGAGTAATCGCGCTTGTGTTTTCAAGGGGACCGGGTTTGGCTAACTTGTTGACATCCAACCAGACCCGGCCCCCCCTAGGGGGTTCTCACCCTACCCCACCCCCACCCCCACCCCCACCCCCACCCCCACCCCGTAGCATAAGCCATGACCTCCCCACACCCCCACCCCCCGCTGCTCTGCTCAGCTGAAAGTGCATCTGCTCCCCTAGTCAGAGTGCCAGTGAAGGGAGCCCCTCTCTTCTCCTCCTCTTTCTCTTTTCTCCTCCTCTCATTCAGGGATCTGGAGGGCCATCGCTGCAGGCTTGGTCTTGAAGTACTGGTTGAAACGCAGCACAGCGTAGCTGGAGGAGAGAGGGAGAGCAGACGAAAGGTAAAGAAAGATGGCAGAAAAGAGAAAGAGAAACAGTTCAGACTGGAGGAAAGGCCTATTTATCCTGCAGCAGCTCAAACAATAACCCAGACAGGCCACACTGCATGCATGTTAAACTATCTGACTAGCTTTTTTCTCTGGTGGCTGAGGTACCTCTCCCTCACGTCAGGAGAGAGTTACAGACAAAGAGAGAGGTGAGAGAGAGAGAAAGAGAGTGAGGAGGGACAGAGAAAGGTGAGAAAGAGAGGAGATGCTTGGATTTCATTCTTTCATAGCCTGTTCAACCTATGCTAACAGATCCATTTCCCCATCCAGATGAAGCATGCACACAAAGACTCTCTTACCCCAGGAAGTCAAAATCGATGGAGGAGTACTTTGCCTGGATGAGTGCCCAAAAACCCCAGAAGAAGTGAGATGCCTGCATGGAGAGGTATCAGTGGTCAGATAAAGGTACATAAACACAGGTTCACACACAACATAAAGGACCACTGTGTGTGTGTGTGTGTGTGTGTGTGTGTGTGTGTGTGTGTGTGTGTGTGTGTGTGTGTGGGCACACACTCAGGTGTTCCTCACCAAGGCAAACTTGTTGACCTGGACGTAGAGTGTCTCCAGGTCTCGCGGGCTGACCTCCTCTCCTTTCGTGGCAAACGTTTTATAGGCTTGCAGATACACTCGGAGCCACTCAAACTGCATCTCACGGCTAGGGTACAGCCCGTAGTCCAGCTCACTCATCCCTGAAAACGCACACACACACACACACAGGTCAGCACATGCACACACACACACACACACAGGTCAGCACATGCACACACACACACACACACAGGTCAGCACATGCACACACACACACACACACACAGGTCAGCACATGCACACACACAGGCAAACACAGGTCAGCACATGCACACACACACACACACACACAGGTCAGCACATGCACACACACACACACACACAGGTCAGCACATGCACACACACAGGTACACACACAGGTCAGCACATGCACACACACAGGTACACACACAGGTCAGCACATGCACACACACACACACACACAGGTCAGCACATGCACACACACACACACACACAGGTCAGCACATGCACACACACACACACACACAGGTCAGCACATGCACACACACACACACACACAGGTCAGCACATGCACACACACACACACACACAGGTCAGCACATGCACACACACACACACACACAGGTCAGCACATGCACACACACACACACACACAGGTCAGCACATGCACACACACAGGTACACACACAGGTCAGCACATGCACACACACACACACACACACACAGGTCAGCACATGCACACACACACACACACACACAGGTCAGCACATGCACACACACAGTTCAGCACATGCACACACACAGGTACACGCCCATATTCAAAGAAGGTGCTTTTGCTCACCTGCAAACTCATTAAAGTGGTTCCCGATGTCGAAGGCCTGGTAGTTGTAACTGGAGTATTCATAGTCTATGAAGCGAACATGACCTGGGTAATGGAGAGGACAGCAGAATAAAAATTAAAAAAACACACAGCCCAGGGATAGGACACACTGGTGGTCCTCATTCTCTCAGCAGATAATGTCTGGTGGGTGGGGTCTGGGGGGGGGTGAAGCATTCCTGCCACTGACAGTGAGGTTGGAACCGAGGTTCTAGAGTACGTACCCTCCTTGCTGTTGTGTATGATGTTCTTGCAGAGCAGGTCGTTGTGGCAGAGCACGACGGGGGAGCCCAGGGTGGAGAGGTGCTCCTTCATCCACGCCATCTCCTGCTCCAGCACGGCCTGGCTGGGAACCTCCTGGCGGATCCTGCCCACAGAGCCATGGAGGCGGGTCGAGAAAGGAGAGAGGGTGAGGGAAGGAGGGAAGGAGACAGGGACAGATAGAAAAAGGTCAGCTGCTTCACGACACAAATCTGTGCATCAGTTTCCTCCCTGGAAATGTTTTGACAACTACAGCCATTGTATTAAAACTAATGAAGAAAGACTTTTGGCAGGAGTAATGGATGAAGCTCCGACAGCTTTACTGCCACGTTATCCGTCAAAGTGTGTGAACAAAAACAGCTTTTGTTTTTGCTTTAACAGAGTAGGTCTGTTTCCCTGTGGTGCTGATCTTCTAGGGAACGGATTGTGTGTGTGTGTGTGTGTGTGTGCGGGTGTCATCAACGGGCTGAAGGTGAACGTTTAACCCTTTGTGAGTGTGTGTTGTCAGCCAATTAGTTTGCTGCAATGAGGAGACCATGTACGTGGTAATGGGCTTAATGGCTAATCCAGAGACGGTCACAGAAGGGAGGAGATGAGGAGAAAGACAAGAGAAGCTATTCCCCAAGTCTTAACCACACCCTGTCACCAACAGACTAGCCCCTGTCCCTCTCCTAACACACTCCCCTCTCTCCCCCTGACTCGCCCAGCCCTCTTCCTCCAAACACTCCCATCTCCCTCACCCTTTGCCAACAGACTCCCATCTCCTTCGCTCAACCAACAGAAGTCTCCCTGACTCCCAAAAGATTCTCCCAACAGACTCCCCTGTCCCTGACTCTCCCAGCAGACTCTCCACTCACCCTCCAATCACTCCCCTCTCCATCGCTCTCTTCAAACAGACTCCCCCCTGTGACTGACTCTCCCAACAGACTCTCCCCTCACCATGTCTCTCTCCCAAAAGACTCTCCCCGACTCCACATCCTTCTCCCAGCAGAATACCAGCTCTGGTATTCCTGGGGGGTGTTGGAACTGGTTGTGACTGCGTGTGTCTGAAACAGCTGGACTGGACTGTGGAAGCGGCTAATTGGGTGCTCGAGGGGAAGACCGTTTCCCCCAGGGACAGCTTTATATAAAGATGGCCTCCTTTTTTCCCCTCGCTCTGAGATGAGACAAGTGGACAGGCCAAAGCTTGGTGATGCATGAGCTTCATGTGTTACCCAAGAGAAGGAGCCTGGATGGTGTGTGTGTGGCTGTGTCGTCCAGGACAGCTCCTGTATTCTAGCTGATAAACTCAGGTATGCAAACATCTGCTGGCAGGACACGTACCACTGCCTCCCTAATCTAGCCCATGGTTCTGATAACACTTGCATAATTGTTAGCACAGTGGACCTAATAGCCATTAGAATAAGTAGAACAACTCCCCACAGAGTCCAGCTCAGCACAGGCAGGTGGCTCGGTTAGGAAAAGGCACTTGGTTATCAGGAGGAGACCAGAGCCATGGGGGGGGGGGGGGGTTAGGGTTTGTTTCCAATAAAGGGAGCCATGTAAACCCTCAGAGAATGGACAACGACAGCGCTACACCACGCTGGTCATGTGACTCTCCCCACCTGGCGTTGGAGGCTTGGTCGGTGAACTCGGTGGCGACCAGAGATAAATATTTGCGCATCTTTATCCATAGGTTGGGTTTGGGGATGCAGCCGTTGTGTGCGTGGATGGCATGGATGCGAGCCATCTCTCCGGCAATGAGCCTAAGGACAAACCAACAAAAACCTTATACCATGTGGATATGAATGCGGACACCATATCAGTCGATCAATAAGACATTGCCGTATTGATTCAAACAGACGGCTCCACTCTGGGGGAGGGGCCTCTTGACAGGACTGGTGGCCGTTCCTACCTGAGCAGCGTGGGGTCCCTGACATCCTGCGTTCCCAGGGCATCCCCCTGCATGAACTCATAGCAGATGCCATTCTGGAAGGTGCAGTAGAGACGTGGGGCACAGCCATTAGCATGCAGCACCTGGGAACACACACACACGCGCACACACACGGGTTAACCGCTACACTTGGATGCTAGACCAATGGCAATCCGAGGCTCAACAAGAGGACACGGACAGGGATAGGCCACCTGGAAGCTCTTGAGCTCATTGTCGCGGTCCACGATGAGTTCCGTCTTGTTGCCGTACACCCGGACGAGGACCACATCTTCTGGACTGTCATCCACGTAGCAGCCTACCAGCTTGTTGGTGGTTCCATCGGTGAACAACTGAGGCGGACAATGAGAGAAAACAGGAAGTGGGGGAGACGTTCTGATTACAGCTGCAGTGATCATGGAAGGTTCCAACAGTAAGAAGGGTAGTGTTTATTTCACTGGATCACATGATGTGTTTCAATATCAGAAACAATGACCATGGGTGTGGAGAGTCTAAGCATGTCTGGCTTTCAAACTGGAGGCATACAGAGAAAGGCTAACTGGAGACATACAGTGAAAGGCTAACTGGAGGCATACATTGAAAGCGTAACTGGAGACATACAGTGAAAGGCAAACTGGAGACATACAGTGAAAGGCAAACTGGAGAAATACAGTGAAAGGCTAACAGGAGACATACAGTGAAAGACTAACTGCTCAAAAGCCAATGACTCAACTCCTCTGTTGCAGAATACCTTTCAAAAAGGCCATAAGCTGGTCCACTATTACAAACTATCGTGGTATTTTTACCAATGTGTTGAAAACAACGTAGGCTTATACATGATTCATGACACTTTAACAATGATGTTTTATTAATGATCATTATTGCCACCTTTCTGTGAAGTGTTACCAATAAAACCAAATGTGTGTGAATGGGCCCAGATGACTGGAATTCCCCATTGTGCTGTGAATTCCACTGATGAGAGGGCCTTCAGATATCCCTGCAGCGAGATACCACACACACGGCTCCTCTTTCTGGCTCCACGGACCACACAGCCTGGCCACCCACTCATGCATACCAAGCATACCTCACATTGCTGACCACAAAGATGGGCACACGGGCACACGGTTACGACCCACACACACACACACACACACGATTGTAGCCACATGATTTAACCCATAGGACCTAGGCTATACTTGCCCAGGGACTGCAGTTGAAAATTAGCCGGCTGGCTAAAACCGGCACTTTTACTTAAAATGTTGATTAATGTGCACTGTCCATGTAAAAATAAACTAAATAAATACAAATACAAATATAGCACTTAGAACACCTAGACCTCCAATATGGCACTGTTTAGCGTGTGTGTGTGTTTGTGTATGAATGTGCATCCTTATGTGTTTATCACCTTCCACGTGTCAAGAGAGATAAGCTTTAGTAAAACGATGGTAAATATTAACTTCAGACCAGTAAATGACGACACACACATCAGGTTTGGCTGTGTTGGTGTAGCTTATACGATGGGAACCGAATTTAGACTGGGTTTCACACAATAACCTTCTGCTGTAATCTCTTCTTAACACTGATTTAAAAGCTCCATCAGAAACAGGCCTACGGGAGAGAAAGAACCGAAGCTCCAAGGGGAGAATGAGGGTTTGACGGGGCTGAATCCCATGCTATGGTGTAACCATAAGCAGGTGAAAGGTTATTGATGACGCATGTATGCGTGTGTTGGCAGGTCTGCTGTTTTCAAGACCTGGGAACGGATGTTTGGGAATTGACACTGGATATTTACAGTAAAAGCAGAGACACACGCAGAGACACAAGCAGAAACACACGCACACACACAAAACACATCCTGTTTAGGTGCTTTGGTCAGTCAGGTGTTCCTGTAAACATGTCTGCCCTTCTCGTTACCTTTATCCTTTCAAATATTTCCCCAAAACAGATCCATTTCATTCTCCATATTTCCCTTCCCCTCTCTCTCTAACCATTTCCTCTCTACAAGCTGGCATGTGACTGTGTACAGCTGTCGGGCTATGTGACAGTGCAGCCTGACCGAGACAAAGCCAGGGGAACACAAAGCATGTTTGGGTGACTACATGTTGTCATTGAGAAAAACACTTGGCTGCAGACGGAGGTAAACACTGTCATGCTTCCAGTTGAAGGGGCGGCAAATTCCTGGGATTATCCTCAACTCTATGAGGGCGGTTGCTTATGTGACCTAGGCAAATGTAAAATGTAGGACTACAATGTGAACACTCTTTCAAATGGCAGAGCATTGATCACATCATGTTTGATCATTGGTCATGAGCCAGCCCTGGGGTTCCTCATGAAGTTAAGAGTGATCAGGAAGGTAAATAGTCAAATCTGTGGGATCATGTCTGTGATGTTTCGATGGCTAGACAGACAATTCCAAAACATCTCATGCTACACTAGGTGGTGGCACAGTGGTCACTTGATCCATTTAGTTTGAATGAATTATGCAGTTCCACTTTCCATTCCTGATGGATTCTAAAGCAGAGCAACAAAATCTAACAGAGACCAGTAAGAGAGAGATGTGTGATTAGGGTTGTCTAATGAGTTTAAATGGGGATCCGGGTTGTTGGAAGGGTCACAGGCAATGTTACCATTGCAATCACACACTGAATCAATCAACAATATGCAATCATAATTTGAGATACATGGAGGCCCCATTTACAAGTAACCATTTAAAACCTTAAGGGAACGAATGAAAGATAGGCTGTCTATGTCCGTAGCCTGGGGAAACAGCCTGGTCTTGATCCAGAACATACTAGGTTTTCTAGAACAATACTATCACCACGTCACCTACAGCTGGTTACTGACGTTGAGACAGATGAAGCAGGCAGCTGCCTGGCACAAGCCTTCATTATAGGTTACAACTCATCTTTTTCAGATTTCAATTGGCCTAATAAAAAGCTTTATAGCCTGGCAGAGATAGAGAGACACGCATGGTACATTTACTCAATCGAAGACAATGACCGTGACGTTCCAACTCCTGTTAGACCTTGCTTGGGTGGGGTGATGGATGACAGCTTGTTAGCTAGCAATGTTAGTGTAGTGCATTTTCATCTAGTTAGTGTCAGCACTTTGAAAGCCTTTAATATTTGCACAAAAACTGTTCATATTTACTTTCTCCAAGGCATAAGTGATTATAGAAACAAAGACGAAGCTAATTAGCCATCCTTGACTTGCTACTTGCTAAAATAGCTAGAGCTAGCTAGCTAGTGCTAACGTTTGGCTATCCTATGCCGAGCCAGTTGAGGCTACAGCTGCATCACAGCTAATGTAACCTGCTAGCTAGCAAAGCTGTCAAACTAGCATCCCCAGCAGTTAGCAAAACATCAATGTTACCTTGGTCTTGACATGGTTCTTGTCCCACGATGGGCGAAGCTCCTTAATGAGCTTCATTGCCCCATCCGTAACTTTGAGCTCGTCCACGAAAATCGGGAATTTTCTTATCACAGGCGACCCAACCGGCACGTGTATTTCCGTCTCCATAATATGGTTGATTGTTGTGTTCTTTAGCTAGCTAGAGATGTGTTTATATTTATTTTTTATAATTTACAACATGCATATGCAAGCTAGCTAGTAGGTTGAAACGGACTGAAAGAGTTTGTAAGAGGAGCTTAGTGGTGTATTGACGCTAAGCCGATGAGGATGCAGCTACGGATGAGAATACCGGTGATGACTCTCGTCGTCGGTTTTCTAGAGCCGGGTCAGTCAACGACACGATTTCCTACTTCTTAGCACCGCCCTCGCAGAATCATTCGATGCCGGTGGTACGAGGAAAGCTCTAGATGTAAACCAAATCAGTCAAGTAACCGGCGAAAGAGGTGACGCCCCCTTTTCAAAACACGAGTTCACCCGGGAAGAGCCGAAGTGGCGAATTCGGTAGGACTGCCTGTGAGTTAGAGCCTGTGAGTGTCAGAACAGTTTCACAAGTATGTGAACGCATGGCGCTCTAATGATGTAGATGTTCACAAAATACAGAGTGTAACTTGCAACGGAATGCAAATCCGCCATACGGTAATCGGTGTGCCGGGGCACCGCTGGCTGGTCCCGGTGTGCCGGAGAATTTAGTTCACCTGTTCCCACTTCCTCGCGCGTGCGCAAAATCATGACGTTTTCTCTTGTTGCTTGGTTGAGCTGAATGTGATAATCGCGTGTGTTATTTTTAGGCTACTGTACCCACTTTCCATGAGTATAAGGCACATTTATTGATGTTGGTTAGTTAATTTGCACTCAAATACAGGCTTTAAATTATTGTTATTTATATTGCTCAATCGTTAGTCAGTCCCTGTTTTCAGTCTGTAACAGCTAGTGCTAATCCGTCTATTGGAGCCTAGTAGTAGCCTACTGTAAATAACAGTAGCGTATTTGAGTGCACACTGTATTTGAGTGCAAATTAACTAACCAACATCAATAAATGTACTTTAGGCTCATGGAAAGTAGGTAGAGTAGCCTACACAATAAACTAACACGCTATTATAAATCACATTCATCTCAACCAAGCAAAAAGCGAAAACGTCATGATTTCGCGCACGCGCAAGGAAGGGGAACAGGGGCACTGAATTCTCCGGAACACAGGCAACCTAAACGGAAATATTATACTTGTTTAGGGAAATAAAGCAGGCACTGGCAGAATTTCTAGTCCGCTCAAAGAAAACGGACGAAATTGATTGGCGAAAGTTAGAAAAATCATGATGCCAGTGGAAATTAGGTGTTTATATGGTTAATAGCTATAGCCAATTGGTATCTAAAAACATTTTGATCCGACTGTCAGAAATATCCCCACCAAACTTGCTAGCCAGCTAGCTGAACATGTCAGAAGAATGGGTCATTTTATGTGTGATCATTACCCTGCTATTAAGTCTTATTTTAACTACACTAGGGTACGTCATGTACTCGGGACTTATGTCGGAGATCAACATCCGGACGGGTTCACCGCCAATCAAGAATATCACAATTGCCTACAAATTTAAACAGGGACCATACAAAGATTGTGGACAAGTTTTTACTGAAAGTTGCAGTATTGGACCCAAGCTCACGTGTCTTGGGGTGTTTTACGATGATCCCAAAAAGGTAAATCTTGTCCAAACTAAACCATAATGTTACCACACTCAAAGCATCTGATCCACACCAACACAATCTGGTTATGAATGGGTGACTTTGGATATGAATGCAAAAGCATTAAAATCATGGATCAAGGACCGAAAGGCAACATATACTGGAGCAATGACGGTGCTCTATAATGATGTTAATATTACGCAAATGTTTGCTGAAAAAGTTGTCAAAGAAAGTATAGTCTATCTTACCATGTAACGTCTGACTCAAACCAATAGATGGCGGTATTAGCATGAGCTGTTAAAATTATTTCAAGGGGGAGGGTAGCTAAATCTGGATTTCAAAATGACTACAGGCTCTTTGCAATGCATATAGATTAGATCACGGTTGTCAGCATTCCATGTTATATAGGATTTGAGACTGAACCTTTGCTTTCCTATTTATTAAATTATGAGAAAATAAAGAAACTGCATTCATTCGTACAATGCATCACTGAAGCTGCCATTGTTTGACATCAGAGCTATGTTAAACATAAGAGTCAACACCAGAATAATGCTGGCTAGGGTAATCACATAGTACATTTGATACTGCAACAAATGTAGTTTATTCTGCTTAACATCCCAACCCACTGGGAGGGAGGGAGTTGAAAAGCTTGAAGCTAGAAAAGTCAGATAGTTTAGATCAGAGAACATCTGGAGAAGGGTGTGGTGTGTGGATGGATGGTTATCCACCTTCTCTCTGTGGTAGGTCTGTCAGCACTATGACCCTTATGGTATTGAGATGTAGGGATCTCCCAACCCTTGGTCTGTGCACGCAGAACAGGGGATCAAGGGCTAGCCTTCATAAACACTGTCCTTTTTCTGGTGCCTGTGAAAGAAGCTTCACTGTGGTCCCTTCCATTCCCCCACCTATGGCGCAGTCAGTGTAAACACCATCAACCTGTTGGACGTCTCTGTTGTTTCCTTTAGGTGTTTCCTTTACCCTCCTCCTGGTCTCCATATGAACCCCTTGGGGGCCTCAGTCTTTGTATCTGTCTTCAGCAGGAACAGACCTCTTGTCTGTTTGATCAGTAGACTCCCAGATACCTAATCCCCCTCACTCTTTGAGATCCTTCATGACACGCAGCACATGTTTAATTGACCTCTTTGAAAGGCTCTTCTACATGTCTTCTTCTACAGTTATATTGTTTTGGCCTGAAAGACATGAGGTAGGGTTGGGCTGGCCTATGGCGGCCTATGTTCATGTTGTTGAGCCTGCATTGTGACTAGGTAGATGCTGTTAGCACCTATTTGTCATTAGCCAACAATGTTATGCACCCAGGGTGAATAGCTAATGTGGTTATTTACACCCAGGTGTATATATAATGGCTATGACAATTTGTGCCCATGTGTCCATAGCCAACCATGTTATTTACACCCGGTTGTTATTTTATGATATTTGCACCTGAACTGATCAATCTCCAATCTTGTTTGCATCCATCTACATTACTTTGCTTATTACATGGTAAACATGCCTTTATTTGGTGAGGTAATCCGTTCATTAATCTATATGTTTCAAAATCTTAGGGTACCTAAGACTTCTGCACAGTACTGTATAGTATATCCAGGCTGTCAATCTATAAAAGTCCGATGAACAGATAGGAGACGTGATGTGAAAGTAAAGTTTTCGTTTATTTTGTTCAGAATAGTTGTTGTTGTGCCCTATCAGGTCGATCTAGTATTATACTTACCCCCTGGGGCTGTCCTGCTGCTGCTGGGCCATGGTAAGATCAGCATCTTTTAGCAGGGCTTCAGCATTCTAAAAGATACCCTTCGAAAACATCCAGGGGCTCAATCCCATGGCACTTAAGTCATCTACAAAATGTATAATACATACAAAAATGAAGTTTATTTAATGTTCCACCTTGTGTGGCTTTAATCCACAAGCAGACATACTCTTAAAAATACACATTTTAAATCTGTGCTTTTATAATCAATACTTTTCATCAGAACAAAAAAGCAACAGCTTGAGCCATCTTGTTCAGAAAATATTGTATCGCATTCCATTGTCTTTTTGGACCCCAAAAAAATCTAACCTTTGGAAACTTTTTTGGGGAAACTTTTTTCAAAAAAAATTATCTAACCTTAGACAAAAAAATTGTTCAAAATCCAACCCTTTACAAGCTTTTTCTTAAAAAAATTTTTTTTTCCAAAAATGTTTTTCAACCCTCCAAGTTCAAACTTCAACTTCAAAGAATTCCAACCTTTCAAAAATAAATTCCAACCTTTAGAAACTTTTTCTTTAACCTTTTTTTCCAAAATGTTTTTTTTGTGAACCTTTTTTTATATATTTACCTCAATATTCAATTCTATATATACATTTAACTAATCCTGCACACCACTTCAAAAGTGTCTCTTGGCTGTTGTTAGATCTAAGCCCTGAGTACTGCCAGATGAGCAAAGAGAGGGATGGGCTCTAAATGAGCTCAAATGTGCCAACAAATAGACATTGTAATTAGCCTAATATGAAAATCAGTAGACATCCTCCAACACTAACATGAGCAGTTCATACTACACACATAAAACACATTTTTCTATAGGGTCTCAGTCCACTCTTCAAGTTCATGATGAGACCCAGGCATGGCCAGCACCAGCTTTGTGTCTTCATACAGTATATGTGCCTGGCCCACAGCATGGTCCTCCACAGCAAATGCATTCAAACTGAATGACTCTTCCCAGCTCTGCTTCAAAAACCCTTTTGTTTTAGTCACTCTCTTTCTCCCAAGCTTGCAATTAGCATTGGGTCCCAGCTTCTCTCCACCAAGTCACTCACAGCCAAGTCCTGATCTAAGTTAAGATAATTGGCATAATGATGTCAGCTCATTAGTGTTCAAACTTCAAGATGTCATCCGTTCCCAAGGTCAGAAGCTCCTGTGAGTGCTCTGGGTCCCCTGGAGTGGGACAGACAGAGGAACAAAGAATGAATGGTGTTTTCCCCTGGGACAAAACGCATTGATTGTCCATCACAGAATGTACAAAAGCACAACTGTGAGCGGCTAAGAGGTTTCGAAGTGGCTTCCTCCTCATGAGATTTTACACTTGGTCCCTTCTTTATTCACTTGCTCTGGAAAAACTAAAGACTGAGAGCTCAACTTGGTTCTTACATGGTTGCCATAGATACGGTGTGGAGCAGCTATTCCTTTGCATTAAAGCAGCTGACAGATATTGTTGGCCCCTGCCCCTCTCACTAATCCCATCCTCCCCCAACCCCCATCTTCTCGAGAAGTTCAAAGGCTGTGACTCTCTGGTTCTGCCTATCCTAGCCCTCTCCCTTTAGTTTCCTGCCTTTCTAGCAGCAGAAAGCAGGGAGATCACCACAGGAGCATATAGAGACAGGCATAAACGTTGAGTAAAAAAAAAAAAGAAGGTTCCCCAACTTTGGCCCAGGCCACAGTTTGAGGTCCTTGTGACCCACAGCTGTCATGCCACAGTGGTAGGGAAGGGGTGAAGGGTGGTGAGATGACAAATCTGTTTGCTAGTCCCAGCGAGTGTCAAGGTACGGTACTTGGGTCACAACAGTCAGTCACACAAAACTGGGTACATGTGGCCAACAAATTACATCTCTGCAAGAATTGAATTTTTCTTTTCTTTTGTAGTGACAGTTGAATTGTGAGAAATGTTGAAGCTTGAATGCATAACATAGAAGACATAATAGGCCTGTATCTTAGACCTGCATTTTGCTCTGCAAAGTTAGCCACAGAGTGTAATAGGACCAAGTAGTGGGCGTGTCAGGAGAAGGTGTCGGAAGTAATGCATAAGCAAAGTGGTGCTTAAGCAAAGTGGTGCTCCATTTCAGAGGGACATAGCACAAAGGTAGAATAAGACAGGCATCGCTTTGTGCCTGATGGGATGTTTTCCTCTGGATGGCTGTGACCTCTCTGTTCCCAGAATGCACCACCACATCTTTGTAAACAGAACTAAGGTCTTCTAGGAAGTGGCTGTCAGAGACCAGCTTAGTAGTAGTAGGCTACATTTGTAGATGGAAGGAACATGAAAAGGCAGCTTGTGTACCAGGATGACTCAGAAAAAAGAAAGTGCTTTAAAGTAGATGTGAAAGGATGACTGAAAGTGATTGCGTTTAGAGATTGTTTTTTGAAGTGTATGTCCCAGAGGACTGTGCTGGTGGCTGTGGCTATCTGTCCTGACTCCTGCCTGTCCTGCTGTGAACCCTGGGATATGGGTAACTAATCCTCTCAACAGGAGCCCGCCACTGTGCCAGCCAAATAACAAAAAGAAAGCTCCACAGTCCACACTGTGTATTTTCCTCTATGCATGAAAACTAGGCCAAGGCTTATTGTTGACAGGAGACACCTTACTGTGGTGATGTGACAGTCTTGTTAATCTTGTTACTCTTATGATTGACAGTCAGCATTTATTTAGAACAGACAGTCTGCTGTTGGGCAAGTTTAAGGCGGCTTGCTTGTCACTAACTGATGAAGAGAATCGCCACTCGCCAGAATATTCTTTCGCTTCCCTGCAGGGGTAATGCCCGGCCCTGTAGATTGGTGGTGTTCTGTGTCTGTCTTGTTTGGAGAATAGACACTGGTTTTAGCCCTGTGTGTGCGCTCATGTGTGTGTAAGTATGGAGCCACAGGCGGAGCAGGGACAGCGCTGCACTGACAGGATTGTTTGTTAGCCCCACACTCTGTTCTCAGCCCTCCTGGGGAGACATAGAGAGAGTCCTGCACTCCTGCTGTCCCTCCCAAGGCCTGGCAGTGAGAGGCAGAAGAGCCAGGAGGGGTGGGGAGACTAAATCAATGCTAGAACCTTGTAAAGGATAGTTAGGAATGAGGAAAGATAGATTGATAAGGTTCCAGCCACTTGTGAAGGTGGCACAAGGATGACTTGTGACTAAGCTGTGCTGGTGGTGTCCTGGGTCATAGTGAGGCTAGTAGTGAGCATACTGAGTAGCAAAGATTTAATGTAATGGGGAGGGGGAAGGGGGGGGCATTACATGGAATTTTTATCACTGGAAAATATACTGAAAGACTTTGCCTCGGTGTAACACTTCCTTACTCTTATACCTAGCTATAGAGGTTTTCCACCCATGGCATGACCCAGCTAGCACCACAGTGTCTGGAGCAGGTTTGAATGGATCCTGGAGGGATTGCTTTGGTGGGAGATGTAATCTGTCTACACACTAAACTAGGCTGAGGTCTGGTCATTATGCAGATTCTCCTCTGTTGGGGATTGGAGTGTGTGTATGTCCCTATGAGTGAGTGTGTGTGTGTGTGTGTGAGTCTTTGTAATGAAAAATGACTGTGTGCTCTTCAATCCCTGCCTGCCTCTTATCGCGGTGCGCTGGCTTTGACTAATGGGAACTGAGAGTGAGAACGCTCTTTCCCAGGGGCCTTGGCTGGCAGGATTCACGGGATGGGAGAGATGGGACTCCTCATTACCTGCATCTTAATGAGTAAGCACCAGAAACACTGCAGTTCTGCCCTCTTTACAACCAGAGCCATCATCTGTTGAATGAAGGGGAAACCATGAAAGAGCTTTGTATAGAGAACGCCTCCCTGGTGTTGACCCCTGCTAACCTGCAGGCCCCTGAGAAGGGATGGAGAACCGGAAGGAGTCCTTGGTGGAGGGAGGGATAACTGTAGTAACGGAGGGGCAGAATACCCGCTTAGTGCTATACCATACAGAGGACATTTTCGAGGTGTCCCTCGAGCCCTCATTTGTGTTCAATTGCTTCTCTTTTTATCTCCTCCTAAATTGAGAACAGGATGCCCAGATCAGAGGAAGCAGGGACAACTTGCTAAGCAGCCAAGTGCTGCAATTAGTGCAGCTCGGGCTACTGAGAGTCTCTCTCTTAACACCTGTATTTCATTACAAAGCTGGTTTCTTTCTTAGTTTAGGATCCTTTGATGTATCCTACTGGCCTGGCATCGCCAGATCATTTGGAAAATGAGTATTAGTCTGGAACCTCTCAGTTCGTTTTCCATATCCAAGGGGCGTTGTCAATAGGCACAGACCAATGTGAAACATCATCTTGGCCGCTGATGAAACTGCGCTCCTCTGTACAGTCATGTCATTAATCCCACCCTATATAAGATAAACAGATGTGATTGGCCCGGCACTTTCCATGCCGAAGGGAAATCTGTTTGAATGGGAAGGTAGCCAGACCCATCTGCCAGGCCAATAAACCATGAGCTCTCAGATTGGTCTGGTTCCCAGGCTAGTATCCTAGAGTTTTTTTTCCTCAAAGCCCCTTTATTATTGTAATCTGTCTTTGTTACTCATCAGGTTTTGAAGGAAAAATCTAAAGTGGTCATGTGGTTGGCCATTTCTCATAGCAGGGAAGAATATTTTATATTCTATCTTCAGCCTATTTCCCCAGAGGATGGGCACAATTGAAGATGGGGCATAAGGGTTGTGTTAGTCCTCCTAATTGCTGCTTGGAATGGTTGCTGAACGAGTTTGTCTGTCTGCTACAACACAGCCTCGCAGCCACGGAGAGAGTGTTCTGCATGTTTAATTAGAGCCTTCGGACAGTCAGAAAGACATTGCAAGTGGGACAGGAATAAAGAGGACAGAGTGAGAGAAAGCAATTTTGAAACTAACAGTTTTCGACTTTTAGACTAACAAAAGTGAAATGTGAATGGTACACCTCAACCAATAGTTTATCAAATTTGATCTGAAAAAAACATCCCTTGTCGCTCACTGTATCTTGATCTTTTTCTCGTCTGCTCTTAATCCACCCCCCCTCTCTCTTTCTCTCCTTCCCCCACTCTCCCAGGTGTCGAAGCTGAAGTGTCGCTATGCCGTGGGCAGTATCCTGAGTGAAGGAACTGGCAGTCCCAGTGAGGAGCTGCTCCAGCTCTATCAGAAGTTTGGCTTCCAGATCTTTTCCTTCCCAGAGGTCACCCATGTGGTCACCACTTCCGTCCCCCACAGGACCCCCCTCTCTGTGCTGCTGGGGGTGAGGCGGGTCTACCCTCGGCTTCATCGCTACATCAAGGTACAGTATGGCTGGAGGAGACTGTGTTTTCAACATCTATTCTGAGCTAGCGATATCACTCCTATGGCCCCACTGGAAGTATTGTTGACTCACACCAACATTACCCGTCTCACTTACTCCTTAGAAGCTTCCAGCATTTAGAAAATAAGAAAAATACACTTTCTGCACGTACAGTAACATTGACTGATCATAACACTGATGAAAACACCAGTGACTTATAAAGGAACTCGCTCTAGGACAAACGGCTCCCAGTGAGGTGATGTGGAGTGAGGTGAGAGGCTGAGTGGGGGATGTGTCTCATTATTGCAGCCTGTCTAGGGTTATTTTTTTGGTACACAGACACTGTAGCACCTGAGAGATGTCACATGCACTTCTAACATGCACTGTTCTAACAGATGGCTCTCTGTTAGGGTTGGTTGTTTATGTTTGAATAGTCTTAGACCAATGGTTCATGAGAGAGGAAGAAGTCCTGGGGCTGGGAGTGAGAGAAATGTCCCCATGTCATTAGCCTGGGGGACAGGGAGAAGGGGTGAAGAACACAGAGGAGAAGGAAAGGGGGGGTGGGAGAGAGGAAGGGAAAGTCAGCAAAGGAATACAAATACCAGATGGAAAATGTGTAGAAAGAAAGAATGAAGCGGTTTGACAGATGAAAGACTTGGCATGAGAGAGTGAGAGGATGAGAGCTAAGGACACAGAGATACACAGGGAGATACACAGGGAGTAAAGGAAGTCAGGAGCCAAGAAGAAATCCCCGCACTCCTGTCAGCAGCTTGTATACACTCACTAGGCGCGACCCCGAGGCAGCTGGGAAAATGAGTCATTTAGGAGGAGCCGAGGGTTTGTTGAGAAGCTTTAATTATACAGCGTGGTTGCACAGGTGGCATCGCCATGGGTAATCTTTGCTTGTCCATTTTCTAGTTAACACTAGAAACGTTGAAAGGAACTGTTGAGACCAAATCCATTGAATTAGAGTTCCAGACTGCCGGGGCCTTACATCGTTGGTCTGATCCTGTTACCAGACCACCCCTGACCTGTCTTGCAGGGCGAGATTTAAGCTTAGTCATATCCCAACCCTGACCCTGACCTTGTTTTTAGGGTTGGGGGATTAGGGCTAGGGCTAGAGCTAGGAATACCCTACCTCTCATCCTACAACAGGCATTGGTTGAGGTGTAGTAGCATGGTCAGAGGTAGGATAAGGGGGTCACAGTTAACTATAACTCTAATCTTAATCAGTTTTTTCTTTGCACTCTCAGTAACTGGTAGTTGATATAGTAGCACCTTGAGACTAGTGCTGTAGAGATGCAAAACTCCTTTTCTACCCCATTTGATGATACTTACATCATTTTCTGAATATCACAACCCTGTTTCCTGGATTATACTTTTTGCCACAGTTAGGTAGGCGTTAAGTACGTGAATGTTCTATTGGTTGCTGGTAAAGTGTTTCTTAGGAGCTTCAGACGCTAATGAGACATGTGGTTCAGTAAAAGGGGGAAACAAATGTTTTGATGGATATAAAACATGTATATCCTGTATATCTGTATAAAATTTTTCTATTATGATCTGCAATCTCAGAATGCAGAGGGCTGAATGTTGTTTAGTCATGTGCCTTGCTCTCTTTAAGTAATGGACCTATTTATAATGTATACACAGTGTGTCATCTCCATCTCCATCCTGGGAGAACATGGCCGTGCATGAGTCATCTCAGAAACAACAGTTTTCCTCTGAAGTTGTGGTCACGTGTCCAGTTATCCTCTCAGATGCTGTTATCTGGAAGGAGCTCCCCCGTATATTAAAACATTGAATTAGAATAATGCTTCATTTATGTCTTGTGATGCATTATCCATGAGAAAGATTTGGGCTTGACTCAGTCAGGAGTCATCGTAACCCTTGACCTAAGCACACGTCCAGAAGGAGTTATTAAATGAGAGAGGGAGGAGATCATCCCAGCATTAGGTTTGGATAAAACATTTTATAAGGGTGCTCGGCGATCCCCATGGTTACGCATCCAAACTAGCCTGATCCTCCCTAGTGGGAAATAATCAGTGGGATGGAAACATGGATTTGCTGAATCGCTAACGAATGGGTCATAAACAAGATTGGTAGACCTTTTGGTTTGACTGTAGTACTGCCTGTTGGAGTCAGTTACTGCAGATTGTGGGAACTTATTTAGCCATTACCGCATATACCCCAGTGAACCACTCCCACTGATGCATGTCAGGGACTACACGCTCCTCCACAGCTATGACCTGTACCTTGGGCTCAATTCAATATGTAGACAGGCTGACCCTGCTCATTTCTGCGATGTGACCCAGAGCCAGTTTGGTGGATCCCATAGGTTCTCAAGCCTTCAGATCTCTTTCATTTTTGATGCGTTTTAAGTCCCCCGTACCCTGCCCCTGCATTCCCCGGTCCTGCTGCCACCTCTGTCACAGGACTTGAGCCTCCTGCCCTGCAGTCGTGTTCAAGTGTTCGTCCATTATTAATGTTGTCATCACATAGCGTCATTCCCACCGTTCCTATTTTATTGGCAGATACAGTATCAGGCCTCTTTCCAGGGAGGGTCCTCCTGCTCCCTTAGAGTTGAAGCATTGAGGTCTTTAAGGCTTTTAGTTGGTTAGAAGAGAAGTGTTTTTGAGGGCCATACTGTTCATGGCACATTGTGTTTGCATTGTACAGAAGAGGTATTTTAGGATATTCTGCCACGTGTCTGCTAACTACATTTTTTGTGTCCACTTGTGAGAGACTTGTGTTGATATAAAGCACACTGCCCACCAGTAGTCTGGTCTCTGATGGTTGAAGTTCAGCTGAGGATGTTATGTTTTATGTCTTGTGATTTGACAAAAGAATAAGGAATCCAATTCAGTTATGCAGCTTTTTAAACATATAGCTAGAATAGTTCTGGTGCAGTTAAAACATGTATTTTTGAATCTTGGTGGATCTGTTTCATCTAGTTCCTTGATCCTCTATGAACATCAATTAGCACATTATTATCTATTTTCCTCCTAGTTCCACAAACTCTTTTTCTGTTCACCTCTGACCTCACCCAGTTACCAAGGCCCCGAGGACAGTGAGATCTCCAACAGACCGTTTGCTTGTGCTATGCTTGCCAAAGCTGCTCTTAACATGTTACTTTCAATGTGGATACTCAATGTGCATATTGATTCGCCACCCAGCTGTTGAAGGATAAGTGTGCCCTGCTTCAGAAATGTCGAACAGAGCCAAAGCAGTGAGTTGTTCACACACCCAGCAGCATCATTCCCTCGCTCAAACAGGAGACAAGGACCCATGTTGGGTGTGGTCTCCACTTCTACGTAGACCTGGGTTGGAATACTTTCACAATGGAGTGGCTGTATCCCACTGATACTCCAGTCAGATTTAGTATGTTGTCATAGGTCTTGTATTACCTAATGCACCACAGGTGTTTCCTTATACCCAAGATGCTCTTGTTATGGCTCAGGGACCTGGGGAGGGAGCAGATCATTCTGCCATATTGGAAAGGTCAGAGCGCAGACAGGGACAGGTTCAGTTGGACAAGTCCACAGGAAGGGCTTCCGGAGTTGTGTGACGTAGTGACGTGGTTGATGAACTGCGTGGAGCCCCATCTCATCCACTCCATTCCTCATTGGCTATGATGGTTCTCAGTAGTCTTTTATGTTAACGGCTAAAAATGAACAATAAAATGTTGCCGTGTTATATCTGTTCATCATTTCTAGTTTGTATATGGGTCACCGGTGTCATTGTGTCACTTGCCAGTATTGCTTCCTCCCTCACTTTCCCTCTCCGGGGGTCAATCTTGCTGTAGCCAGATATGCCACAGAGATGCAATTGGATTGTACTGGTGGGAGGTATTTTTTATTATTATTCATTTACACATGGAAGATGATCCAGGGCATGCAGTCTATCAAATGGATAAATACCTAGTAGCAGGACTTTTCTCACTAGATGTTTGGATTTTGAAATGGCCTCTCATGAAAGATGCCAATAAACACAACTGAAATGCACGTCCTGTCAGAGTGGCTGACTCCAGTGAGCTGGGTGATGTCGTGTGCTGAGCGTGTCTGTGGTGAGCTGGGTGATGTCGTGTGCTGAGCGTGTCTGTGGTGGTGCAGAGTCCCCTGTGGAGGGACCTTTACAGCGCTGCTCATCTGCATTTAGCCTGCTGTCTGACACACTCTTTGAGTGGGACTGATATTTGGCCGCCCACACCATTGGCCGGCCCTAATGTTTACTGTCTGCACTTTGCCTTTCATGAGACAAGCATGCTCACCGCCAGGCCTGGCATCTTGAGACACTGATGGTGGGGGCGGGGACAGGGGATGGGGGGGGGGGGTTGTGGGGGGCAGTGTTGACATTCACACAGATCTGAGGGCCGCTGAAACTCTGGCGACTAAACATTTGTTTGCTCCGGGGCACTGAAGTCTCTTACCAGTGCAGAGACTCTAAAGTTAGTTTGTCTTTTTATTTTGGGCTTTTTCAGATGATTGTCACCTATGGTATGTAGTGAACCTGCAGCGTTACCCAAACAGACGTCCACTGTCTGATAGGGCCTCATCAGTAGGGAGGGCTGGTCTGGCTGCTGGCCTCCTGGCTCAGACCCTCACCCCAGCACAGCTGTTAGTCTGCAGGGCCGGCTCTACACGGGGGAATTCGACCCAATAAGAACACAGTTGCAAAGGTCAGGAAAGGACAGTGGGCGGGTTTCACAGCCAGAGATGGATGGATAAATAGTGTTTTGTGAAGTGTCTGCTCCTAAACTTTAGGTATAATTTATCTTCGCCTGCCAGAAACGTTAAATATTTTCCAATCTAATTTTAACTTCCCTTGGAGATGTTTGAGGATGTATTGTATGACTAGGCAAACATGCAAAGTGAGGACAGTTTCTTCTTTTTTTGTGAAATTGTAATGAGCCACACTAACAGTACTACCACATAGTGCTTTCCTGCCATCACAAAATATGTTCATGTTATTTACATTTTTATTGTAAAAGCAATACACTGAGGAGGATAGCAATACCTTGTTTGAATGATGAGTGATGTTTGTTTCTTCTATTTTAACTCAAAAATCATCCTTTGTCCCTTCAATTAGGCATGAGGTGTTGCGAGAGGAATCAGTCACAAACGGCTGTTCTCTGCAGAAGGAGATGAACAGATTTGTTTGTGTTCCACCTCCATGTTTTTGTTCCTTGGCGAGCAGCACCAGATTGATGTCATTTCCTCTCCTTGTCCCCTACCCCTCTTGGATCATCTCACATTGGAAAGCCTCAGATAAGATATCACCATCATCTTGTCTAGATCCATATAATCCCAGGCTCAGATTTACCTTCTGTTGCCCTGCAGTAAACTATAGGAATATACACAGGCCTCAAGGGCTGCTTGATACCTGATTCTCTTTTCAGCAATACAATCATATTTGATTGAATTTAGATCATTTCATAGGCTTTGCCCTAAACTCTTTATAACATGGGCTGAATGTGAAATAGCCCATTAAAGCAATATGAGATTGCCCTAATTTACAAAATAGGGTTGTTTAGTATCCTGTAGTTAGTAGCCTATTTGTAATTATAACTGAGAACTGTGGATTACTCTTCTGTGTTCTTCTTTACTCCCTCAAAAAATAGTTTCCATCCAGCTCTAAGAGTGGACATTCTTCTTCTGTCAGGTAGTGTTACAGTGTGTGTGTGTGTGTGTGTGTGAGCAGGCAGGGCTGGTTCTGTTTGGCCCAGCCTGGGTGCACCGTGGTTGGCTGAATGACAGCCAGACACCTCTCAACCACATGGGGCTGAGGACAGCTTGCCAGTCAAGTGCTCAAACATGACTTTTGTACCCAGGCCACTGGGAACCTGGAGACATTTGTCAACGCCAAATGTCACATTAGAATATGATTGATCCAATCGCGATTTTATTCTGAACTGATGTGGCTCTGAATTAAGATAAGGCGGCGGTGCGCACCAGCATATTAAGAGCCCATTTGTGTGTGAGACAGCTTGCCATAGCAATCACTCATGGATGTAGTGGTACAGTGGAATGTTTCAAAGGATAAGATGTCTGGTATCAGCAGAGGGAGAGGGAATGAGAGAGAGAGAGAGAGAGTACACAGGAGATAGAGAGAGGTATGGGCCAAGACTTGTGTGAGCAGCACGGGGAGTGGCTCTGGTGGGAGAAGGCTATGTTCGCTGACCAAGGTGTAAATGAAAAAGGACACTGACCTCTGAGGTGAGAATGAACTGAGAGATTTCCTCTGCTGTCCGCTCCTATCTCTTCTCCCGTCTACTCTCGCTCTCTCTCTCTCTCTCTCTCTCTCTCTCTCTCTCTCTCTCTCTCTCTCTCTCTCTCTCTCACTATCTCTCTCTCACTGTCTCTCTATCTCTATCTCTCTCTTCTTAACTCAAGTCATTCCAGACTATCTTGTTTCTCTACTGAATGTGGGAATTCCCTCACTCTTGGTGGTCCTGAGGACAATAGTAAACATCAACATTACATGACTCTCAGAAAGAACTAACTCCTTTTTGATTTACATCTGTTTTGTGAGGGCTTATGAATACTCCTCAGTTCATTATTTCAAGTGGAAGAGTCAGACAGTCACTCTTCACATAGATATTAAACATTTCAGAGTGACAGACCCCTCAGTGAATAATATAAATATCTCAAGTCTGAAGAGCTCACTTGATGGTCTGATACATGACAGGGCTGATGGAGTTGAATGCAATCTCCTCTTCAGTACCCGAGTACGAGTGGGGCTCACATCGCTCTGTGGCTTGAGAGGAGGACATACTAGAGGGCTGAGGGGAAACGAGGAACTAGTCTGTTCCCCACTCAAGCCCTCCGTATGACAAGCTCCACATTCGACAGCAAGACACGTCAGCTATGCTTCGCTCCACGCCCGCTGTGCTCTCTCTGGGTTTGTATGAGTTATTTGGTTTTATTACCGGAAGGTTTGTCACTATTCACTTTCTGCTGCCATGCACTACATGCATAGCTAAGCCTCCAGGTAGCATGCCCTTCAATAGTGCTATCATAATCAGCCCTGTGTGGTGTTTAAATGCGGAGTGAGCGGGTAAGTTAGCAGACAGGCCCTTTTGTGTGTGTATTTCAACTGATGTGAGTCTCTCTGTTTCTCTCTCTTGCTCTCCTTCTCTCGCTCCCTCTCTTTTGTTTTTCATTCTCTCATTAACACGCTGTTGGATTCTGTTTATCACCCTTCACAGTACAATGTCTGGCATCACTCCAGTGGTTTTAACACACAGTCTCAGCATGGACATGTGGTATTGGGATGATGTCTCTTATTGTTTATGTTCATTCTGATACCGTCTTCCATCTTGGAAATAAAATAACAGGATATTTATTTGTATCTCAAAGGTTGCATTGACACTGTGGTCGCTGTGTACCATATTACATGTCAAAATTGAAATATGACTCTGTCTGATACTAAATCTGACTGGAGTATCAGTGGGATACAGCCCATTGACTCCATTGTGAAAGTATTCCAACCCAGGTCTATGTAGAAGTGGAGACCACACCCAGCATGGGTCCTTGTCTCCTGTCTGAGCGAGGGAATGATGTTGCTGGGTGTGTGAACAACTCACTGTTTCGGATGGTGCGGGATATAGTGTTGGTGTTCGCTCTGCACACAGATGTGTTGGTGTTTGCTCTGCACACAGATGTTTCCAAGCCTTGGGTAGATGTTTGACCGTGTGTGAGCCCTCCAGTGCAGAGGCTCACAGTCCACAGCTGGGCTGCAGGTAGCCACGCTGCAGAGAAAGGCTTGCATCTCTTAACGCGCCAATTGCATCATCTACGTGTCATATCTTTCCATGTCAATGTAGTATAATCAGGTTTGTTTCATCATTGTATAGTAGTAGTGAGTGAGTGGTGACACACACACATAATGTCAGAGATTACCTTACTTTAAGACCAACCATGGTACTGTGGCTGGACAGCAAGGTAGCCCCCTTACTGAGATTTCATTTTTGAAAATACATTCATGGGATTTTCTGCAGTGTCCTCTTGAGGGATTTTCAGGAAACCAATTCAGAAGGCAATTTGGAACCAGTCAAGTATGAGCCCAACTGGAGGGTGTGTGGCTGCTAACAAAGAGGGGGGGGAACCTGTGCTTTAGCGACAGAAAATGGCAAAGATAAACAAGCTTAAGACTGTCCTGTTTTATTCAGGTCAGTGCCTTTCAAACATCCCTGTCTCCCTGGTTGGCCTATTTGGTGTGGTTGATAAAAGTTGGTTGGACAGGATTTTTTGTTGTCATTTAAGTAAAGAGTCTATTGTGGATGGTAACCAAAAGATGAGTCAATTAGTATGCCATCAGAGACCCCTCTGTAGAATACCGGGGAACTTTTAGCTGTTGCACTGAAAATATGTTGCACTCTTTTTGTCTAGAGGTTTAAAGAACAGAAGAAGAGAGATGGACAGGTGAACCTCAACACATGCAGGAGGATGGGAGAGACAATGAAAAGAGTGATAGAGAAAGAAAAGGGAGATGGAGAGAGAGAAGGAGAGAATCTGTCTTGAGTCGTTCCTATTCTTGTGTCTTCTCAGATTGAGTGGTGTATCCCATAATCTAAGGGATTACAGTAATTACGGACACATGATGTGGCCATGTGTCACCAGACCCTTGAATTAGACTCTTGTTCATGTTGAGAACCAGCCTTCAACGTTGGCCTCCGGGTTCCCGCTCATCTCAGACACGGTCAGATAAGTGCAGGCTTTTAAAGCATCTCCTCTCAGCTGTCTCACCCTGACTCGGCATTCAAAAAGTTTAACTCCCGAAAGCCCTCGTAAATTCCACCAGAAGTCAGTTGAGACAATGTCTGTTATTAAGAACAGTTCCATGTCACCCTGAGTTGTCTTCCCAATTGCTGTCAGCTTTGTTGTGTCCGGTGTCTCGTTCACTGTCACAAAGGGGCAAAGGGGGTCGTTTTGGGCGCTGATTGTTGTCTTTTGTGTCAATGTCAACATCAGTCATTTGTCAGCACTTTTCCCTCTGAGCCCCCCCACCCCCCGACAAAGAACTGAACTCTGTCAGTTTTTGACTGCCTGCTTTGCTCTTGCTGCTCTCTCACGCTCTCTCCCTCTCTTATTGGTTCTTTCCTCAAATCAACTTTTCACAAAGCCTTTTCAGAAAATACTTCTTTTCGCTTGCTTGTCTGCTTTTGTGTCCTTGTCGTGTAGAAGATGTCCTGCTTTCTTTCAAATCCTCCTGCCGAAGCCCTGGCCAGCGGTGAACTGACCTGACTTAGTGTCCTACAGTCAAACCTACTGTATTCTCTCTCTCTTTCAGGGCCAGTGTTCTTGGTATGTGCCACCAGTGGGAACAGAAGTCTTGTTTTAAAGCTAAATAAGTATGTTTTAATTGAGTTATCTGAAGACATATGTGGTGTATTTGTCCTGAGCATCTGTGCAGCTGTTCCTCCCCAGGCTAGGAACCTGGAGAGGCAGGACACTGGCCCTTGCTCATCTCTTGTTCATCTGCTCCCTTGGGGAAGCTGGGAACACACAGTCTGGACACAGCCGAGGAGAGTGAGGCTGTGTGGAACTGCTAGTCCTCCCAAGCGAAATAAGATTACACTCCAAATCGTAAAGCTCTCACTTAATACATTTAAATGAGATGTAAGGATACGCTTTTTCCTCCTGGGCTACTATGATAACAATGGCTTCTTGATCATTCTTACTGGATGTTGTTTTTTTTCTTTCATATACCAAATGTTTTTAGGAATACACAGAGGACTTCTTTGGAATGTTTATCTCAGCATGTCATGTTGTGCACATAATAAACTGCCTGTGACCTGTTCCTGTGTTTGGCTGAGAAGGCTCTCAGTGAGATAGCCTGTTCAGGGTGCTGTGGACATGCAGAGGGGATACTGCAAGTTAATGCGTCCAGCTGCTCTCTGTGGAGAAGCAGTAGACAGAGGTTGATGAGATGGGTTAGGTTTAACATGCCCGTAATTATCAGACATGTGGGACCGGCGGTGATTGACTAGCTGGTGGTCTGTATATCGGTTATCAAACACATTTTTCGGCTGCGTCTGGTAGAGATACCGTAGTGAGAGATTACAGTGAAAAGGAAATCTGTATTGTGTGTGTGTGTTTGTTTGTGAGCACCAGAGCCTGAGGTTGTGTACTGGCTATGCAAGACTGGAGCTGGGCTGTACCTGCAGCAGCTGTTTGTCCACATTCAGTCACGACATATCCCCTGGAGACCAGCACTGTCTGTCTCTGTCTCTCTCTGTCTCTCTCTCTCTCTCTCTCTCTCTCTCTCTCTCTCTCTCTCTCTCTCTCTCTCTCTCTCTCTCTCTCTCTCTCTCTCTCTCTCTCTCTCTCTCTCTCTCTCTCTCTCTCTCTCTCTCTCGCTCTCGCTCTCGCTCTCTTTCTTTCCCTATCTCTCTGTCT
Source organism: Hypomesus transpacificus (assembly GCF_021917145.1). Lineage (NCBI taxonomy): Eukaryota > Metazoa > Chordata > Actinopteri > Osmeriformes > Osmeridae > Hypomesus > Hypomesus transpacificus. Next base: position 2,072,262 of record NC_061068.1, on the reverse strand, counting down.
TTCTCTCTCTCCTACTTTTTCTCTTCTGTCTTCGCTTCCTTAAACATCGAAACACCTTATTATTGAGAAGCCATTATTGTCATCTCATTTTCGGCATGGTCAGACATAAAAACAGCCAATTAGACACACAGCTAACTGGGAGAGAGGGAAACTGTCATGGACATTGGAATTGATCATGCCACCCCCCCCCCCCCCCTAATCTCACAATGCTTCCTGTAGGCTGAACTTTTTTAATCTTCACCCACCACCTCCTGCTGTTGACCACTTATTCTTGCTAATGAAGGGGACACCTCTGCACTAGCTTCTCTCTCTGCTAGCGTGCTGTAGATTGCTTTGTGCCAGCCTCAGTGTATATACCGCTGACAATATAAGGACTCAGGCATCGCCGCTTCACCAAATATGGTGGACTAGCTTCCCAAAGCTTGTGGAGTCCTGTCGGAAAAAGCCTACTGATTTTGGTGTTGTACTTGTAGGTGAATAAATTGCCTACAAAAAAAATGTGTTGACACCCTATGGTCATATGCAGATGTTTTCATACAGTAAAGCCATGAATATTTTATAGTGTTGTAATTTCTGCCAGTGTTGTTTCTGCCAACTGGAATTCTGTACCCTGGCAGTCACGGAGGAGAGTGCTCAATGCTGTCAAACGGGGGTTTGGAGACAGATGGTCAAAGACACAATGGAACTGAGTTAGAAAAAAGTCTGCTGCTTTGCGGAATAACGCCTTTGCACACTGTGAATGCTTGTGTATGACGCATTCACATATTCATTTATTCACAAATTCACAGACTCATTAATTCCATATTATTCAAATACATTAATACATTTGCTACGTGGATATTGAAAGCAGCATGTTCCGGCTGTTTCATAGTGAAGTATGCAGTGTATACATGCTCTTTGGTGTAAGCTAAAGGATGAACATGGCAATTAGGGCTGTGTGTGTGTAGAATACCAAAATGCGATGAATTAAAAGTTAATGAGCCTAGAGAAGTGAGAGCAGAGCAGCAGGGTCCAGCCAGCCAAGCACAGCTGAAGCTACAGAGATGTATTCGTACATTAATGACAGTGTCAGAGGATGGGTTGTGGTTGGCTGTGTGTGTGGGGAGTGGTGAGTAAGAGAGAGACACATACAACACACACTGACCAGTAACCCTCTGGCATCTATTTTAATAAACAGCATGTACCAAAGATAACAAAGAAAGATGTGCAGAAGCTTATCTTCAATTATTCATCATTTTATGCAGAACCTTATTGGAAAAATGTATTGAAAGAACACACCAGTGCAGGTATCGCAGTGGTCAGGTGGTCCTTCATCACAAACCCCTGCACCAGAATTAATACTTATCTACCACAGGCCTCACAGAGAACATGGCTTGATCCAGGAGTTCCTCATGGGATCTTCAATAGCGCATCGTGATACTGGATCTTCCTGCCTGCTGACGTTTATTGGATGGATGGGTTCATCATCTCTGTGGTGTTTTTTCATCTCAAGCCTGCCTTCATGTTCCCCCCCCCCCCTCTCTTCTCCCTCTCTCCCTCTCTCTCTCTCTCTCTCTCTCTCTCTCTCTCTTTTTCTCAGGAGAGAAAACTGTGTGCCCACCCATTCCTAGAAATCTACAGGCAGGATGTTATCCATTACATGAGTCCTCTGGCCCGCCAGGGCGACTTCTACGTCCCGGAGGTGCGCCAGGTGGAGATGAGGCTGTCGTCCGGGAACAATTCCGAAGATGACAGGAGCTCTGACATCACAGGTACCAGCAGAGCGGCTGCAGAGCATGAGCCCGGCTCTGTCCTCTACTTTCTGGCTACTGTGGTTTAAAAACCATTAGTTAGTATTCTCCTAAAAAAAGAGTCCGTTAGTGTGCCTAGGGCCATTTACCGCTTGGAATTACCTGTGGATTTATTAATAGGCCTGTTTGCCCGCATCAGAATGTGCATGAGCACAGGTAGATTGCCTAGGGAGGATGCAGAGTGAGGGGAATAGTAATGTGACCGTTTTACACGTAGTGATTTGGACTGGTTGCCAGTGATTTGGAATGGTTGGTCAACCCATCTTAGCTTGTTTACGGCACAGTCAAGCCTTGCCCACACCCCAAGAGTGTTTTCTCTGTTGGCTTGTTAACGAAAACTTGAACCACAACTAAATATACTAGCAACAATTGTATTATTTATTTGCACTTTCAGGAGTGTAATGGGATATAAAAAGGGCACATCGGTGGCACAGGGGTTTTGTTGCTCCTTTAATTTGTTGCTGAGATAAGCTCCTACTGAGTGTGCCTGTGAGTGACAGCGTGGTAGGTGTTAATGAAAGGCCCAGATCCAGAAGGCACTGGGGGGGTGTGGTGCCACTCTCTCGGGCACCCGACTGCCTCCATTCAGGACCTGCTGCTCCCCCAGACCAGGTGGGACCGGAGGGCGTGACAAGGGGGCGTGACAGGAGCACAGGCCCAGGGTCTCTTCTCCTGAGATATCCGCCCCACACAGGGACGTCACCACCAGTTGAGCTGGTGTTTTTGTGAGAGAAGAAAGAAGGTGTCGCAAACACCGTCTGTCACAGTGCATGTTGTTTACAGCATGGACAAGATGGCGAATAGTGTTCAGCTGTGACTTGAGTAGTCTAGTATAACGTAACATTCAATGAAGATGTTTTTTAGCTTCACTCCAATCCAAATGAACTTTACTCTCACTTACATGCAGTAAGTACCCATTTTACCAGTCCATAACAGTTATGTCAGTGCTGCCATTCTTTCTCCATGTTAGTGATGTCACAGATAGACTGTCAGTCAGACCAAAGAGTATAGAAGAACAGACTGTCTCCCTCTTTGTCACAGATGTCACAGATAGTCTGACTGACAGACATTCTGTATGCTTTTGTGATGTCACAGATTGTCTTGACTGACTCTGATGTCATACGTTGGTATATATCAAGCCTTTGATCAGAGTTTTGTTAGGTGTCAGACCTTCTAAAAACCTCTTTCTGATGTCATAAATATGTCACTGACATTCCATATGACTTTTTATAACACAGAGACAATCTGTTTTGTGTCACCTTGCAAGTGTCCCTGGGAAACGAATCAAACTGACATGATGGCTTCTCTCTGCTCCCTCTCTATCCACTAGATCCGACCCCACACACACCCCACACACACACACACACACACACACATACAGCTCTTAACCTGTCAGGTGAGCCATAAATCCACCCTCAAGCCTGCCAGAACACAGCCACCAGGCACGCAAACACTAGACAATCTGGGACTAGCCAGGCTGGAGGTGAGCTGGAATGGCACGCTTTTCCTTTGGTTGGCCTACGGTAAAAAGCATTATACCCATGGAAGTCATTGGTTTCCCGAAGATTTTTTCTCTCCATTAAATAACGTGTGTTTCGTGTGTACAAGCGTGTGCGGGTGACTTAGGGTGCGGGATGATGGGGTGGCGGCAGGTCATGAGAGAGTCTGTGCCAGTGCTGCCGTTTGGGGTGACTACCAAGTGGGAGGGAAGTAAAAGGTTTGAGGCAGTGGTTTGTCAGAGTCTGTCACGGCCCATGGCGCTGGCATGCCGTACTGATGTGATGTGAAGGAACAGACGAGTGACAGAGCAGGAGAATACCAGGCAATATGTCGCGTGTGGCTCCTCTCAATGTTTGATGACCTTCCACGCGCTACAGGATGAACATGGTCCGGGCTGGTGGACTAGAAGGGCGTCGCCACTCTTATCACCGCTGCGCACACTTCATGTCGACAGAGACACTCACTCTTACTGTGTTGGATGGGGAGGGCTACACGTCTGTGTCTGTGTGTGGGCACCAAGTGGCTGTCAGTGCTGGGGCCAAGTAAGCCTCGAAATACCTCTACATTTGATGCCCGAACTCCCCCCTCTCTTTAGCTCTTCATCTTTCTATCGCTCTCTTTCTCTCCCTTTCATGTGCTGTAGGGCCTGTTCTTCTTCCATGTCTCCTTTGGGACTGATTGATCCACGCGCCAAACAAACACGCACACTTGGACAGACATGCTGTCCATATGACCACACATGGCTGCATAGCTGAGTGAAACCAAGTGACAGAGACACATCTAGTGCTTCCCCAGTGTCACAGGCGCGGTGCCGAGTGGATTTCACATCTAGGCCTGTGACGGGATGATAATGTGACAGGCACCTGTGTTCCAGTCACACACTGGGCTGAGCTTGGCTAGATCAGTGGAGCATTGGAGCCTTTCTGGACCATCAGTACCATCTGGATCATCACTACCCCCCCCAACCCCCCTCCTCTCCTTACAGCTGGGATGTGTAGTGAGTGGACCGCCTCATTGGGCTTCCGTCAAGTAACTGTTGTTAAGCATGTAACTGCTTTGTGTACGTGTGTTTGTCCCTCATCAGTGTCTACTTCACACTTTTAAAACTCCTAAACTTCGAAGACTCTCAGCTGATGCAACAAAGAGAGCCAAAGACTTAACACGGTAAAGAAACAAGGCAGGATTTTTTCAGTGGCAGACAGTAACAATGGATCAATATCGCTTTGGCGGCTGCTAAGACTGTTGCCTGAAGGCTCTTCTAAACCCATCCTCTCAAATACTGTAGCAATTTTGAACTCACAAAATAAGGGTATCATTCCTAATGTGTATTTTTTTCTTTGAAGACTGATTCGCTTTTTGAGAGTTGCCTCAGGCTGAAACCAAAGGAGAGACAGTGTTTAAGGTAAACCTAATATGACCAGGCGTCAGTTCAGCATGAATATTTCTGTTGTTTAACTTCAGATTTCTCCTTTTCCTATCAATCAAATGCAAATGAGCGGAATGTAAATTAATCAGTGAAGCTCTTGGGGAGATGTTTATATTGATGCCTTTGAGGACATTTATTAGGATAAAAAGGTTTAGTGTCTGTGTAGTCCTGCATCCTGCATCCTGCGTCATGTTGTTAGTGACCAGCCACTTACACACTCATCTAGTGATACTATTGTTCTGTCACTAGATTGACACAATAAAAATGGGCTCTCTTTCTCTCACTCTCTCTTTCTCTCACTCTCTCTTTCTCGCACTCTCTCTTTCTCTCACTCTCTCTTTCTCTCACTCTCTCTCTCTCTTTCTCTCTATGGCTTTATCTCTCTCTCTCTCTTCCCCCTCTCTCTATATTATAGGCTGAGACTGTATTGCAGATCCAAATTCAAAATTTTGGGTCAAATGTTACAACACCTCCAGTGCTGATTTTGAAGTGGCATTTAAGAGACATAAAGTGATCATCACGCAATAAGTTTGAATGACATCTCACCCTTTGACACCCTTTCTCGGATTTACTGTAAATTGCAATCCGGTAGAGTTAGTATTCTGTCAGGTGCTCCATCTCTCACATTTTCAAGAAGAGATGTTTAGTCATCGTCTGACTGCGTGTCTTGAGTTAAACTTACGGCTTCAGACATCTCCATCTGGCGTCTGGTAGGGCTGCGGAGATGTCTCAGACCAAATCAATTGTTTTTCCTCAGACACTTCTGCTGAATTCAGAAACACACAGTCACACCACCCAAATAAATACAAATGGAGGGTGTCAGCAATAGGAAATAATGATCCAGTAAACCTGTGAAAACTCATATTTTAAAGAAATGAAGAGAGAACTATCTAATGTTTGACGGCTAATAGGCTGAGCTCCAATTAAAAGGCAGGATGTTCTGGCACTGCATTTTTCCCTCATTAACAGTGAGGAGGGCGAATGTTGCTGTGTGCTAAGGGAGTTCCACGGGACAATTCAATAGGCACTTTTTGACACTGGCAGTGCCACTGTAATTCACACAACTCAACCTGTCTTGCGGTGGATGTTGGACACTTTTTCTCTTCCTCCAATGTTATAAAATAAACATGCATGTAGATGTATAATTACTCTCAGTATATCCCCTAAGATAATACTTATTTGTTCCCATCTTAAGTACCCTCTCATACCTTTTCCGATGCTTACAGATGTGCATTGTTGAAAACTAAGAACTGAACTAAGAAAAGGGTAGAGAGCAATTCAAAAGGTGGAGACTGACGCAGAGAGGAAAGAAGAACACAATTCCAGCAGTCTCCATGCATCTTAACAGTCAATGATCTCTTCCTGAAACGTGTGTGTGTTTGCGCGTGTGCGTGTGTCTCTTGTCAGGTGCAGACTCAAACAGTGAATACAGCTCTGGGAGTGGTGTCTTGTTGTCAGACAGCAGAGAGTCCTCTCTGGCTCTCTCTAGAGAGGCCTCTGTGCCCCGCCAAGACCGGGGGCCCAGGGACCACCTCAGTGACCGCAGTGACTGCAGCTCCACCGCCTCCTCCTTTGAGGCGCTAGACACCGACGAGGTGGAGATGGACCCAGAACAGGACCAGGACCGTAACACCAAACACCGGGGGGAGACCCCCGCTGAGGAGAGGGGGGTGGTGGCTGAGGAGGAGGAGTGAGGGGCAGGAAGCCTGGGGTGAGGGGCAGGAAGCCTGGGGCCCAAGGGGAGCAACCAGGGAGAGAAGGCTGAGATGAGACCTGGACAGCCATGTTAGTTATGTATTATCAATGGTTACTATTGATAATATGAATTTCTGATTAGACACAGCTGTAAAGGGAATCACCTGGTTATGTCTATATGAGTACTGTCCACATGTGCTAACAGAAACAAGCCTACTTGAAAACAACTAGCCGAAATAAATCAGGTAACCTGAATATCTTGAAATAATCTTGAAATAATAAATTGATATCTTATTAATAATAATACGTCTGCATTGTAAACGCATTTTACTTGATGTTATGTTAGTGTTTTACTGTTACCTACATGGTAAAATGGTCATGATTCCTCCGCTGAATTGTATCCAATCCACACAACAATCAGTTGTTTAAATGTTATTTTTGCCATACATCTTTACTACCTGCCAAAACCTCAACATTGTGATGTATTTTTCTGCTGTAGATATAAATATTGCGACTGGGTAAGTGTATGAATGTTGAACATCAGTATTTTCCACATATCTTTTAAGAGCTCCCTTGTAAGCCTATTTGGTTCATTGTTTCAGCAGTAAAGACTAGGCTAGTATGTGGTCATATTGACTCAAATTTTAAAATATCCAAATCTTGAATCTTCAGAGTTATGTGGAGAACAAATCTTTTCTAGTATCTTATCTTTGTACTAGAAACTATAGACCTCCATGAATACTGACCTGCCTTTGGACATATCACTATATATGTGAACTGAATTATATGTGTATGTTTTCATGATTCGTTTTATTAAAATGTTTTAGTTTTTTTTTTTTACATTTTAGACTCTTGGGCTATGTCTGGTTCTTTGTAGATGGTCAAAATGGGACGGGGGATTTTGACAAAGTCTCTCTGACTTTGTGTAGCACATCTGATCAGTCCAGAAGAACGATGACAGCAGCGACAGAGTATTAATATTCATTCAGAACATGATAGAAAACCAAGCTCCTCTTCACGTCCTCCACTCTTTATCTCACTCACTCCTCCTGTCATCATATACCTGTTTACCTCCTCTTCCATCTCTCTCACTTACCCATCCATGGTTCTTAATCTCTGTGTCTCTATCACAACCACTTCCCCCCAGCTCTGGCCCTCCTCTGATGCACGTGTCAGCCTGCTGATGTTGAGGCACTACCTGGTGGGGCTCAGCAGGGTGTGGATGTCCAGGCACATCCGCTCAGACAAGCAGCTCCACCAAGCTAGCTCCACAGAGACCCTGCTTGCATCCGCCCACAGAGCCAGGGGGGCAGGCAGAGGGAGAGGTGGACAGAGAGACATCACAGGGGGGATGCCATCGTTTGTAATTTAGTAAAGAATCATCAATGCAAGTCTTATGCAAATAGTTTGTGCATTCTGGGCTCCTGCATGTACTGTATGCATGTACTGATCAACATGCCCCGACCCACTTATAGAAAGATGAATAACACACAGGCAGATGTCCATCCGAACGCCCTCTGCCTCCTCCCTGGTTTAGGTGTGAATATCTCAAATGAACCAGGGCTTCCAGAGCATGGTAGACATAACATGTTCATTTCCTTTTTTGGAAAATGAACAGAATTGGAACATGAAACAATGGTATCTGTTAACAAACACAGCCATGGGTGAATTGTATTAGCTTTTGTGTGATCTACATAAAAAGCCCACATACAGTGAGAGCAAATCATCAGCCGATCTGCCCACCTACCAACACGCTGATCCCAAAAGAACATCTGAAGATCCTCAACCAAAAGCCTCGGTGCTTTCAACATTTTTCTTCTATCATGAGTTTCCCTCTGCCTGACAGTGAGATGTCTCTTCTCCAACTCAAATCAAGTAAAGGAAGTAGGTGGGTGTATTTGTTCCAAGTCTATTTTAGATTACCTCAACAACCCACTCTGATAGAAACTCTTGTATGTTTATCTAAGCAAGCAGAATAATCTCTTTATTCTTACCATACATGCACCCTGTTTGAAGCGTGTCTGTATTGTCACTGATGGTGGGGCGTTAAAGCGAGGTGGAGTAGGGGACAGTGTGAGGAAGAGTTGCATGATCACCAAGCCAGAGGACACCCTGAACCACAGAGGCTCTGCTAGCACCCCTCTGTGGCTGAGGTCAGGTAGTACCATAGCCAGTATATACTTTCACTGTCTGAGTCATTACTGAGACACTTTGACACCTCTGGGTGTTGTTCTTTATTGAGCTCGTAAATGTGTGTGTATGGGGGGGTGGGGTGGGGGAGAGAGGGGGGAAAGGGGGATTCTATTTTAAAATACATTTTATGCCGTTTGAAAAGTTCCCTTTAAAATCGTCAGAAGACACAGCTCACAGTATAGAATTCGACATTGATGGACAGACATAAACATCCCCTCGCAGTTGATGCACAGGAATGTCTCCTTTGTTTTAGAGGGGAATTATGCGATAGGCTTGTCTTTCATACTCCAGTTGTCTGTATGGGCATTTTAATGGGAACAATGACACTAATTTATGCTTTTATTTTTTTATCCTGTTCTCATTTAAAATTGTGGTTGACTAACATGGCCCTTCCGATGTTGAGTGAGTTTAAGGATTTAAAACATTGACATCAAGATAGAGAGCAAAACCTCTGAACAGTCCTGCAGTTAAAGTTAATGGATCCAAACCATGTATTGTCTAGGGCATAACTATTACGTGACTTACAAGAGCTTGAACATTGATTGAATGACGCTTAAATTGGGCTATGTTAACAAAACAGATGGCATTAAAGTACTAGCATAGTAAGCATAGCAATAGTATTTTATAATAAGCGAGTTCTATAGGCTATAGGACTATGGTAAGCTACACAAAGTTTAGAGTTGATCAAATTTCGCGTATTCGAATATTTGTTCACGACTGCCGTCGCGACCAGGCTAGACTGCAATTTGCCACACTGGCATGCAAGTTGTCTTACGCGCAAGAGCAGCTTCCTCTATTCACTCCACTTCGGCAGCGCACAAGAAAACAATGGTAGGCTTGTTACGGCGTGTTACAAGTTTATACTGTACCACTAACTTATTTTTCATCGAACTTTACAATTTCGCGGCATGAATTTATGATAAAAGACACTACCAGTAGGTTACATATGAAAACGTACAGTATAAACTCTGAATCAATTTGCATATTGAACACAAACTCGATCACCCAAATGATAGGCTATGATTACAATTTTGCAGCGTGAGTGAAATTTGCACGCCAGGAGTAGCCAAGTTTATGCCAATGAGAAGTGGGCAAAGGCAACTCATGGTGAAGAATCTCCGAGTTTTCGGAGCTCATTTTCAGTACCAAGGACAGATCCACACCTGTTTCATGTACTGTAGACTATGCGTTCATCAACGCAAATTTTTGAAGTTACGCACCACCGGAAACCATTCCACAAGTTCTTTTGCAGAGGATTTCAAACGTCTGCTTTCAACTTTTAGGGAAAGGACATCCACCGGGGTCGGATGTGTGAAAATTGTCAATCTTGATACCATCAGAGGAAGACTTCAGTCTACATATATCCGGTAAGAATCACATTTGCATCACGTTGCTTATAACATCCAGCTTTCTCTGAACTGCACCTCCTCCCCCAAACAATAAATGTATAGAATCAGCTTTTGCTCTGCTGCAAGGCTTTGTTCCCGTGCAGATTATTGTTGATAGTTGGAAGGCTACAACAGGTCTTCCGATGCATGAATCTATTGTGCATTTGTTTGTTTTTACATCACAGGGCAAATAATGAAAGCATGTGAACTGAAACAATGCGCTAATGTTATATTCTATGTATGGTCATTAAATCATGCAAGCTACATTTACCTTTGAAAATCTCCATAGTTTTTTTCATTCCAATTTGGAACAGATGTCGTAATATATAATTTAAGTAACCTATTTCATCAAACTATTTATCTTGAATGATTTTCAATTAGCAGGATACCTGTCTCCCATTCTACCTGCTACGGGGCAAGCTAATTGTGCAATAATGTGCATAATGTATTATTTATTAAATTAATACATTACATATGTTATTTGTGTTTCTGTCTAAAACGACCCTCTGGGCGTTTATTTACTAATTATAGTAATGATTAATAGTAAACAGGCTAGAAAGAAGGAGATGAGAATTTAGTCAGAAAATGATGAATCGATGAGACGACAAACGACAGGGAGAGGTATAGAGTTACATACAGGATTAGTTACATACGTAATGTCCCAATTTACTAGGGGTAAATTATGACAGGGTAGCCTACTATACATAGATTAAAGTTTAAATGTTATATTTAGGAAGGCTGGATTACAGAGATTAATGTATTGTAAGAAAAATAAGATATTCTACAGTGAGCTACACTGTTTAGAATGATGGAAATAAAACAATAGTAGGCTACAAAAATATGGATGGGTGGATGTATTGATAGACAAAGAGGTTGAGAGAATGAGAAAGTAAATGAAGATGTGTGACTTCTCAATGTTTTGGAATTCTGAATAAAAATTGACAATTTGGAATGTAGATGAAAGATGAATGACAATAGGGGGAATTTGGGAGGTTTTTAAACATCTGCACTCATCTACATTTGATTTGTAGTTGAAACCCTTTGGTTTAAGTGGTCATCAGTTTAAGAGAACTTGTAATTAATTGAATAGGGAAAGAAAACATATTCCTAGATGTAAAAAAACTGCACATTTTACTTGCATCCCCTAAAAGTTATTTGTGTGATTATGGTTCATTTCTAATGTAACTTTAGAATTCTTTAATATTTTACTTTACCTCTTGTTATGTAGATACATTGAGTCCAGTGTAAACATATCATGTAATGTGGCGAATTATCTTAAACGGTAGATTATGAAATATGATCGTATAGGGTAAAAAATCCCAAATCTATGTTTGAAGTGAGTTCATTGCATCCGTGTGTGACAGTCAGGACCCAGATTTGACAGTATGGAATTTATTCAGTTTACTAAAAAGTGGAAACTCTTGACATTTTCGCCAAAGATGTTTTGAAGAACTGTTAGAATGTTGATGTACATTCAAGAGTTCACAAGTTCATGTCAGCCTCTAAATAAATCAGAAAGTGCTGCTGATCAATCATTGAGTCTGGAAAATGTTCATTCATAGCAGATGAATTCTAATGGAGAGAGAAAGAGAGAGAGTGAGAAACAGTGAGACAGAGATTGTCTTTGTTTTCTTTCAGGTGCAATCAGGTTTGTGACAGTCATGAGTTGCTTGCTTAATCGTTGCTTATTGTGAAGATGAATATGTATGAACATATTGAAACATATCTAAAGGTAATTAGGGTGGCACTGTAAACATTAGTTGGTACAGATGTTTATCTTTGACAGGCTGTCCCAGGAGAAGGCCAGGGTGTCACAGTCTTATTGCCATGTATGCTCATAACCCATGTATTAGGGTTAGGGTTCCTAGAGGGGTAGAACATTGTTACCTAATATACACCTTATCACCCACTTACAAAAAGTTAAACAGCGCTGTTTTATAAGTGGCCAGATAGTATATATGTTATGTACAGATTCTAAAATCAGCAACACTTTGAGTATGAGTATAAAACTGTGTACATTTTTTTATTGCCGACCAATTCTTTTGAAAGGCAGGAATTTGTTGGACATATTTCACCAGAGTTTGAGCAGCAGGGCTGAGAGCAGCTTGGCGGTGGGCCTGAGGTCTAAGGTGCCTTCTGGCTCCACCATGTGCCGTGTAATGGTGCCCGTCTCCATTAGGAAAGAGGTCAAATTTGTCAACTGACTCATGACATGCCGGCTCACAACCTGACCATGGTGCTCCTCCTCACTGCAGGAGGGCATCTGCCTGCTAGGGCCTCCTTTTGAAGGTGACATATCCCCCAATTCCAAACCCTCTCTTTCTGACTCACCCAGGTGTACTAGACTGCCTTCCTGCTGTGTGAACTACTCAGGGGAAGGTGTTTCACTTTGTTAAAGCCCTCATTGCCCAACATGGGCATGATTTGGTTAAGCTTTTCATCAGTTTCATGCTCAACTGTTGCCAATTTATTGTTGACTTATGGACTCTTTCTTTCAGCCAACAACAGACAAAGGAGTAGGGGAATGTATTCAGTTAAGTGTCTACTAAGTGACTGCTGCCTCCCATGAATGGTTAAAGTGGGTATGCTGTGTAATAGATGAGGGTTCCAAGTCAAGTCAAGTCTTCTCATTTTCAACTTCTCTTTCAAAGGTAATACGTGTGTTCAGGGAGGTAGAAGTTCTCTTGGCTGTCGAGTATGAGCCTGACCGACTATACTGCCGCTAGCCAGATTTCTTTATGTGATCAATGCTCGAGAAAAGCTACCTTGGAACTGCCTTGACAGTCAACATCAGGTAAAATGAGTTTCTCTTTGTCTGGCTCCTCCTGTTTTCAAAAGGAATCAAGAACCTCGCCACTGGTTATGCTGTCATAGTGTAGTGTCATTTTATATATATCAACCTCTAAAATGGTCCAGTCTTTGCATACAATTCATTCAATATGCACCTAGATATGTGTTGTTAACGTTTGTTTAGTGTTTATCCAGGCCTTAAACCTCCCTGTGTCTTTGTACACTTTCTCATTGGGCCATTAGTTTTTACCGTCAACCAGTGAGAGTAAAGAGCTCTCTGTAAGCCCATCTGCTGTAGACCAGTGGAGAAATTTCTTTTTTTACGTCAATTAAATATTTTGACTGACATGCCTACACTGGTTTCTAGTTTTCCCCCTCAGAGGAAGCAAAAAGGAAGTTCTGGCACATATGCCAACACCAGGTTGTGTCAACCCTGACAACCCTTAACATGCCCAACACCTACTGCTATACACCAGATATATCCGACTGGCTTTTAGGCCTAAAGAGCTGGCCCAAGAGACATGTAAGAGACTTATAAACAACGTTCTAGGTTCAAAGTATTGCGATGCACTGAGATGAGAAGTAAAAAATGAAGTGAGATAAGTATAAGAGCATAAAAGAGATTCCCACAATGTTGCTCGAAGCCAAGTGTCTGTGAGGACAGATTCAGCCATCACTGCTCTTGTTCTCCTCCCAGGGAGTCACCAGGTCCACCACCCCCTGCTGCCACTGTAATACACTCACACACACACACACACACACACACACACACACACACACACACACTGGGAAAGAAAAAGGCCTGGCTTCGCCAACAGTGTGGAGGTGAGACACACAGACACACACGCGCACACACACACAAGTGGTCCAAATCAATTAGTATGTTTTGCTGATCATTAAAAAATCTGCACAGTAGACGATCTTGAGTGGGTTTCTATTATTCATCATTATGTAGTATGCATATTACAATGGCTCCTATCTCCTCACAAAACATTGTACCTAATGATTCTGTGATTCCAGATTCTGATACACCCTCTCTCCTGCTCTCTCAAGCCCAGCTCTATCAGCCAACAGATACCACAAACTCCTAATTAGCAGTAGACCTTAGGTACCAACATTATCAGGATTTATATCAGTACTCTTGTCACACTGCCCACTACTACCCTGACGCCCATCTCCGATCTTTTATCCAACATGTTTCCATAGCAACACCCAGTTTTCAGAAGAGATCCCTCTACGTGAATGTCTCTGTTAGCTCGGCAGGAATGTGCTTCTTGATGAGATTCATGCCTTAGATGTATGATTTAACATAGACCACTCTGCATCTGTCCTCATCAGGTGGAAATGTAGAATTGAATGTGCTGCCCATCAAAAACTTCAAAGCACTGTTTGTTTTCTAATGAACCTACTGGAGTCAGTCCACTGCCTGGGTATGCAGGCTGGTGGTGGCTCCTCTCACAAGCTAGATAAGTCTTAACAGAAATCACGCATCAGAAATGGAATCCACCATAATTCGTTGATAGCTGGTAGCTGACTGCTGTCAATCCTTTGATGCTGTCACATACATTATCATGTATGCAGGGCAGATCTCCTACTGTCCAAACTCATGTCAGAAGTCAGTGTCCATGTTTTTTTATATTAGAACCAAGTGATCCAATTAGTTCTGTTGATAAGCTAAATGTATGTTCCCTCAATTAGGGTTTAGCTGAATGCCCATGAATGGAGTGATTCAACTTGAAACAGAAGCAAAAATCTATAGATTGACTTTTAGGCGTGTTCAACATGTGGTTTGGCTGTATGGGTTTCTCATTTCTGTATTTTTGTGTATTTAGGCATCCGCAACAAGCACTTCCTGTTGAGTTTCCTGTGTTCGTCTTGTCTAATGCCAACCTGCAACTACTGCTGATATTGGAAACATGATTAGCTCTGAGTTGTAGGAGTAAAGAATGTTTCACACAATGTTGTTTATAATTTTTTTTATTATTTCAAAGATTCGTACAGGGCAATTATCTTCTCTGCCAATATACACCTTGTACATCATGATGCAGTTCACATGATGATGAATGTTCTGGTCAATACTCTTTTTTAACTTTTTAACTATGTTTGTAGGAGGTTTTTTCTAGCTAATATCCCTCCCATCCCAAAACAACTTCACTAATGATTCGTTTTTGTCATGTCTGATTTGGCTATCTTTAAGTGCAGGAAACATCTGTGCAATTTGTATTGCTGATGCAGTGAAAGTACACCGCCTCAATTAAACACACAGGATGTAATGCTGCAAATACAATCAGAAAGTTAATTGCTTCTTCTTTTCTCCTTTTTTCAGAGTGTAACAAAGATGCTACGGTTGTTGAAAGAAAACCCCAGAGTGACCCTCCCTCAGAACCTGTAATATCCTCCTGCTTCACACTGCTCCACCAACTCCACCATGCCAACCGCAGGGCTCTGTCGCACTCTGCAGGCCTCTGGGTCTCCCTTCTGGACCATTCTGCTGCTGTTCTTGGACATGGTGACCCCAGGGGTCCTGGCCAGCCCCCGGTTCCCTCCGTCAGCCAAGCGGGAAATCACCATTGACGGTGACGTGGTGATTGGAGGCTTGTTTCCGGTGCATGAAAAGGGAGAGGGAGTGGAGGACTGCGGTAAAATCAATGAGCAGAGGGGCATCCAGAGACTGGAGGCCATGTTGCTGGCACTGGATGAGATCAACTCCAACGATCGTCTCCTCCCCGGACTCAAACTAGGGGCCCATATCCTGGACACCTGCTCCAAGGACACCTACGCCCTGGAGCAGTCCCTAGAGTTTGTGAGAGCCTCTCTCACCAAGGTGCACGAGCCAGGCTTCATCTGCCCTGATGGCTCCAACCCCATTCAGGATGACGTGCCCCTTGCCATCTCTGGAGTCATCGGGGGCTCCTACAGTGACGTGTCCATTCAGGTAGCTTTACACGCCCACCCACCTCCTTCACCCCTCAGGGCTCTCAGGGTCAATCCTCTACCATCTAGTAGTGTGCAGCTCTTCATTCTATGGGCCTGCTTAACTACCAGTGTCATGTATCACTACTAAGAGGAATGTGGATAAAGTAGAAACCCCTGTTAAACTACGCAATGAGTTCGCTATTTGTAACCTGTCAAGGTCAGATAGGTTTCCTTTTTGTCTTTTTGGTATTTATTTGATTGTGCATGTCCAGGCTGCTAGAAGAAGGTCTATGATTGAGCTTGTTTTTAGTATGGCAGTTTTGCTCACGTTTCACATGCAGCGTGGGGAGATCCAGCGCTAGCTGACGCATCAAAGCTCCAGTTCCTTTAATTGGTCCCAACTGAGTTGCTGTCATGTTCCCATTTCATTATTAGCAGTCTACATTCAGGCACATTCACACTGAAAGCTTGGTGTTGAGTGTGTGTTCTGTGTGTATTTGTATTTTGTGCACATTTCTTTACTGTGTGTGTGTGTTTGTGTATGTCCGTCTGTGTGTGGGGGGTTGGTGTAGAGCGCAGTTGACAAAAACACCGGATATGCTTTTTATCCCCACCTCCGCTGAGCCACAGGAATTTGCCTTTAGCTCCTGTGTGAGTTTAGCTACGACTGAAATAATTACCCACCGGAGACGCCTGTGTGTTTGAAGCAGGCGTGTTCACAGGGACCTCCATCACTTTGTCAGCGCCATCATTTCCGCCACACGGACAAAACCGACCTTTCACACACCTGTGAAGAGATGCTGGAGGCTTGCTTGATTAAATCCTGTTCTCCACATACAGAGGGCATAATTGCTGTGTTCCACACGTAACGGAGCAAAGAGCCACACTTGAATAATTCAACACTGTTGCAATGGGATATGATGGGTAATGATTATGTTGATAGGGAAGGAGAGGGGAGATGAGGTGATGCTGATGGAGTGGTTCACAGGAATTGTGATGGAGTGTGGTAAAATCTCTGATTCCATTAGCAGGATCCACGTCAGTAGAGATGTGCGTAATCAGAATACGGTCACACTTGAGACAAGCTCTTCTATCAGACCTGGACGACGTGTGCTTTGAAATGACAGCCTTTTGGATGACTGATTATATATTCACTTCTTCTGTGACGTGTTTTATCTGTACATTCAGTCCAAAGGATACAGTTGATCTGTCTCTGGTTGTTCAAATCGCTTCATAATATAAATCATGACAGTTTTAGTGATCAGCCAATGCTATTGTGTAGGAATAAACTACATCTCAGCTACAGATGCCACAAACCCATCAGGCAATACAACCAAGCTGTGGGGGTCCTCTTCACCATGGCTCCTCCAGACTCCCCCCCCCCCCCCGCTGAGAGAGCTGGGCATTTCGGATCCACCACTCCTCGACCAATCAATGACAGTCAGGATAGGAAAACTTCCTCCTTTGAGACTAGGAGAAAAATACTTTTCTTCACGGTGAAAGGGCCTTTAGAGGTTCAAGCACATAGCTTTCAAGTGTCTTTACATATGAATTAAAATACATGACACTTGTCAGTGATCTTTTTTCAATACACCCTTCATTGATTCACTTCTTTGTGAGTGGCTCAGATCCTTTGATGCAATCTGTTAGAGGGTCTAGCTGCTGACGCATTGCCACTGGAACCCAGAGGAGTTGACTAACTGTTTGAGAGGAAGGGCACTGGGGCCAACTTTTCCACAAGAGAGCTTTGAAAGAGCTGCTTTTCCCATCTGTGGGGGGCAAAAGGAGCACAGAGATTCTTGGCAGCGACCTGTCCACCTGATGGCTGGGAAGATGCTACCCCTGCCTGTCACAGAGGTGAAGGGATGGCAGAGAAGTAGGGCGTGAGGAGGAGGGGGGGGGGGGGGTACGTGCCCGTCTGGGACCGTCTGTTATGTCCACACGGACCACATGGCATCAAAACGAGACATTTCAAGCCCAAGTTCATACAGGTAGCTTGGTGAATACATTGCTTTACACCTCCCTACCATTTGGGATGTGATTACCTTTTACATGCTCATGTGCAATTAGATTTACCCCTTTAGCAGATGCTCTTATCCAAAGCGACTTGTGAAAATGTAATTACCTATTGTCTACTGTGTTGATATGAAGTTTTAAATAACACTGACTAAATAACTAAGTCTAATTAGTTAAGTCCACAACTAATTTTGCTTTTTTAAGCGAAGTCTATATCTTTTACCAACATAAAGTGTTTTAGAGTGTAGCACATACTACACTCCAGACCTGCATAACAGAAAAACAGAGAAAGGAAGATATTGACTGAGGTATGTGTTCACTGGTTTACGAATTCTGTTCTGAACACTTTGCATTCAGAGGTGTATGTGTGAACTTTTCTAACCTAACTCCCAGCAACAGAAACTCCAGGTGAATACCCTAGCATCTCTTTGTCAGTCAGCCTAAATTAGCCCAATGACTGCTCTGTCTTTGTGAAGTCAACTGTTTTATTTCCTCTTGAATGTCACAATGAAGCTGTTTTTTGTGTCTGCTTGCCTTGACAAAGATACTCCGGTATTCCTGCAGCATTCTCATTAAATCTGTTACAGATGGTGTCTCCTAATGAGACGAAAATAAACAAACAGCAGTGTGGCCATTAGACAGGACAGGACACTTGTTTCTTCTTCACAGCCATTTAAGGTGATGTGTTTGGAGAAGGTCCCTTGTGATTTGATGAAGTTCTCTATTGGTGGCAGTGTATTTGTGTTATGAGTTCTATTACAGGCATTTCTAAATGCTGAGAGTATACTTGGGGAAATGAAGAGAAAATCTCTTTCAATGGGAGCATCAAAGGGTCTTGTTTATTGTGTGGCACCCTATGTCTCTCAGCCAGCCCCTCTCCCACATTCTCTTCCCTGAAAGTTTTAGCACATTTGCATAGTACTGCTCAGCTCTCTAATTAGTGTAGAGGGAAGATGGTGTGATGGGTGTGAGGCTGGGTACAGTCAAGACACAAGAACACAAGAAAGGCATTCATAATGTCAGCCAATCGATTTCCACTACATGCAGCCCTCCACTCTTTCATCGCCTCTGCCAGAAAAGTGTTGTTTTTGCTTTCCTTTGCTGACAAGGTGACATGGAATAAATTATCATATTTTGATACAGAAACTGTGGGTGTTCCACAGCATTGTGCATTTCATTGTATGTCTTAAAATCCATAACAGGAGTGTATCCTGTTGTCTAAGCTACCATGGCGATACAGAAATACTTTTCAACTTGTTTTGTTTGTAGAGGTGAATCAGTGGCAACATTTAGACCTAGTGAAGCTTTTTCTAACAACACGTTTTTTTTTCACGTTAGCTCCTGAGGTCACTCCTGTAGTTAGCGTTGTTTGTTTGGCAGGATGCAGTGTTGATAAATGTAAATGGCATGTGGTGAATGTAGGTGCCTGATAAAGAGTTTCAGAAGCAGAACCACACACTCACCCCACAGACACACCCACACACACACATGCTCACTCTGTTGTGTGGGTTGGCTTATCACACACTAAACTAAAATGATAAAAACATGAACCATGTTATTGCACAGACCTATATCATGTCAGACTAGATAATAATAATAATATCAGGGACATGCACAGACATTTGGAGGGGCTATTGCTCTAACATGAAAATGTATTTAGGTTCTTTCAACAGAGGGGCAGATCAGCCAATCAGGGCAAATGGGCTGTTGCCTGGACAACAATAGCTCGTACCTGTGCACGTCCCTGCATACAAGTGTATAGCTTACAAACAGCAAGATCCCATTGCTCTTGCCCACACTAGATTGGATTTTCCTAAAATCCATACTCTGAGGAGCCAAAATCTTACTTCAGTCTCTATCCACTGGTCTACACTCACTGGTGCCTTTGAATCGGGTCAATACAGTTCCATTAACAGACACCATGCAGCTTCAGGCAATACAATTTACCTCGGGATCACATCTGGTCTATTGGATTCATTATGATAGGCTATGTTTAAGGTAAACAGCAATTAGGCTATTGAGATTCCCTGCTATAACAGTGTTTTTTACGAGAAGGTCTTGCATATTCTCACTACCAATTAGAAATGGACATATTTTAGTTCAAGTACCCAAAGACATCATAGCCATTACAACCCTAAGCATTTTCGGGCATCTTTGATAGAAGCTATGATTTGGAGGCATGTAGTAAAGCTGGAGTCTGTCGCTGCATATCATTTACTAGATATGGGACTGAACTTCCTCTCACTCCTATTTGTATGCTTGGCAGGGACCTCTGGGACATACAGATGGGCTTTCCATGTTGAAAGAATCATGACAGACACACAAGCGAGAGCCTGCATGCATCCAGCCTGTCCTCCATCTCGGGCTGGTTCTGGTCCCCCTCCCCAGAGCATGCCTGGGGTGGCCATCCAGAACAACGTCTGGTGACACATCCTCTTTCTGCTCTTCTGTGTAGAGGAATCACACCAACAAGCAAATGATTGCAACATTGGATTTACTCGTCCAAATATACCATATACTATATATAGTCAAACATGCTTGCAACGTTTTAAGTGTGAAGAAGATATAATAATTGAGTCAGAACATATTTTGCTTCAAGCTGCAGTAACAGCATGAAAGGATCCAAGCCTGTTTTGCTAATGAACTAAGATCTGAAACCGTGGCTAATTAATTGTTATAAAGATGTACATTTGTAATGTGTGGGTCTTCTGGAGCTTTAGAGATGGAATGACCCATGGTATTGTTTCCCTCCCACACAAACAGTTAAAACAACCTCTGCATTGTGAACAGTGTACAGTATGGCTGAGCCAGGCTGCCTGGCTCTCATGGGCATGGCAGGGTTAAAGGTCCACAGAGGGGGTGGGATAGACCTCACATCTGAAGCTGTCCATGACACAGATCCTACATCATTTATAGGGAATTGAATAATGAACAGCATTTGTAAAAGGTTAATTAGCTGAAGACCTGATCAATTTTTCAAGGGAGAAGGAGAGGGATTTTCTTTCATTTCTTTTGCCTTTTTGGCAGAGAAACTAAAGAAAGAGAAGCACAGGCATGTCACACACTCCAGTGCTATCTGGATTGGTCTGCTGTCAAGATAGTTGTTTTTTCCTGAGTCCTTTGGTGACAACCAACTGACAGTTCACTGTCTTTCTAGACAAAGTGGTTGAGGGATCCATGCATGTGTGACTGGCTCAGTCAGGCTGGTTGGAGTTAATGAAACAATTGAAAACAGTTCCCAACAAAACCTCAATCACAACAAATAAAGCCAATGTGCTGCTAGTTGGCAGTTATTGCTTTTACCTGTTCATTCTGCCTCCCTATGCTATCCCGTTACCTTATAGTGTACTGTTATTACTGGATTTATAATTGATATTGCATATGGTGACCCTCCACTCCATATTCATGCAGAGAAAATGGGATGCCTTAATGCTGTTGTAGACAGGGGGCAGCGTGGCTGTCTGAATGCATCATATTTTCTTGAGGGTGTGTGGTGTGCATGTGCTCTCTGCGGGGCCTTGTCCTTGGGCGGTTTTAAATGGAGCTGTCAAAGTGGGTTAAGCACATGGCTGTTCTGAGATCAGGGTTAATGTCAGTCAGCTCATAGGGAGACTGTAGGGAGATGCACTCGATGTTAGCATCACACTCAGCATGCTCAACTCCATCTTCATCCCTGATGTTCCACTGGGTCAAACTCATTTAAGAGATGTGTCCATGGCGTGAATAGCCCAGATATTTGGAGAGGTGTTATATACAGACACACTGGCATGGACAAGACAGCACCAACTGGTATCAGAAGTATGTGAAAATCATGCTTCCATACAATCGTGTGGTCAGAGCTCTACACGTCAATGGGATTTCCATCATGAGTTCCAGTCACTCATGAGGATTGACTCTACTGACACTATAAGAGACGTGCACGTTAAACCTGTATGAGTATGATGATAGTGACTGGATGAGATAACAATTTAATACTGTAAATAGTGCTGACCTAACCATTTAGAATCTTACACCTTGATGACTGACAGAATGAGGCTGCAACAGCTGCCACGTAGACACAACAGTTCACTGTGTAGTCATGTGCTGTAGAATGGAAGAAAATGAAGTCAAGGGAATCCAATTAGAGTTTTGAAACACTGTTGCCTCTGGGCCTTTATGGGATGCCTAAGGTACAGTAGGTCGTAGTAACAGTAGTGTCAGAGAGAGTTCTCTCTAATTGCAAACTTCCTCACAAACCCTTGGGCTGGAGAACAATTCAGACGCACCAATCACCTGTGGGAAACGTTTTAATGTTGAGCAAAAATATAACATTTACATTTACATTTAGTCATTTAGCAGACGCTCTTATCCAGAGCGACTTACAGTAAGTACAGGGACAGTCCCCCGAGGCAAGTAGGGTGAAGTGTCTTGCCCAAGGACACAACGTCATGTGCACCGGCCGGGAATCGAACTGGCAACCGTCAGATTACTAGCCAATGCTCTAACCGCTAAGCCACCTGACTCCCCCCATAAACAATACACTTCAGCCCTAAAACCAACGTATGTTTTTGACAATGGAAGAAAAATAAATTGGTTAAACTTCTCATTCACCGTCTACTGCTCCCAGATAAATTGCAGTAAATCACACAATTCTCCTCATCATTGCACTCAACAACACCCACTGTCACTCCCACAGGAAAATCTATATGTCTGAGCTAGTTGGGCATAATAACCCCATGGTGGTCTGTATTGATAATAGATTAAGATACCAGCATGTCTGGGAGTATCTGGACTGAACAATCTTCTATCACTCTCATATGTTTGGTGTTTTTCTCCATCTGTGGGATTTGTGGCTCCTGCTTCTGGCAAGAAGGCTTTCTGAAAGGATTGACAGTTGGTAGACAGATAAAATCAGTTGTTAGAGTCGCCTCACCTACTGCTGGACATTAGCAGACAGCAGCCATGTACCACAGCCACTGAATCACCCTCAGGTCCAGATTATGTCTGTCTGACTGGGAACACACAGGCAAATAATACATCACAAAGTATGTATTAAAACGTTGTGTTGGTGCCGTGATCTCATTGTGTTGATTATGATGTCAGATTTTACTGAGATAAAAGTAAAGTACGGTTGCCTCCTGTTTTTTTTCACAGGTGGCTAACCTGCTCCGGCTCTTCCAGATCCCTCAGATCAGCTACGCCTCCACCAGCGCCAAGCTGAGCGACAAGACCCGCTACGACTACTTCGCCCGCACCGTCCCCCCGGACTTCTACCAGGCCAAGGCCATGGCGGAGATCCTGCGCTACTTCAACTGGACCTACGTGTCCACCGTGGCCTCGGAGGGCGACTACGGCGAGACAGGCATCGATGCTTTCCAGCAGGAAGCCCGTGCGCGCCAAATCTGCATCGCCACTTCGGCCAAGGTCAGCCGCTCCATGAGCCGTGTGAGCTACGACAACGTGATCCGCTCGCTGCAGCAGAAGTCTAACGCCAAGGTGGTCATCCTGTTCACCCGCAGCGAAGACGCCAGGGAGCTGCTGGTTGCGGCCACTCGCATGAACGTCAGTTTCACCTGGGTGGCCAGCGATGGCTGGGGAGCCCAGGAGAGCGTGGTGAGGGGCAGTGAAGCCGCAGCAGACGGAGCCTTTACCATCGAGCTGGCCTCGTACTCCATCAGGGAGTTTGAAGATTATTTCACCAAGCTAAACCCATACACCAACCGGCGTAACCCCTGGTTTGAGGAGTTCTGGGAGCACCGCTTTGCCTGCAACCTCAGCGAGGCACACTGCACTGAACACAGCCTGAGGGACGGCTCCTTTGAACCAGAGTCCAAGATCATGTTTGTGGTGAATGCTGTCTATGCCATGGCCCATGCCCTGCACAACATGAGACAGGCTGTTTGCCCCAACTCCACCAAAATATGTGACGCTATGAAACCAGGAAACGGAAGGAGGTTCTACAGGGAATTTATCATCAAAACCAAATTTGATGGTGAGTGAAACAGATACCACCCTTTGTCAGTGTTTTTTCAATTTCAATGTGCTTGGGGATAAACACACAAGATCTCATAATTACATAACACTGTGTAATTATTACCATGAATGTTTCCTCATAGTGTCTAAATATAATTGAAAATGTAATCATAAAAATTGGTTCAATCTGAAGCAAATACAGATTTCAAATGAGCACGGAATTGGATTTTCAGTTTGTCATTTCTCTGAGTTGAAAAACATTTTCTGATTATGTAATTTGCTGAGATGAAACATTAATTAGCAGGGCAAGATCAGCAGACTAAAGTATACTTCTGAGAGCTAGCCAATGTGCACTATTTTATAAAATCTTTAGCTTTTCAATTACCTTTTCAATTAAAAAAGGATGATTGGATGAGCCAATTATGACTTTGTATGTTTTTCTATCTTTGTGTTCTATGTGATTTTTTTCCTATGTATATCCTTTGTCCTGATTAAACCAGGGTATTATTGAAAATGAGTTTTTTTCTCTGAAGTCAACATGAGTGATGTGTCTTCCTTCCAGCGCCCTTTAGACCGGCGGACACCGAGAATATGGTGCGCTTCGACAGCTACGGTGACAGCCTTGGCCGCTACAACATCTTCCACTATCACAAAGAGGATGAGCGCTTTGTCTACAAGAAGGTGGGCTACTGGTCCCAGGACCTGACCCTCAATACCAATCTAGTGTCCTGGAAAGGCCAGGGCCCCCCCACCTCCCAGTGCAGCGACCCCTGTAGGAAGAACGAGGTGAAGAGCATGCAGCCTGGAGACGTGTGCTGCTGGATCTGCATCCCCTGCCAGCCCTACCAGTACCTGCTGGACGAGTTTACCTGTGCTGACTGCAGCTTCGGTGAGTGGCCCCTGGCCAACCTGACGGGCTGCTACGACCTACCGGAGGAGTACATCCGCTGGGAGGACGCCTGGGCTATCGGGCCGGTCACTATCTCCTGCCTGGGCATGCTCTGCACGCTCTCCGTGGTGGGCCTGTTCGTCAAGAACAATGAGACCCCCGTGGTGAAGGCCAGCGGGCGCGAGCTCTCCTACATCCTGCTGCTGGGCGTGCTCATGTGCTACAGCATGACCTTCATCTACATCGCCAAGCCGTCCATGGCCGTGTGCACGCTGCGCCGCCTGGGCCTGGGCACCTCCTTCGCCGTGTGCTACTCTGCTCTCCTCACCAAGACCAACCGCATCGCCCGCATCTTCAGCGGGGTGAAGGACGGCGCCCAGCGGCCCAGGCTCATCAGCCCCGCCTCCCAGGTGGCCATCTGCGGGGTGCTGATCTCCTGCCAGCTGCTGGTGGCTGTGGTGTGGCTCCTGGTGGAGCTTCCGGGGGTCAGAAAGGAGGTGAGCCCCGAGAGGAGGGACGTGGTCACGCTCAAGTGCAACAGCAAGGACTCCAGCATGCTGCTGTCGCTCACCTACAACTGCATCCTCATCATCCTCTGCACCGTCTACGCCTTCAAGACCAGGAAGTGTCCGGAGAACTTCAACGAGGCCAAGTTCATCGGGTTCACCATGTACACCACCTGCATCATCTGGCTGGCCTTCCAGCCCATCTTCTACGTGACCGCCAGCGACTACAGGGTGAGTGTGTGTTATTGTTGCGTGTGTCAAGAGCAAGCACACAAGGGCCAAGTGCCACCTCAGGATCTGGCTGTCAGGAGAAATAGGTCATCTGGCCCAACAGGGCTGTCCCACAATTGGAGGTTCATCCTTGAAAGCAGTGGGGGAGGAGGTCTCGCATGGGGTGCTGTGAAAAGGCCATAGCCTTACGTCTGTGCTGTAGCTAGGAAGACACTCCGAAACACCTGCCAACTCTCACGAGGGATTTAAAAAGAGAAGAAACTGGATGGACTGCGAGAGAAATGAACCGGTCTCATGATAGAACATTGGTAGAATCGTTAAAATTGGAATAGTTTTGGCTCTGGAACAGAGACCTTGATGTGTTGCTCTGTTTGTGTGCCATTAATAATGATTGCAGTGGGCTCTGGTTCCGTATTTCAAGTCTGGTTTTGATAAAACATTCAAAGTATTCTAACATGAAAGCCCAGCTGTGTTGTCCATAAAATCGTTATTAACTCTCATAGATGGATACTAAACACACCAACGCTTTCAGAAGCCTTGGAATAAAATAGAAACTTTGCTCTTGAAAGAAGCCCCTGAGCAAGGTGAAGCAGGCGTGCCTTCTCCACCTTTGTAAAAGCACAAGAATATAGATCGTTACTTCTGATTTATTTCCCCAGTGTTTGAGTATACTTTACATTTCGGACTTTTTCAAACCAACCTTTCAATCCATATATGTTTATACAATCAAACCTGATCCTGAGTTTGTGGCTGGGTCCCAGCTCAGGGAGCTCACCCTGGAGCATGAGAGAAACCTTAGTCACTGTTCAATGGTTATTCAAAGGGTCAACAGGAGTTCACTGGGAACTAGATTATTCGAGACTTTGTTGGTGTGTATCACGTAGGTTACTGTTGTTAATCAGAAACACATAGCAACCTATAGCCATAGCTAGTATAAGCATGGTCATATTTCCTTGAATATATGTCTGTGTATTTAGCTAAGATATCCTATATAGTACACTGATTTAACACCAAGCACCAAACTGTCAAGTAAACAGATGTGTCAGGCACAGAACAATAAGCCAGTGGACCAGGGAGGGGCAGATGAACAGATGACCTCCAGTCAGCTCACATCAATAGTTGGGTCATAGCCAGACATGCTAGTATGCCCCACTGTGTTCAAATCAGACCAACTCTGCTTTCCATCTCCCTGTTTGTCAAACAGTAAAGAGCATCTATTGCTTACAGCTATTGCTCAGTCTCCTCCTGTCTCCATGCCCCTTCAGGTGCAGACCACCACCATGTGCATCTCCGTCAGTCTGAGTGGCTCCGTGGTCCTGGGCTGTCTCTTCGCACCCAAAGTCCACATCATCCTGTTCCAACCCCAGAAGAACGTCACCACGCTCAGGGGCACAGCCAACCGCTTTGGGACCACGGTGTCCGCGTCAGCATGTGCGTCTGCGCCTGGCTCCAGCTACTCCAAAGGCAGTTCCTCCAACATCCCCATACAAGGTATTACTACCCTCCTTCCAGATATTTTGTCAGTGACATGTAGCATTAATGAGTTCACTTGTGAGTTGTCAGCACATATGTAAATTCTGGAAAACACAGTTCCAGAACTTGGAACTGTCTTGTGTGTTTCTTCAGGCTCGGCCTCTAGTTACGTGCCAGCCGTGTGTAACGGACGTGAGGTGGTGGACTCCACGACGTCTTCATTGTGAAGAAGATTGATCTGAAATGGTTCCTCCTCAAGCACAAGCCACTACTCCGTCATCAATCACCCCCTCATGGAGTCGGACTGATGATGACACAGCACCCATGGCTGGTGTGACATGGGTGCCTCTGACTGTGAAATCTGATATGTGAGACTATAAGTAATGTATGTACTGTAAACATTTTTGTATAGATTTAACTGGCCGTGGTGTCCTTGATTTCCAGATAGACGTGGTTGAATGCACTGCACATTTTTTTGTGTCTGTTTCTGTCAGAGAAGTCTTGTGAATGAGATGGTTGTGACCCAATCATGATGTCTTACAAAATGATGTTATCCTGTTCTTACAGTGCTGTGAATATGATATCCAGATGTTTATTTCCTGTAACTAATTCACAATAATGTCTAAATGAAATTGACCTTTTCAAAATTAAATGACATAAGCTAAACTGTAGTGAGAGTAAATAAAACCTAGACGACTACACAATATAAAGGACAATGTTTCAACGTAGAATTTGGTGAACCAGTTTGTGCGTTTTTGTAATTTATGTAAATAAAATGGTTTTCTTTTTTAATTATTAAAACATGAGGCCAGAGTGTAATTCATGTGACTTCATCATAACGTGTAAAAACTGTTACAACTGTTGTATTTATACATCAAGACATCCCAAGAAATTCCCCTGAATAAACTACACTGGACATCGGTTTCAGCCCACACAACTAGGCTCAGCAGACACAACTAATACTATATTTTCCTCAATCTGAAATGTAAAAAAAAGAAATTGGATTTACATAAAATTGTCTTAGTATGAAAGGTGTATTTGTCTTAATAGTTCATGTATTCATCTTAGTCCTAAGGGAACAAGCCATGCTATCACAGGCACTTTTCACCCCCGGTACCTGCCAGAAAGTACTTTATTTTCTCTATCCGGTGCGATGTCGGTATAGATTGAGTAAGCTGTTAAAAGGATTTCCTTTTCAATCGTGACATCTCAAGGGATTTCCATGCCACAACCCATAGGGCAAGGAGCCTAGTCAAAAGAACACAGGTCTGTACAAGTGATAAAATCATGCATCACATCGACATCCTTTTAAAGATTGTGGATTTTTCTGAATTAAACATGACAGTCTGATACTCATAAAATTGTGTAAATAATTTTATTTACAAAACAAAATTGCATTACACAGATAACTACTTAAAATGATCAAATAATATACTATTCTCCCTCAACTTCTTGCTCAGGGTTTTGTCTTTTCAGAGGAATGATGTAGAGTCCATTCTTTGCTTCTTTCATTCTCCACCAGCGGCCAAGCCTGATAAATAAAATAATGTATTAAACATTAACTACCAGATATGACATTCATGTTTGTCAGGATGAGATTAGTGTGTAGAGATAATGCATTTACACAGTACATTACTCGGGGAGGTATGAGTGAAACCACAGTGCCCTCTAGTGAGACACTATTGAAACTACATACCAAGCAAACAACTTCACCCCGAAAACAAATCAAATCAGTATTTCAGATGATGATTCTAGAACGAAGGTGGTGTAGCAGTGTCATGCATATCCTAAGACACAAATTAAGTATTTGAGAGTACCTGTGCTCCTGTCCGACTCCTGCAACCAGGAATTGGCCTGTGCTGGAGAATTTTAAACTGTTGACAAACCCCGTCTGTTAGAGACAGAGAGAGAAAATATAACCATCAGCAGGAGCCAAAGCCATCATTGCAGCCACACCTCTGCGTGTACTGAAGATGAGCGTAAGTCTTACCACAGGCACAGTGAAGAGACGCTGCAGACCTCTGTAGCCCTGGCTACACTTCCACAGCTGAACCTCTGAGTTGTGAGAACCTGAGGAGAAAACGCCCCATAAAAGACAACTTTGAGTCAAATGTAAGAGGACAAGCATGTATCTGGTAGTCTGCTACTAACTTGGATATGATTGGGTGCTTCATTTCTACTCAAAAGTGGAATTCAAACGAGGAAAGGGAAATGCTCTTGTGGTGGTCTGAGTGTGTGTCTAGACAGCATGTTTGAAGGGTGCTGTGCGTGTCGGGTCTGTTGGCCTGGTGAAGGACTCTCACAGCTGGAGGCACCTGAAGCAACGGTATCAGAATTCTGCAGTGCCGCCACGGACGCCACCCAATAAGGCTGCTCCAGCTCCGCATCACCATGGCAACCGTGAGCCTGCTTCACCGTGCTCAGGGGCTTCTTCTTGTTGACACTCCAGAGGGAGACGGAGCTGAGAAAGTGCAGTAATTTGGAACCAGGGGGGGTTAAGGTCTGCGCTCTGTAATTGGATCTCTTGTTTTATTTAAGAGGACTTTTAAAGTTGTGTTCCCTTACCCATCATCAGCCCCCGTTATCATGTGCTCCTCATTAATGAGCTGGATGCAGTCAATGGAGCCCCTGGACAGTACAAAACAAGGAAATGGATTAAGGTCAGGCCTTCTAGTGAGCACAAACACCTTGCACGTCAATGGGGGGGGAGGACGAGGGACGAGGGCGACTCACTCATGGCCATGGAACACAAGCTGGGATTCTTCAGCTATCTTCCATACCCTCACTGTGCGGTCCCTCCCCCCAGAGGTGACACAGCGCTCCCTACTCCCTCCATCCAGGCCCGTGATCACATCCTGGTGCCCAAACCTGGGGGATAGGAACACAGTCGCTAAGACACACAAACACTTGAAAGTGGCACACTCGCACACAAACTGAGAACCTGGTTAAAGGCACCATGGTTCATCAAGACTTACAGTGTTTCCACATAGGCGTTCTCGTCCACGTTCCACACCTTGACCGAACGATCGTGAGAGGCGCTGTAGAGTTCATGGGTTCCTCTCCGAAAGGACAGACCCTAAACAGAACAGTTGCTTAGTATGACCCCGCGAAGAAAAACATCCAGCCAAACCATGGCATAATATGACATGAACAATGGGGATAGAAAAGCAACAGGGTCAAAGCAGAGACTTTCTGCTTGAAGGTGAAGACATCTTACCGATACAGGACCGCGATGTCCTGTGAACTTGTATAAGTGTTTACAAGTCGCTGCCTCCCAAATCATGATCAGTTTATTCATATCTCCAGTGGCCTAAGGAGGGATTCAAAAGGTTCCATTCTTATTCGGTCAACAGCATTATTTGGCTTTATAACAGACGAGCTGGTAAACAGGCAACCACCTTCAGCACTGAACACGAGTGTGCATGGGCACTGTACTCACCAAGTATTTTCCATCTGATGATATGGCCATACATAGAACATGGGCTGTGTGCCCCACGTGACGGTCGTCGGTTCCTTTTCTGCCACCAGCTAGAGTGTGCAGTTTTTTACCACTCTCAACATCCCCTGTAGGTACAGATTTGTGAACATGATATTGTCTTGGACAGTGGTCAGTGTAGCAGTCAACGTCCAAGTCAGTAAACTAAATGTGCAATCCTAACTTAAGAAACGAAAGCATACATTTGATGATGGAGCAGTCTTTGCCAGAAGAGAAGATGTTCTTATCATCGGGGGAGATGACCAGGCAGGTGACGGGCAGCTTGTGTCCTCTTAACAAACGGATTTCAGAGGCGTCTGGCGGAAGGAGCTGGAGACCATCACAATAACAAAAAGTGAAACACTGACACCCCCAAGTGGATCCAAGACCAGACCCAGATGAATACCCCAAACAACTCATTTAGAACATGATTTGGCTCATGACCATCCAAGACACTTACATCTTTCGCAACCATTCGCTGTAGCTTTCCTTTCTGTTCAAGCTGAAGAACAAAACACAGTGAGGTGATTTTGAATATGGTTTTGTTATCATGTTTAGAAAGGACCACACCTTTTACACAATTTTAACATGCTGCCTCATACCACTTCATCTTGGAGTCTTCCAGCTACCAGGTCCGTCTCAAACAGCTCTTCCTCTGCCTTGGCTTCTTCTATAGGACAAAAGGAGAAGCGAATGTAAAAATCAAAATCTCACAAAACTGGTGAGTTGGTTGTCTTTCTGAAGTATAAAATGCATAAATGTAAATAACACATTGATACGCTCTTACCCTCTTCCCTTAGTTGGTCAAGGTAAAGTTTGGCTAAACGTAGCTTCTTCTCCTGTGGTGTCTCTTCAAACTCCTCTTCTTCGTGGGATTTCCTTTTTCTTTGAACTGTGTGACTAAAACAAAATGTGTTAATTGGGTTGCTAAATTAAGCTTGGATGCCATCACATTCCAATTAACTTTTATTTATTATCGTCCTATTCTGTGTAGCAAGGCCTTTACCTCTCTGTCTCGGAGTCACTGGAGATTTCTTCGTTAGTCTTTGAATTCAACTTTTTCGCTCGACTCTTGTTTCCCACATCCTTCTGTACTACCTATACAAATTGATCAAAACTGTTTTATTTTAACTGACATTTCAGAAGTTATTTCAACTACCTAGCAATGGGAGAAGCTACGTCTTGCCTTAAACCAAGCTAAGCAGCCGACTAATGTTAGCTTAAGAAGCTAGCTTTACGTTTCATACCTTTCGTTTAGCGCCTGCTGAATGACCATCTTTTTTGGAAAATGTTGCGTTTCCTTTTTTCTTAATGAAGAAGGACGACATCACGAAACAGAACAAAAAAAACCTGTCTGAACAACTTATATTGCAAAAGAATGTACAGGTTCCAGTCACGCATCCACATCCATGATCCACATGGGTTTCCTCATTCTCAACCAAACTATGAACATAAACACGTGGAACCGCAGGGAATGTTTTGATTGGTTGATGGCGTTTCATCACATTGTCACGCCCACTCCAAATTGCTGTATGGCCCGCCCCTTTAGAAAAGGTATTGGACTACTGAGGTAGTAGGTCAAAAAACATATGTGATTGGCTGGATTGGATCAAACTACGTTGAGCAGGAAACGTGTACATGGGTAAATTCTTTCCCGGCCCATACAACTCCGTTCCCTTCTAGTAGCTGTCCAACTAAGTATATAATAAATAACGAGCAAAGAAAGACGTCTTTGTTTGAGATGTTCATAAGCACAAATTCCCTGATTTGAAATCCGCAAGCCGTCTGCAATTAGGGGATAAATATTGACAAACAATAGCCCTCACAATCCAAAACGTACATGGGACCGTATAATACACTGCAGTATTGCAGTACTACTAGGCTACCGTACTTCCTCTTTACTTGGTAGTATTTCCATTTACTGCAGAAGATTTGGTTCATTGGAGGCTTACTTTTAGCATTAACACTGGAAAACGAAATTGAAAGCACAGGTAGGTTTACTGACGAATACAATTGCATTAGATACTATACATCTCAGTGTTTCAGCAAATGGTCGTCAGTGATGCTACCGAAAAACTATTCTGGGGTTCGCAGTATAATGTGCATTGGCAAAAAAAACAGATTATTCCTAAAATAAGCTTTGCAAAAAATGACAATTATTCCCCATTATGTGGAGTCATGGGGATAATTTTTAGATTAATTGTAATTCTGTAGATTCGAATTGCAAATATGACACAGATGCTGGCGTTCATTTTCTCAATTGAATCACATGCGAAATCCCCAGATGGTTTTCAAAAGAGACAACAAAACGGACCCCTGTTGGTATTTAGTTTCATAAAACAATCCTGTATATTATAAAAAAGTAAGCAGTTTCAAAGCTTTATTTTAATGGACCAATATCTGACTAATTAATTCAGTGAGTTCTTAACATTTCCTAATTGAATACTGTAGGGCCAAATAGGTGTGTTTACTGTTCGTTGTGTGCATTGCAGCTGGTGGAGACATTTCTACTCACACCAGCATGCCTCCAAAGAGAGAGGCATCAGAATCAGTAGGCACTCAGCCAAACGTCAAAGAGATGAGGATAAGCACAGAAGCAGAAGAGGATTCTGGTGAAAATGCAGAAGAGAAATACAGAATATCCAATGATACCATTTATCCAGCGTTTGAGGTGAGTTGTCCATCCTATGGGAAATGGGATCGCAATTTCAAACATGGCGAAGGCCATGATAACTAAGTAACCTAAGTTATTATGTTTTCTTGCCTACGTGGATTTATAATGTTTTCTTGCTTACGTGGATGTTTTGACTTTTTGCCTCCTTCAGAATGAACCAATTGGTTTTGAGGACAACGAGCCAAGCCAGGGAATGAGAACAGATACCATAAGCCTTTTAATGAAAATTGACCAGCTTCAGGCAGAACTCAAATATGAACGCAGGTGTAGGATCATGGCAGAAAGGGAATTGAGACAGCTTAAAGGTAGGTTCTCATGACTAATTTTTATAACATTATTTGGGATTATTGCTGAAAAGAAAAGAAGAAAAGTTTGTAATATGCTAACATTAATACATATCCCAAACAGGAGACCATGTCATTAACGTCACACATTCACATACGCTAATGGATCTATTAACGACACATTTAACTGAAGTTAATCAAGACCACAATATTTATTGTAATGTAACTGTCTGTAATACCTTATCAGAGATGAATGACCTGATGAGCCAGATGAGACACACAGCACATGACCTACGATCTGTCTTGGACCAAGCCAGACAGGGAACTGATGGGACTTCCCAGAGCAGTGAAGGAGAATTCTTCCCCTGTGTGATTGGCCAGTCTGAACCAGTGGCAGAGGTGATGTCACTCTATAATACTTCCCAATCATTCTCAGGCCCAAAATACACATCCTCTCCGACTCCAGGGTAGTAATACATGGATGTATTTTGTATGGAAGAAAGATTGTAGATTTCATCTGAAGAGAGTGTAGAGCAAAATCCTTGAGGATTTACATTGTCATTGTGTTGATTTTGTGAATGTAGGTTTGTGCAATAAAAAAAATCACTGTATTATTCTTTAGGATGATGAAAACCTCCTGCATCTCTCTGGAGGCCTGAGAATCCAAAGAAACCTGTATGAGCGTGTTGCGGAGATCACAGACTTTAGGAAGTACATTTCAGCTCTGCTGATGGTGCTGTTTGACAGAGACACCCTGGCCACCCACACTTTGCAGGGCAGGCGGACCAACATCGCTAGAGAAGACTCTCAAAAGCCTCCCCTCCCACCAGACATCTTAAGGGGCATCATGGGTACTGGCTGCTGTTTAGCATACATAAACACTATCTGTATCTGCAGAATGTTTACTGTACAGCTGCAATAATCTCCACTTGAAATTACTTTGGTAACGCTAATATGTGTCATTGTCTTCTCTTCCAGAGCATGTTAGAATCAAGTTTGGAGTGGACTACAGTGTGATACGAACTGCCATTAGAACCAAACTGAACAATGAAGACAAGCTGTTTAAGAAGAGATTGGGTTTCCGTTAAACCAACATGTGATCCAGGGGCGTCGTTAGACCCTTTTACTGGGGCACGTGCCCCAGTATAAATCTGCTGTGCCCCAGTAAGGGTTTTAACAATTTACTTTATTAGTCAGTACATTCATTTAGATTGATAATCTCGGAAAAAATAAACGCAGTATCCCAATCAACGCTTATAAAATCAAAGAAGTTTAACCGAAAACACCAACTGATGCCCGCAGAATTCCATGTCAGCACGCACTGAGCTTGCCAAATAGCCACTGTGGCACGCACACAGAAGTCCAGGTGTCGGACTCGGCACGCAAGTCAGAATTGAGGTAGGCTAAGAAAACATTACAAAACTACAGAACGTTTCTAAATGATAGGCCTACCGATCATCATATCTTGACTAAAACATATAAATAATGTGAAGCTACAAAACAGTATTTGCGCCCAAATTAATGCGAATGAAATGTGCGTGCTCGCATTAACTATTGATGTCCCTGCCAAAGTTGATATCAAACTTGCGTCCCTGAACTGTTGTGTGTGGTTTAAGCAAGCAGAGTTTCTATAGCCTATAGTGCATTGTGCGCAGCAATCTTGAAAGAAAAAATATGGATATGAATAGGGGCCTGTGCCCCAGTAGAGTTTTATGTCTAACAACGCCTCTGATGTGATGCTGTTATAATGTAACATGCCCAGGTGATACCTGTACATGTACTGTATGTGTATTACAGTATTAGTGTATACATGTGTACTGTTCTTAGTTTCAGGGGACCATTTGGTGTCAGGTATTAATTTGCACCTAATGTCACATGACTCATTTTAGAGTTAACAACTAGCCTTCACAATGTCTTACAATGTAACGCTGCAGGTCCAAAATTGTTATTTGTTCTGATGATGATTGTTATGTACATTAAAGCTAGCACAGATTCACTTCATTTGTTGAATGCTATTATGACTGTTTGGTAGGTATGCTGTACTGCCCTTTGTAGTATTGTACTGTAGATTGTAACTATTATGTTCCAGCAGATGGCACTGTGCTCTTTATAACCAACACTTGTATAGGTGTGGGATACATCCAAGTCTTCCAGGTATGTTGTATTGTAAAAAAAAAAAAAAAATGTATCTAGTACAAAGTCACATTGTATTGAGAACTATATATGATTAAGGCCCAGTTTCCCAGGCATGGATTAAGCCTAGTCCTAAAGATAGACAAAAATAAATGAAGATCTCCATTGAAAACGTTTTTAGTAGGACAAGGCTTAATCCATGTCTGGGTAACTGGGCCTTAAAGTCTGATTTCTTAGGTAAAAAAAAATATATATACATATATATTTTGATGTTTAGATTCTTAGAAAACGTTTTGATTAATAGACAAAAGCACACATTAATAATACAGAGTGTGGAAGTCTATGTACATCTGTGTATGTTTAGTAAGGACCCAGAGGAGGTCTGCAAGGACAGAACAGAGAACTGTGTGTGTAGGCAGAGGCATAGTGTACAATGTGTGACAGTCACTGCCATATACTAAGAGATGAGAGTAGGCGGACTGAAGAGGGTGGGTGTGGTTTCACAGAGCAACCTCACAAATGACCGTCTCTTGAGTGATATGCTTCCTACGATGACCAAAGTCTAGCTCCTCCCCCTCACTGTGGCAGCTGTGCTGTCTCTGTGGTCCCATTACACATCATAGGCGCTGCTCTGACACCCATTAACTGTTTACCAGCTCAACTCAGGACTTTTTCTAAGTCGGACCATCCATTCTATTATCAATGGACCTTCTCTCTAAAACTGGTTGGACAAGGTAGCAGGGTGCACTCACTGTGTGAGCTGGGCTCAGTATCAAGTGATGGTTGAGCCCTTCAAAGACTGACTGGCACGGTACACCTATTGTTACACAGCTGGTAGGCTGAAACACCAGTGCCTCAACACTGACCTTGATGCCTAATAGGTTTCCTCAGGAAACAGAAACTCCTTCGCCCAGCTGTTTGGAAGCATTCCACCTTTAATATCTCAGGGTGAAAAGAGTGGAGAACAAACCAGAGGCTTTTCAAACATCGATTTACAGCTCATGCGACAGGTGAGTTAACTGCCGTTTTTTTCGGGGGTTTCCTGTGTGGCTATTAAAAAGTGTGATTTACGAGACTATTTCCATCCAAGACATGTTGCAAAGTTTCCCTTTTTTAAAGAATTGATTCTACACTTGTATTTATTTGTCCTTAAAAAAGCTTGAGCCTGTAAAAGGTGGGCCAAGCAACAGACACAAAATAAGCAGCAGTTTGGTGTACACTAAAAATCTGTTTGGGTTTAAAGCTTTGGATATACAGTATACTGCAGTATACATTTGATATGATTAGACCATTATTGTTTCTTTGCTTAGGGGAGTGTGTATATTAGGTGTACAAAAACCTCCCTGAGGAGGTCTGTTTGGGTGAACCTTAATTGCCATGAGCCGCATTAAAAAGATTATTGGTTGCAGATGTTTTCACTTAGTGGATCATTTAAAAACAGGGCATTCATAACATTCTCTCAGCCCTAACAATATTTAAGTTGTTTTCCATTGACACCAAGTGACCTAAAAAGTGTTTACATTAATATTTCTGTTCCCTTAACATTTCAAAAGCGTTGGCTAAATACGGAATTTGGCATCAGCTATTATATCAAGCAATGTCACTGTTTATGGACTGCATCCAGATCAAACTTTTACTTTTTGCAAGGCAAAAATGGGCATAAGTCAAGCTTGGGCCTAGGACACAACATGATGCTGATGAAACAGGAGAGAAATAAGGACATCTTACATAACAAGGATGTTCATGCATTAGTACATCCTGGGGATGAACATGGCATGCCGATCTCTGTCAATCAGAGAAGATTAGGGGGTGTAGAGCATCACCAGATCACTGGTTACAAACACATGCATTTAGGACACAACCTTGATGGTTACAGTACATGGTGTGTTCTGAGTACAGTGCTAGTAGAGGGGATCCTATGCACTTGGAAGTGAGAATGGGGACGAGAAACTTTCTCGGACTCTTATCTTCCTGACACGCAAAGGCACGTGCTGTCTGTGGAGATAAAGATGGTTTGAAGTCAAATAACAGATTAGGATGTAACTGAATGATGCAAGTGTGTTGATGTAAACCCACATACACCTGACCCACATCCTTTTCAGCAAGAGTGAAAGTTGGAAGGTCCAGTTGGGTAACAAACAGCTATCAGTTCCAATGTTTTTGACTGGCGTGACAATCTCCTCCTGCTAAGAGGCTGTGTCTTTGATGGTGGCCTGCAGGGTGACACTGAGCACATACTAATCAATGCAGCCAGTTCCCTGCAGCTGGGCTAAAACAAGAACGCTCATTATCTTTCATTTCAAAAGGTTAGAGAAGGATGGAGGAGAAAACAGGGTGTCCTCCATGAATTATTCCTATTGATCAGGCCCCTGTCCTCCAACTAGAGAACACTGAAAGAGAGAGAGAGAGAGAGCAGCAGTGTCATCAGAAATGCTGTTGCCTTGTCCACACCTTTAAAGAAATGGCAGTTATCAGGTAGATATGAGACTAAAGAAGATAGACCTTACATTTTGACAAGTGATTCCTATATGCCCTAGATCATGCATTTAACTGTCCGTCTCTGTATTACATTTTTTACAATGGCAACTTGTATCGAGCTGCCTAAATGTGAATGTTTCTTCTTTTTCGACAGGGACAAGGAGACAGAGTAATTTGACTTTTGATCAGACGAATTCTTCTATCTCGTCAGTGGAGAATGGAGACGTGTGGGAAACGGATGTTTACTCTGAAACTTTCATTGTGAAGGATGGAGGAGGCTGGTTCACCCCTGACCCCAGAGCTCAACGACACAGCAGCCAATGACTCTCTCAGCCTGTGGGAGCCCCTACCCTCTGCTCCCAGCAGGCAACTGGGCACCCTCCCTAACGCCCAGACCCGCTTTAAGGACCTGTCAGGGATCTTCTTTATGGTGACCCTCAATGTGCTCGCCCTGCTCGCCAACACTGCAGTGCTCGTGGTGATCATCAAAGCCCCTCACCTCAGGAAGTTTGCCTTTGTGTGCCACCTGTGTGCAGTGGACCTACTGTGTGCTGTGCTTCTCATGCCCCTGGGAATCGTGTCCAGCTCACCTTACTTTGCAGGAGTGGTGTTCACCGTGCTGGAGTGCCAGGTATATGTCTTCCTTAATGTCTTCCTCATTGCTGCTTCCATCTTCACCATCACGGCCATCAGCGTGGAACGCTACTACTACATCGTCCACCCCATGCGCTATGAGGTGAAAATGACCTTGAAGCTGGCGGCCGCTGTCATGGTCCTGGTTTGGGTGGCGTCTGCTCTGCTGGGGCTGGCGACCATGTTTGGATGGCCGAACTATGGCAGCCTGAGCACCATCAGCGCTGCCCACTGCTCTCTGCACTGGAGCCACAGCGGCCACCGGCAGGTCTTCTCCATCCTCTTCTGTGTGGCCTGCTTCTGTTTGCCCGCCGCGGTCATCTTCGCTGTCTACTGTAACGTGTACAAGGTCGCGCGGTTGGCAGCACGCCAACACAGACCCATGCCCTCTTGGACTACCAGTCACCCCAAACGGCGCTCGGACTCCATCAACAGCCAGACCACAATCATTACCACCCGCAACGCCCCCCGCCGAACAACCAGGGACAAGGCCTTCGGAGGGGGCAAGGCTGCCCTCACCCTGGTGGTGATTGTGGGCCAGTTCCTACTCTGCTGGCTGCCTTACTTCGCCTTTCACCTCCACCTCACACTTAATGCCTCGTCCAAAATCCCTACTGACGTGGAGGACACTGTCACCTGGCTGGCATACTCCTCCTTCGCTGCCAACCCCTTCTTCTATGGATTGCTCAACAGGCAGATCAGGGAGGAGCTATGGAAGCTGAGGTGCTGCTACACCGCCAGGCCCGTACAGCTGGCTATGTCCAGCCACGAGGGCTCAGGACATGAGAACTTTTTGCAGTTCTTGCAGAGGACCAGCTGCACAGTGGAGACCCGTGCCAGCTTTGCCCTCCCTAGTCCCCGGAACACCCTGGACCAGACTGGGCAAACCGGATTCAGGATACCAGGGCAGATACCAGAGGAGTTCAGTTAGAGACACCGCAGGACTGTGGGGCCTGCTTTGTTGGTTGTTTGAGAAGAAGTGTAGAATTATGTCATACACAGCACAACATGACATGAGTAAAATCTTTCTGTTAATGTGTCAGTCATTTAGTATTGTGGTTGCATTGTTCTATACAACAACTGTTTTTATCAGGTGTCTTTATTGTTACTGCAACATGACTAATAGCAGGACTGATATACTACTACCACTGTCTCTTTCTACATTTACAAATAAATACAACACTACTTCTGCAAATATACAGTGCCCTCCAAAAGTATTGGAACAGTGAGGCGAATTCCTTTATTTTTGCTGTAGACTGAAAACATTTGGGCTTGACATCAAATAATGAACGTGAGACCAGAGATCAACGTTTCAGCTTTTATTTCCAGGTATTTACATCAGGATCTGATGCACAACTAAGTAAATATCACATTTTGTTTGAATCCACCCATTTGTCATGTGATCAAAAGTATTGGAACAGATATACTTAAAACATATTTAAGTGAATAAGACTTAATATTTAGTTGCAAATCCTTTGCTTTCAATAACTGCAGCAAGTCTGTGACCCATTGACGTCACCAAACTTTTGCATTCTTCCTTTTTGATGCTTTCCCAGGCTTTCACTGCAGCCTCTTTCAGTTGTTGTTTGTTTTGTGGGGTTCCTCCCTTCAGTCTCCTCTTAAGCAGGTAAAATGCATGCTCTATAGGGTTTAAGTCTGGAGATTGACTTGGCCAGTCTAATACCTTCCATTTCTTGCCCCTGATGAACTCCTTTGTTGTTTTGGCAGTGTGTTTTGGGTCGTTATCTTGCTGCATGATGAAGGCTCTGCCAATCAGTTTGGTTGCATCTTTCCTTAAATTGGCAAACAAAATGTTTCTGTAGACTTCCGAGTTCATTTTGCTGCTGCCATCATGTGTTACATCCTCAATGAAGATTAATGAGCCCGTCCCAGAAGAAGCCATGCAAGCCCAAGCCATGACATTACCTCCACCGTGTTTCACAGATGAGCTTGTGTGTTTGGGATCATGAGCAGTTCCTTTCTTTCTCCAAACTTTAGCCTTTCCATCACTTTGGTAAAAGTTAATCTTTGTCTCATCAGTCCATAAAACTTTGTCCCAGAATTTTTGAGGTTCATCTCTGTACTTTTTGGCAAATTCCAGCCTGGCCTTCCTATTCTTCTTGCTAATGAGTGGTTTGCATCTTCTGGTGTAGCCCTTGTACTTTTGTTCATGAAGTCTTCTGCAAACAGTAGATAGTGATACCTTCACTCCTGCCATCTGGAGGTTGTTGCTGATCTCACTAACAGTTGTTTTAGGGTCTTTCTTTACAGCTCTCACAATGTTTCTGTCATCAACTGCTGATGTTTTCCTTGGTCTACCTGTTCGACGTCTGTTACTTAGTACACCAGTAGTTTTCTTCTTCTTCAGGACATTCCAAATGGTTGTACTGGCTATGGCCAATGTTTCTGCAATGGCTCTGATTGATTTTCCATCTTCTCTAAGACTCACAATTGCTTGTTTTTCACCCAAAGACAGCGCTCTGGTTTTCATGTTGTTTTCACCTCTGAATACAGTCTGCATAGACAAAACCTATCTTACCCAATCTGAACCTGAGTGTAGACATTCAGTGGTATTTATTGATTGAATAATGTATGTAATAGGACACACCTGGGCAACAAAACACACCTGTCAGTCACATGTTCCAATACTTTTGCTCACGTGACAAATGGGTGGGTTCGAACAAAAAGGTGATAATTTCTAATTTGTGCATTAGATCCTGATGTAAATACCTGGAAATAAAAGCTGAAACGTTGATCTCTGGTTTCACATTCATCGTTTGATGTCAAGCCCAAATGTTTTCAGTCTACAGCAAAAATAAAGGAATTGGCCTCACTGTTCCAATACTTTTGGAGGGCACTGTATATGTTTCACTTTAATGCTGATGAAAACTTGAATAGCCTTAATTCTGCTGTATCATGTAATATCATTTTTTTCTATCATAAAGAGTGACAGGTAAATCTGACATAATCGTATAATACTACATACAATTCAGGAATTTTAATAATACATTAATTCCTTTAAGGTTCACAGTTGAGTGTGGAGAACATGACATTAAATTCAAAGGTAAGTGATATGACCAGTGTCTACATTATCTGTTTTAGTATACTTGCATTATTTTTTTGCAATATTCTGATATGCCCTTCATTTTTAATAAGACACAATGCTGGTACATTACTGTTGGAAAAATACGAGTGTACAAATCAGCTGTTATTACTTTTATTGTGCAAATAAACTCTTTACATTCAAAGTGTTTACAAGGATTTAAAGAGTTAAGCAGAAGTAATGTTATTGGCATTATTATCTATCCTTTTGAATATAAAACTGTAAATGGGTGAATCTGGATGTACAGAAAGATGTTTCAGCAGCACATTTATGAAAAGCCTTAGACTGGCTGGGCTCAATTAACACATGATTATATAAGGATAGAAAATCTGCTTTCATAATAGTTCAAAGTGAACATAAAAAAATAAATAATTGAATGCTAAAAGCTCTAAAGTCAGAGTAAGCAAATCTGTTCCATTTAAAAAAGTTCCTTTAAGGCATTGGTGTGTAACGGAGAAATAAGGTCGCAATAACAGGACAGAATAAATAAAATGACATAACCAGAGGAAGTGTGACAATCAGGTCCCCCTGCCTCAGATCATCATCACCTGAGTACTAAGAGGGCACTCCCTCTTCACGCCTGCAAACAATGAAAGACATCAGTCCACTCCCTTCTGCTCTGTGTATTTAAGACAGCGATTTTCGGATAGACTTTCTGTTATATGCCGACCTTGTTTTTGCCCCCGACCTCGTATCTGCTCCACCTGTACAATTCTTAGACGCCGTGATCCAAACCCTTGCCTGTCCTGTGGAACCTGACCAAGCCTTGCCTTCGTTGCTCAGTCCGCCCCCGTTTGACCTACACATGAGACCTGACTACCCTTTTCGATTTTCTCTCTGGCTCTGATATCTGTGTATGACCCCTGCTTGTCCAACTACGCCCAAATAAACCTACACTTGGATCCAGTACCCTTTATCTTGGGAGTCTGTCCGTTACAGGAAGATACGAGTCTTCAGCCCTGATTTTTAGATTTGCCTTTGATTAGGTTACCGCAGCTTTGTTAATGAGAATTGTATTTTTGGGCCGAAATGCTGTTCCCTCCCTCCTTCCCACACAGACAGACAGACAGATTAGGTTTAAGGGATAGAGACATTGTGGTCACACAAAAAGAACATGCTGAGCTAGATTTTTTAAATTAAACTATGATTCTGCAAACACAAACACAGCTATGATGTTTCCCAAAGGCTGCATGTCCACACAGTTATATGCACACACACACACACACACACACCTACACACATACACACACATACACACACAATCAGATACAAAGCAAGTCAGGACATTTATTGAGTTCACATTGAGAGGCCAGTATTGTAAAGTCTTAAAAGCATGATAACACCGTGCCACTTTATAGCCCATGGCTGTGGTGTGCAAATACACTGAAATGACGATTGTCACCTGAAGAGAACATTTACAGAGATGGAGTATCCAGGACAAACAGAGACAGAGCATTAGGGAAGCTTCCCCCTGGGTAATCTGAGGGAGTTTGATAACCCAGTTAATTGATCACAAGGTCAGAGCCAAATCTGATGAAGCCATGTTAGAAACACACATACAGACATAAGGATTAATGTTACATTTTAGGATTAATTGAAGGATGATCTGGCATCAAATGAGACACGACTTTCAAGCCTGGATTACGGTTTCCTTTTTGCATATTTGCACAGACTGTTCTCTTTGCGTATTGGGTTCATATG
Source organism: Hypomesus transpacificus (assembly GCF_021917145.1). Lineage (NCBI taxonomy): Eukaryota > Metazoa > Chordata > Actinopteri > Osmeriformes > Osmeridae > Hypomesus > Hypomesus transpacificus. Next base: position 2,029,016 of record NC_061068.1, on the reverse strand, counting down.
CTGATTGCTCACAAACACATACACACAACAAAATATGAACTTCTTGTTTAATTAAGGATTTTAGGTAAGCACCTTTAAAATGTTGTTTTAACCATACATTATTCTATACAATTAAATGAATATCATGTTTTGGCCTCTTATTTGGTTTAGTTTTGACTGCCATCTTTTAAATAATTTTTATTACCATTAGACGTTATGTAACGTCGCCACAGTAACATCTCTTCTCTCATCTTATCTGTTCCTGCAGAATAGATTCATCATGACTGAAAGTACCCTTCCCTGTCTTGATCTCTGCTTGAAATAGCTGTCGAAATGGAGTTTGTCTCAAAAGAAATGGATGTGATAATATATTTATGATTTCAAGAGGTAGTGAAGTAGATAAAGAAACAGTTCAAAGAGTGAACCTGCTCTGGCACATCAGTTCCGCCAGGCTTGTACACATCTACTCATACATACACATGAGCGGCCCTCACAATGAGCCAGTAATTAAAGTGAAGGACCAGTCTCAGACCTCCAATGTTTATAGAACCAGAGCTAGACCATCACAACAATTGGGTGTCCCTTTCTCAGGCAGAATTCAAAGTATATCAAACAAGTCTCTCCAATTAGAGTGAGAACGTTCACAGGATGCTCAATCAGCATGATGTACACTGCTCTAAAGTTAATCTGTTGTGTGTTTTCTACACTAAGTATTGTAAATCGTAAATTGTGTAAGTCGCTTTGGATACAGGTGTCTGCTAAATGAATAAATGTGAATGTAAATGTTCGGAAAACAGGAAGAAAGTAATGTCATAGATGACTCTGCCTCATTGGCCGTATCTGTCTGTCTGTCTACATGATCTGCTATATCAAAAGAGCGAAAAGCAGACGCGATGAATCAAAGCTGTAGGGAAGGCGCTCTGGGTGTGATTAATGAGCCTGTCGCATGGAGTGTCCCATATGATTACATTAGACAATCTCTGAGAGTGTGTGTGAGGCCAGTTCCAGTCCGAGACCCACGTACACAAAAAACCTCTCATACATGCATGGCCAGAAGCAAGCAGGCCTAACCATACATACTGTGGTCTATGTTGAGAAGACTCCATTCAACGCTTCACATGGCTGTCTTTTCTATGAAACACCCACATTGCCTGACCCTCACCAACCATGTTGGACATTCTGCCATGAGATTAGAGAGACAGTGTCTGACCTGCTGTGCTGTACCCATGGATACAGCCAGACTAGCAGGTGCACAAAAGGAACACTGTATGACATCATTCATATCCCACATAAGCTCTTGGCAGAGAGAGAGAGAGAGAGAGAGAGAGAGAGAGAGAGAGAGAGAGAGAGAGAGAGAGAGAGAGAGAGAGAGAGAGAGAGAGAGAGAGAGAGAGAGAGAGAAAACGCATCTTTAATTCATCTAGCCTCTCATCTTCCATCCTTGCCTCCCTGACATGACATATGAATGTGACTGATCGTCGTCCAGGTCATAACTATTCACCAGCCACCTTGAGCCCACATGTGGAGGGTCAGGTGTGCGAAGGCCAGAGTGGCAAACACATGACACACATACACACACAGTCCCTTTCCTCTAGCTCCCCCCCCCACACACACACACACACACACACACTCTTCCATCCAGACCATCTGGCGAGGTGTGCAGACCATTAGCATACCACTGTCTCCAGCTATAGCACACACAGGAAACTCTCAGTCATCAATACATCATGTTCCTTCTGTTTCTCTGCCTGGATAAAGTTATCTCTTTCCTGTGAGCACCACACCATCTGCTTTCTACTGTAAACTGTTGTAGACTTGTAATTCTTCTTACAAATAAACTATTAATAAACAAACACCTTTTGGTGTTTTTGGAGTAGTGATTTTTACATATACAACACTATTTACAGTGCTACACAAGACTAAGATAAACATCAACAGTGTGTGCATCCTGTCTTTGAATGCATTTTTGTCAGAGCCTGACAAGTTTGTACATGGCATGATTCTCCAAACCTTAATAATGACTAATAATACCAGTGCGAGGATGATCTGTTAATGGGTCCAAAGATTAATAGAGAATAAGGGATTTTCCTGAAAGCCTGTTGAAAAAATCTAACTCACACCTGGGGGAGAGATGAGAGCCAAGGACAACTCTCCATTTCACATCATCGTGTCCCAGAGGAGCGTCTCTCTCTCTCTCTCTCTCTCATGCTTACAGAGGTTGACAGACACTACCTATAACTTGGAGTAAGCATACCCAGACACTGCTGTCTCTGCTGACTCATGAACAACTTCCTCACATTTTAGACAGACATTATTCTCTCTTAGCCTGATCTTCATACCAGAGGCTTCCTGTTTCAATTGAAAGATGTTTTGTTTTCCCAGAAAATGTTGATGGTAATGTTGTTTTGGTTGTATTCATCCCCATTAGATATTTACAGTCACTTGTGTTTCTGTGACCAATCTTGATCCGCATGGGTGGCACTCACTGACAGGAACAGCAGGAGCAAGTCTCAGGTTGACCCTCGCCACCATCTAGTGCTTGTAGTTCTCATGCAGGGTGAGTCATGTCAAATCATACAATACCTGCAGAACTCCACAATATATCTCACATCCAGCAGTGCATGTCATAGTGTAGTCTGGGTCTACACCAAAATGAAATAAGAAGCTGTACCCTTCCAGTTGTTGTTACGAGGTCTATGTTTAGAGCAGAAGAAGAGTACTTGCAGAAGCACCAGATCATGTTTCGGGTGTGCCAAACTAACAGCCTCTATAAAGATAGCTCATTTTTACTCAGGAGGCCAAAGGGGGGCACTGTGGGGCTGCAGACCCCCCAAAGTAGTAAACCTCTTTTCATCTTAGAGAGCCAGAAGATGAAAACATCTCTACACACATTTCCACACAGTCAGTGCCCAACGTACAGAACACAAGGATATTGATGAGTCTTGGCTCTATAATTACTTACTTTACTGTGAAACATTTACCACATATTTCTTCCTTGTCAGCTTTTGCAATTTGCTATAGTTTCCTCAGTCTGTCCTTTAGCTATTTCCTGACAGTCTCTGGTCAGTCATTTCTACTATAGGTCTTAATAAGATACAACTGTTTCCAGTCAGTCCTCCTCAGTAGTATTTATATCCCCCACACCCTGTCTCTCTAGATCTCCCCCTCTCTCTGCCGTTGGTCTGATCCTGTCACCAGGCCTCCCCTGAGCTCCGCCGCAGGCCGAGACGTGAGGTCAGCCCTAGCCCAGCCCCCATCCCAACCCTCGCCCCGTTGCCATTAAGGCTGCCATTGGGGGATTAGGGCTAGGGCTAGGGTTAGGGTTGGAGTTCCAGACTTCCGGGACCCCTGCCGTTGGTCTGATCCTGTCACCAGGCCTCCCCTGAGCTCCGCCGCAGGCCGAGACGTGAGGTCAGCCCTAGCCCAGCCCCCATCCCAACCCTCGCCCCGTTGCCATTAAGGCTGCCATTGGGGGATTAGGGCTAGGGCTAGGGTTAGGGTTGGAGTTCCAGACTTCCGGGACCCCTGCCGTTGGTCTGATCCTGTCACCAGGCCTCCCCTGAGCTCCGCCGCAGGCCGAGACGTGAGGTCAGCCCTAGCCCAGCCCCCATCCCAACCCTCGCCCCGTTGCCATTAAGGCTGCCATTGGGGGATTAGGGCTAGGGCTAGGGTTAGGGTTGGAGTTCCAGACTTCCGGGACCCCTGCCGTTGGTCTGATCCTGTCACCAGGCCTCCCCTGAGCTCCGCCGCAGGCCGAGACGTGAGGTCAGCCCTAGCCCAGCCCCCATCCCAACCCTCGCCCCGTTGCCATTAAGGCTGCCATTGGGGGATTAGGGCTAGGGCTAGGGTTAGGGTTGGAGTTCCAGACTTCCGGGACCCCTGCCGTTGGTCTGATCCTGTCACCAGGCCTCCCCTGAGCTCCGCCGCAGGCCGAGACGTGAGGTCAGCCCTGCTCCAGCTGGAGTACTCTAGAGGCCTGGACAAGCTGGCTGAGCGCTACCCAGCCAAGATCCGCAGCTCCAGAGAACATCAGCACTTGAAGTGAGTACGGGTCATGTGTGTTGTCTATGCCGGCTAACCCTTTCCTACATTGTTGAGACCATTGAGGAAGCAATTGTTATGTGTTTTTTTGCTTGCATGTTGAGGAAAGGTGTATGAAAGACGGAAAGAGAGACAGAAAGGGAAAGAAACAGTGAGAGAGAAACAGTTGTAACCAGGACAAGGGCAAGAAACTGTGGCCTCAGATTACTGTGTCTTTCCCAAGTAGGTCATACTCATTATTCACTTGCTTCTTTTTATGCCTTTTAATTTTTCATTTGTATTTGTGCTTCGCTTCATGGAACTGTAAAGCTACACTGAAGAGTTTCATATGAGCCAGAGCTCTGAGCTTTGAGCTTAGCGTCTTCAGATGAAACGCTGCCTAGGTGTACTGACGAACCTTCTGATGCCAGACGTGTCTGAGACGAATCGTGCCTTATTGTCTAAAAATATACAGAATGGGAAGAAGCACTGCTCTATTTACATACCGTAACAGGAAATGACGAGTAAGCCAACTTGAAAATGGCTCATTAGCACTGAGGTTTGCCATGACATCATGGCACAGACTCTCACTTGACCTGGCCATGCCAGACCTCATGCTTGACCGCCTTATTTGTTTTACTGAGATAAGAGACAGAGAGTGCCTCTTCCATCTTGGTCGACCTGTGGAAGATCCCTTGACACCGCACTTTACCTTCTAATTGCAATAGGTCACCCTATAACTGTCTTTCAGTGGTGGCTTTTTCCACATCTCCATGTTGAATCATTCCTTACATGGTTACCTTCTGCCTTCAAGACATCTCTCTTTCCTATATTTATATTTAATGTCAAACTTGAGAAAAGAGTAGACATTTTTAAAGCAAGGGCTCAAGGTCAATGGCGGTATGGGAATTAAAAAGCGTGTTGACTGTACCATGTGTTTTTTTTATTCTTATATTTTGTAATCTCATTTTGATGTCCCAAAAAGCATTCATTACATTCTCGTTGGCTGTGCTGTGACAGTGACTGCTTGCTATAAGCGGATTTGAGCTGGGAGTCTCTCTTTGTCTGTTTCCAGCTATGTTTCAGGCAGCCAGTCACCTTCTTCCACTAATGAACAGATGTAATCTCCTTGAGTTTCCTTCTCCAGCTGTACAGTGCTGCAGAGCTCATCTTATCTCCTGATCTTTTATCTTCTATAGGCAGCTTGGAGAGCTCCCACTGTGTACCTCCTCACAGTCCTCACAGTCAGAGGAACACCTCAGGTCCCCCACTCACAGTACAGTTCCTCGAGCCTTAATCCCAGGATCAATCGCTTGCTTCACAACTAACAGAATAGCTAGTGGGATGGCTTGCTAAAGTTTTTATCAGAATGTCTTGGATTCAAAGGAGAGTGCTGTCAAGACTCTGGCGTGTAGATTCACAGGGAGTATCCTATTAAAAACTGCCATTGGAAGTCCAGAGTTCAATTTCGAAGAAATGTGTGAGCACATTTGGAGTTAAGTCTTGCAGGAAGTCTTAGAGTACAGCCAAAATGTAAGTCTTCTCAAAAAACAAAAGTTCCAAAAAATAAGAAAAATATGTTCCTTGTCACACAAGACTCAGTGTGGAAGTGCCCACTTGACAAAAACTTAGAATGAGAGTATCTAATCAGCTGGTCCACTTTGTCTCATATACAAGGAAATTAACAGTGAGGATTAGTTCATCTTAATGTCTTTAGTTAAGTTATTCCAATTGCAGGACTATGCAGGATCTTTTGCTCTTGCATCATTGACCACAACCAAACATGGGTTGGCCCCAAAAAGCAACTGTGCTGTTACTGTCAAATATGTCAAAGTCTAACCTTTGCCCTACTGGCCATTGCAGGAAGGACCAGAACCTTTTGTCAACAGTGAACTGCTGGTACATGGTCCTGAACCAGACCCGGAGGGAGAGTAGAGACCACGCCACGCTCAGCGACATCTACAACAACAACGTCATCATTCGGCTGGCTCAAGTGGGAGAGGATGTCATCCGCTTCTTCAAGAAGGTCAGAACTGTCAATCAGATGAGGCTACGGCTTGAGTTGAGGCCTTTGTACAGGTACATTACAGAACTTTATCCTGTTTTGGTTGACAGATTGAATGGATATTATAACAGAAAATCCCAATGTAGTAAGTCAGGCAATCCAGCTGCCACCCAGTGCCCTGAAATAGGGGGTCTGTCACCCTGTCAGCTGTGCCTCCTTGCTGGGCTGTCAACGCTTTACACAATCACCTATCTGGCATCCCTGTAAAAGTGACACCTGCCTCCTTGCCTGGCTTTCTGTCTTCATACCATTGATAGAGGGGTAGATAGATAGAGGTTACCTCCATCTCTCTGTGACTCAAGTACAAAAATACTCGCTCTCGCTCTCTCTCTCGCTCTCTCTCTCTCGCTCTCTTTTTCAGGACACTGGGAAGTGATCCTCTCAAGTCAGCCAAGCTGGAAATACCGACCAGGCCACAGTCACTTTCCAAATTTAACCCAGTGCAGTGGTGGGTCCAGGGGCCTGATTGGTCACCCTCTGTTGGATAGTATCAGTCTGGCAGTGTCACGCTGTACGACCAGGAGCTGGTCTTTGGCTCTGCAGATCTGTGGGTATTGCTCTCTCCCCATGTCCATATGGACCCCATGATGAAGGAGGATGATACTGAGGAGACAGAGATAGACCTGGGAGATTCTGAACCGGAGGATTCAGATGAGCGGGAGGAGCCGGAGCCCTTGTGGAAGGCTCCTGCAAGGGAGGAGGAGGAGGAGGAGGACATGACATCAGCGTTGGTGGACATCAGTGATACCAAGCCTCTGCTCAACATCAGAGACCCCCGGGGAACCAATGACTGTCTGAAGGTACCTGGCTCACCCTGAACAGGATGACACGTTGACATGTTGACTGTCTATGTTATTTCATGAGTTCACTGGTTTAAGTTTTATTTTATGATCACATTCAATATTTTTAAGATATTTAGTGAGCAAAAAACGAAAGTGTTTATCAAGAAAAAATAGCAGCTGCATTCTGTGATTGTACTGCCCTCTTGTGTGCGTCAGCTCAGTCACAGTTTGGTAGAACAATGGATGATGACGGTTGATGAGTTCAACTCGCAATTGTGACCTCCTCTGTGACCTCCCCTGACCTCTGACATTTCCTCTGACCTCTGACATTCGTCTCTTGGCCCAGGTCACCTTTGAGGATGTGATAGCCGAGCCGGTGTCAGTGCGTAGTGGAGACAGGGTGTGGATGTGGAGTAATGCCCTGTTTGAGGTCACTAGGGTGTGGATCTACAGGATCGTCACAGTCCTGCTGGCTGTTCCAGTCTCCATCCTCTCTGGACTCCTCTTTGCCATCCTCAGCTGCCTCCACATCTGGTGGGTCTGACGTCTCACAGCCTACTGGATAACCCTGACCCAGGATGTGCACCACCAGAGTTTTTTTCTTCTAGTTTCTAACAGTGTGTTTCTCCCACCATGCCAGGATGGTTAGCCCCTTCATTCAGAGTCTCCTCATAGGCTCCAGCTGCCTGCAGGCGTGGTGGAGCATAGTCCTGGATGTCGCCGTGCGTCCCTTTCTCTCCAGCGCCGGCAAGTGCTGTGGAGGCATCAGTGTTCACCTGGCACGGGAATGAGAGGATCTCTGTCACATGTGGGACCAGGTTTGGGATGGTCCCCTATGCAGTCCTGTGCTGTGTTCTCTGGCTGAGGTCCTCTAGATGGCCTCACTGTATGTCCGGGCTTGAGCCAGGATGTCTGAGAGCTTTCACTGACTGGACCTCTGAGCTCAGAACAGACTGGAGACTTGAAACAGTGTCTGATGATATACATACATAGGTAAATCATGGTGTGAGGTTAAATACCTACATTGGTATTACATGTAGCACCTTTATCAGAATTGCATGCAATTTACATATTGCGTACTTGATGGACACGCTTGGTTCAGGTGCACTTCTGACATCTAGATTATTCTCTCAATGAAGACTCACTACAGTTCAGTACCAAAGTCATTAAAAACAACAACTGAAACATTAAAACATTACTGAAACTGTGCCAACTTTTATATCTTATAATCTGAATTTGATCATGTTTTTGTGATAGAAGAACAACCATTGGAATGAACATGTTCTCCGAGATTCTATGAACATAGAGTTTTTCTACAGAGTTTATTGACGTGGAACCCAAAAATCATCATCATAATGTGATACAGAGAGCAGGAGACTACAGTTCATACAGCACGACTTCATCAATGTGTATGTGTACAGTGTGCACGCTATGTCATATATGATGAACTTCAAACACAGAGTGTGGGTCTGTGTTTCATTCCACTTGTCCTGAGGCCCTGGTGGGATACATCCAGGCCGTTCTCTGGACAAGAGAGCATCATCCACACACCACGAGGTGAGCAGGAGTTCATCCTGTACAGGTCTACGGTTTGTTTACTTAAGAAAAGCTGTTCATACTGCAGACTTTTAGCTCTGCTGTGGACCCATTGACATTCCTTAGTGTATCAAAGCTCTTTGTAATACATTTGTTGCAGGCGAATAGCCATATACCCATGTTATAGAAAACAGATGTGACTACAACACAGTACATATTACAATTTGCAACACTTTCTACAAAGTCTGTGTCACAAATCAACATAATACCTGTGCTTATGCTCTTGCATTTACAGCTACATTGGTCTCGAAATTCTTATACAAGTAGCAACAATGCTGTGTCTAATTGTTTTGTGTTACGTAAAATAAGAATTGAACGCCTTTAGAAGTTTATTGACACAGTCATTCAACCCGTTAAGATTCTGAAGCTAATTTGGTATGGCTGATTATTACTGCGGTGCAATTATATGTGTGGACAGACTACAGCTTCACAAACACAGTGCAATAATTAGGGTTGTGACTTAGCAGGATGGTGTAAGATACAACACAGTCTTGCTTCTCCATTTACAAGATTGTGTCGGGTCCCCATGTGAGCTACTGTATGGGGTAAAGACAAAGAATGGGTCAAACTGAATGTGTGTGTGTGTGATAGAGAGAAATAGATAGATAGAGATAGAAGATAGATAGATAAATAGATAGAGAAATAAAAAAGAGAGAAAAGAGAGTGTCTATGCATGTGTGCGTATGTGTGTGTGTGTGTAGATGTGAGCAGAAGCCATTTGACAGGCTGGGACTGGCAGTAAGGCTGTCATTCCATGAGTGACATCACATTGAGTGAAGCCTCAGACGCCTGTACACAGCCCCTCCCTGTCCCACTGCCCATTGTGACTGGCTCTGCTCCTTTCAGACACAGGCCAGCCTAGACTGAACCCCCACTCTCCTTTCACCCCCAGCAGCACCAAGGACCAGCCACCCGGCCCTGCCCAAACCTTCCACCCTCCTGCAGCCTTCACCATGGCTGAGATCAACCACAATCAGGAGCAGAAGTTCCGGAGAGACAGCCACACCAAGGAGATAGACCTTATCAACAGAGACCCACAGAAGATTAATGAGGACATAGTGAAGGTGCAGTACCGTGTGTGTGCAGTGTTCAATAGAATCTGGTACAAAACCTGTTCAAGTATGCTAAAGAGCAGCTTGAGGACCGTCTTTTGTGTGCTTCTCATATCAAAATGTATTAAAATAGCTGTCTAGCTTCAGTGCATTACAGAAGGTTGGCTAAAGATACCAGGTCTATTTCTAGGCATAGAAATAGGGTGTGCTATAGATATGGACTATGAGAGAACCTCTCTGTATCCCTGGAAGGGATTTATTTAGTTTTAAATAATCTTGTATTAATTGATCGGTAAATTAGTATTTTCAATCTACTCTATTATAGAATGTTTATAGAAAGCAAACACTGAACAAAGTGAGAATACCAGTGCAACAATTTGTAAATGGACCCCTTTGAACAAATACTGTATACTCAGCTCCAGTCTGCTTCTGGTGGTGATTTACAAATACAGCTTGGCCTTTAACAAGGTATAGTTGCAATCCCAGGGCCTTTTAATGCTGTAAAAACATTTACCCAAACAATTAAATTTGCAATTATAGTTAAACTGATATTTCAGAGAGGCCAGCCTACAAGTCTTACATTAACTCATGTGAATCTGAGTAAAAAAAAGTACATAAAGTGTGTGTCTGCTGATGGCCTACTCCCTGCCTGCTGTTGCAGGTAGACTTTGAGGATGTGATCGCTGAGCCAGACGGCACCCACAGTGTGGACGGGGTGTGGAAGGCCAGCTACACCACCTTCACCGTCTCCAAATACTGGTGCTACCGCATCCTGTCGGCCATTTTGGGCATCCCTGTGGCTTTACTCTGGGGATTCCTGTTTGCATGCCTGTCCTTCTGCCATATATGGGCGGTCATGCCCTGCGTCAAGAGCTGTCTGATCGAGTCCCAGTGTTTCAGCCGTATCTACTCGCTAGCTGTGCACACCTTCTGTGATCCTCTGTTTCAGGCTCTGGGGAAGGTCTTCAGCAATGTCAGGGTGGTCTTAAGCAAAGAGGTATAAGACTGCCCCGTGGCACGCTGTAGCTGTAGCAGTAGCAGGATTGGTCCTAACCTGGGTCTGACCTTCTGGAAATATCAACGCTTCACTAAACAAACACTGATGACAAGAGAAACATTTGTGTATTCTGTGGTTGAAGTTTGGTAACAAATTGCCTGACAGCAAAGCCTGCAGTCAACAAGACCTTACTAGGTAACTTGTCTAGGTGTCTTGTTTGTTTTTACTGCATTTATTAAATGTCTAGTGATAGTTATGCCATTCCGGACACTTTGTTTTCTACTCCTGAGAGTCACAAAATAAATTGATTTTGTAATGTGTTTCAGTGGTACTAAGGTTGACACTCAAATAAACAAATGACTGTTGTACTTCTCTGCATGATGGTATGGGAATCTAGCTTCAACCACATAAACAGAATTTGTGATTGATTAGGAAACTATAGTCCAGATGTTCCCAATAAATTGTAGTTGATCAGCAGGTATGTTTTATTAATGTAGGTTGAATAATCCATGTAGGAGAAACAAAAGGAAATCTTTCTTACCTGAGTGACAGTTTAGTGACAGTTGATTGACAGTTGAGTGGACCTTGAATGAATGACATATGTTATGGAATATGAATCTCTGCCCCTTATGGTGACATTTGTTTGTCTCTATAGTCTTTCACTGTAAGATGTCAACAAGATTCTACAAGAAATTTTCAACTGGCTATATCCTATGTTTAGATATGTTGTAGTATGCGAATTAGCACATACATTATTATGTATGTGCTAAATTGTAATACATTTTTTATTTGTCTTAATGTACGTAAACAACTCAGTAATTTTCATTGTGAGATCTAAAGGTTACATTTTTTTTGCCTATTCACATGAGAAAAAGAATGAATAGGCATATGAATAGGCTATATTTGGGTCTTTTTCGAAACTTTCCCCTAATGGGATTCTTCAGGGCTTTTTCTCCTTACCAGGCCATATTGAGGACACAAAATCAGTTGACTTTGCTTCTGTTGCAATGTGTCCTAGGTTGACCCGCATTTTGGTTTTAAAAGACTGGACTATCATGTTGCCAACATAAATACACAAGCATATCACTGTTACTAGATGTATCTTGGTATGTGTGAGTGACATGGAAATATCAGATATTGCAGTCTATAGGACTCCCAACTTGTTTAGCAAGGTGTCAGACTCAATAATAAAGAGGCCAAGTTTGTAAAGTTCCACCCGGTAACATATCAACAAAGCATGAGAAATGCTGTTATCTGATTATTTTGCATGCACAGAGATGATCCACATGATAACAGTGTCATTACTGTATGAACGGAGGTATAAACAGGAGAGGAAAACCCCCAACAGGCTCCAGTGATCGACATTAAGGCTTGTCCGAATTTCCGGCACAAGTAAAACAAATTGTGGTATAATGAAGAGAAGGCTGAACTTGCCCGAATGGACAAGTACAAAAAATATAAATAAAAAAGTTTATTCGTATCAGTTTAAGCAAACATTTTTGTCTTTCTATAATGCAGTTACAGTCTGACATCTAATGATCCGAGCATTCATGAATGGATCCGCGTGTTATACCACTCGTGCCGTGAATGTAGCCCGCCGGCGCCAATCTTGTCCTCGCGATTGTGTCAACTTTAACTCTACTTACTTTTCGTATCAGTTATTGGTGATCAGTTAGCCGACATTAGCGTTTAACGTGGAGTTCAGTGAGAAAATGTTTCTTAATACACCAAAACCTGGGCAAACACCATGGTAAGCGCCCAATCCCTCCACCACGATTAAACACGAATCAACCTAATGCTAAAAATGCCTAATACGAGGCGAAAGAGTGAGGAGATTCGTTCGACCTGTCCAGAAGTTTCCCTGGCTTCGACATGATACTAGTACTGACGGAGAGAGATGATGTGGCTACTGCTCAACTTGTAGTTAGGGATTTCTCTGGTACTGCAGACAGGTAAGTCAACTGTCATAATTTAGCTTAAACAAATGTAGCTGTAGTTATATGGCCTATCAAACTTTATCTCAGAGAATCAGTCGCTTTAAACCCAAATGTCATTTTAAGATGTATAGGGCCTACACCACTGGAAACGTTAGTTTTACTTCGTAGCTTACGTTAGCTTTACAATGAACCAATAGTTTTTTCCTATATATCAAGTAAAATTATGTCCTAACTGACCTAACATAGCCACGTTGTCATACTCATAATTGTAGTCAGATTATGAGTCTGAGAACTCTCTGTTGGGCTGTGAGTATGGGGCGTGTTTCAACCGAACTCGTAAAACAAATGCCTCTCCGCTCAATTGGATAGACCTACAACCAATCAGAGCAACGTAATATGTTGTTTGTTGAAAACAAATTTAACCCAAGCGCTCTTTGGTGACGTGATTGATTACGTTACTGTTGATCATCTGTCCATCATCGTATAGGGGAGAGAGGGGGTGAAAGTACCATTTTTCAGAAAAACTTAATTTTAAAAGAGAATGTTTTAGACATAGATATATTTTTGCTTGGGTCCATAACTTATAAGTGTGGTCTATCAATACCTGGTGGTATTTTGTACAAATGTCAAACAACTTCAGTAACAACTTTCATTTTGAACACAAGTTGCACATTGTTACTTTCGATCCCATCATGTTGGGACGAAAGTAACACAGGGGTGGGTCAAAAGTAACACAACGATACAAGCTAGATTTTTTGTGTTACTCTGGTTTTTATTAAATATACCTGACTATGACCTTGTTAATATGTAACTGCAAACATATTTTGTCCATTAGTTTTGCAAAAAGAACTATGAATTTTACATTTCAGTTGCATCAAATATTTATTATAATTTTTCACTGAATCAGACCTCTGTCTGTTTTTCTGACCCTCACTCTTGGCATATTCTGTTGATATAATATGACATAAACATGTTTTAATAAATGCTTTCCACAAATAGAAATTCACCACATACTATTGCATTAGCGGCGGGCAGTGGCGGTTCTAGACTAATTTTACTGGGGGGGCCAAGGGGGGGCCAGTGTTTAATCAGAGGGGCACATTAAAAACGGAAACAAATTATATTTAAACATTAAATACTTAAATTTTGTTTTACATTAAAATCATACAAAATGCTCTGGCTCTGCCTCTTCCAGCTCCTCAACTCTCTCAATAACTTGATATGTTTCTCTAACTTTTTTTATGATGTTTCTCTAACTTGTTTTTATTAAAAAGGCTGCAATGTCCCTTCCTCGGTTCATGATGACTACTAGAAGAAGAAAAACGTGTAAAAAAAAACAAAAAAAGTTTTTGTCAGCTCAGGGGGGCCACAGGGGGGGCCAGGGACATTTTTACTGGGGCACTGCCCCCCGTAGGCCCCCGTGTAGAAACGCCCCTGGCGGCGGGACAAAAGTAACAAGTGTTACTTTCGTCCAGACAGGAACTCCTGACATTTAAACCAGATTTACTTTTATACTGAAAAACTCTTGACAAGGCAACCTTCAGAATGTGTTACTGCACCTGTAGATTGATCTGTGACTGTGACACATGAAACGGGAAACACAACTTGTAATTAGCAAAAAAGGACCGCCTCAATCATTTACTTTGCGCACTCGAAAAGTGCTTTCCGCACCTAACCAAGGCAAACGATGACGACATCTCGCGAAATTTGGCAGTTCCATCAATGGTTGCGTGGTGAAGGTGCTGTCATAACTTGGAATGCAAATGAAGTCAGGGATCTGAGAAAATCGCTTTGTTACTTTCGTCCCGTGTTACTTTCGCCCCCGCTCTCCCCTAAAGCCCGCCCTGACAATTTGATTGGTCCGAACAGCTCCTGTTCCGACATTGTTTATCCCCAACCGAGGTTCCCCAGACCCAACCTCCCGACCCAAATTTTTTTTTGGGCGGGGCTAAGTTGGGCCGGCAGCCAGGCTAGACCTAACATATAGTCAGAACGGAAATAAGTTACGCTAATTAGAACGTTTGTTTCGCCTCAGCTGACACTGACAGTTCGTTAGTTGGCTAACAAAACCACCACTCGCCCTCAATATTCTGTGAGAACACGTCACATGTAGGTAAATATTTACCCGCTAACTTACCCGGTTACATTGCAGTGGTTTGTAATATGTAACCAGTAGGCTATTCAACATGTTGAATGAAACATTTTACGTAGCTATAGCATCAATAGACGGTAGGCCTACATGGAAACATTCGACAACACTGTTGCAGAAGCATGATGGTACGCATTACATCTCAACAATTTGGTTGTCTTTCTAAAAGTTTCCTCCACCATCTTGTTTTCACCTGTGGAGTACTGCAGAGCATAGCCAAGCCTATTTATAGGTAATTGCGCCATTTAGTTACCGTTATCTTTTGCCTAAATTATGCCTAAGCCGTGCAACGGAACCAAAGGCGATCAGAATGATAACTTGTTTTTACAAACACGGAATTTACCGTGGCAGAAAGGTGCAAATAAACATATACAGATCTTAATTCTAAAGTACAATGTATAAATTAAATTAAAAGACTAATACTAAAGAGCTAAACAATAACTACCGGAGAAACCCTGATAACAATAGGTTCCCTCCTACAGGAGGAACCCCAATTAAGCACACCCAATTAAAGTAGAGCAGAGCCGAGCAAACTGTAGTGCTGTTTGTGACTGTGGCTTGCTAGTGAGCTACAGTTATCTTCACTCATAGCCGCCCAGCCGACCCGTCGAGCCGAGCGGAGCTTGAGCCGAGCCGCGCCGCTCGTGACTTTGACCGTGACTGTTCCTAGTTAGTCAACTACTGGTTACCTTCACTTTCAACAGCTTGGCTCACCATTGCACTATGGAGGATTTTTTGCCGTTGCAATTAAAGTTTTGTTTAATAAAGTATCAAACCAACGTAGAGGTGAATAGCGCAACCCAGTGTATTGGAATGTGTTTACTAGCTCTGCGTTAGATCAGATGATCACTAGATCAGGCGTTAGGATCCGCCTACCAACTTTGATGGGCGAGTTTGACAGATAAAATAATTTCATGAAGCACTGCAACACGTGGTGATATGAAAATGCAATTGACTGAGGGCCCTATTTAGCGTATTGTATTTGAATATTGTCCACTGCACAGTAACACAGGACCATGATGAGATCTTTGTCGTTCCAGTGGTATATAACATGACTGTTTTCGCGCATGTTTACAATCCGTATAATAATCCGTAATGACCCGACGTATGTGACGTATGCAGCTAGGTCCTCGATACCGGGTACCCTAACAAGTTTATGTATTTAATTCCAATTTTAATTAATTGATGACCCATTTAAGTTATTGAATGGTGTATTTATTTTATAAAAGTTGGCACTTTTACTCCTCCATAGTGCAATGCCGAGCCAAGCTGCTTTGTAACCATGACTAGCAGGTCAGCTCACCCTTCACCTTTCGGCAGAGCCGTGCCAACCAGCCGAGCCGAGCAGAGTCGAGCTGAGCCGCTTTGTGACAGTGACTGGGGCTAGCTAGTGAGCTACTGTTGTCTTAACTTTTAGCCGTTGAACCAAGACGACCCAAACCACCAAAGCCATGCATACCCAATTTAAGTAGAATTGAGAAGAAAGGAGTCAAGCCTATTACTGTAGGTAATCACACATTTAGTCATTTTTTACATTTAGTCATTTAGGAGACACTAAATGACACACAAGCCTAAACCATACTGATTGTGACTGTGGCTAGCTAGTTAGCTATCATTATCTTTTGCCTAAACCGTACAACAGAACCAAATGCAATCAGAATCTGTTTTTATTGCCATGTAAGTTTACACAAACACTGTGGCAGGAAGGTAATACAATACAATAAATATATACAGATCTTTTTTTATTTATACATTCTACTTTTTAAATCAAATCTAATACTAAAGAGTTAAACAATATGTAAGATATAAAATATATATAAATATAAAATTAAGCACACCTAATTAAAGTAGAATGGCATAGAGCCAAGGCTGTGTGTGCCTAAACCATAGTGATGCTGTGACTGTGTCTAGCTACCATTACCTTCACTTTTACTAATGCTCTGCTCTTCTCGACTTAAAGACCATTTTTCTTCCCCGTGGATTATTACTGCAGTTCCCTGCCTCCCACTTTACCCTGACCCAACCCATGGTTTGAGGGAGAAGCCCCCGGATTTTGCTTGTTGGCCGTGTTGCGTCTTTGCTCCGCAGCTTCACTCATTGTAAACCAGCCAATCAGCGCGCAGCTCATCTATATATTCATGAGCATACCATATAAGGAGAAAACCTAGTGTTTTTTCCCGGGACAAATTTACTGGAAGCATCAGGGGACATAGAACAGCACCCGGGCCATTTTCAGCCCAACCAATGTTACATACCATATTCTGAGACCTTAAGGAACAGTGTGAAATACCGTATCTCTTTAAATAAACGCTGCCCTCGAATAAATGCCGCCCTCGAATAAACGCTGCACCAAAAATGAACGTTGTGTAATAAACGCCGCCCTCGAATAAACACTGCCCCAAAAACTCTGAATACTGTTATTTAATTGGTTAAATTAAATCAAATGTATTTGTATAGCCCTTTTAACAAACAAGCATGTCACAGAGGGCTTCACCAACCTAAACCCTCAAGGAAGTCAAGGAAAAACTTGTCAACCCCAGTATTTATTACACATGTACATAACTTTTTGCACAGCTTATTGTTTGAAAGCTAACGTCTATGAACGTTTAGGCATGCTGCTTCAGATTTCTACACAATTTAGAACTTGTATTTGAGACAGTTGTATTACCAATGCACACCTAATTGATAGCCAATGGAAAGGGAGTTGCCGCACTCATAGACAAACTGCGTTTTTAGCTGCATGATTCATTTGTCACAGTACCAGCAACAAAGTTGTCTATGGCTGCACTGCAGCTACAATTCAAAATCTCTCTTACTTATTAAACGCCGCCCTCGAATAAACGCTGCACAAAAAAATGAACGTTATTTATTAAACAGCGTTTATTCGAAGAAATACGGTACCTCAAAAACCCAGTCAATCACCCCTTTAAGTTGACATCATAATACATTTGAGCTTCAGTCAAGGGACTGATTATTTGCTTTCTATTTTAGTGACACTTGGTCTATACTTATGCATTCCATCTAATTGGGTGGGCTCAAGCCTTTGGCGAGCACAAACCATTATTCGCTCTCATATATAGTTATTATTATTATTTATTATTATTTTCCCATCGCTAAGAATCCCTCAATATTTAGACTACATAGACAACGTTGGTGTCAAAAGGTTTGTCTTGGTCCCGATTGAGTTGCTTGTATTTGCGCGAACATTACGTTTGTTTTGGACAAGTACATTCAGGTGTTGGACAAGTAAAAAATATGTCTAACTTGCCCAACGGACAAGTGGCCCAAAAGAATTATGTCAACCCCTGCGGCTCTCTGACTATGTATTTTCACCTTTGGCCACTAGGTGGAACTATCTGGTTGATTGTTAGGCTCTTCACAACTCTGATATTGCTGGTAGATGAGCACCCACAGGAGTCAGGACAAGAAGAATGTAAATGATGTTGCTCCTTGTCAAACAAACTTATTTATACACAAAATATTTCTTCTGTAATCCATACATTTATTAGGTTCCATAAAAACAGCTGGCAATAGTACAAGGTGACTGTCCACAGATGACTTTACCACAACATGAGGACAGCAAGTTACTAATATATATTATATATATACATACATATACACATAATATATCAATAAAGTGATTGTGTTTCTTATCACTGTTGAATGATTCACAGATACATGCATTTTTCTAGTGTACCATCCCTTACAGCACAAATACAAACACAGAAAAACATGTTTATTGCATAAGTAATGCAACATTTATGGTGATTTAGCATTTCAAAAGCTAGTAAGCATGCTATTTACAAAATCGAAACCAATAATATTATATTATAAACACTGCTTAAAATGCCTTTCCTTCTAAAATCAGTTATGTTATCTGTGTAGATCAGTATGACTTCACATGCTTGACATTTCCCTTTCTTCCTTCTTCATTCATTTAGTCTCAGATGAAAGCAGACAAGAGTGGGCTTTGACATGAGTCACAGTATATATCTATAGTATATATCAAGGGTTTGTCTTTATGAAAAATATGGATCCTGGCAAGTTACAACAGATGATCATAAATTTACTGGATTTACTAACCTACCAAAACATGAATGTGAAAGTCTCCTAGGGAAACATTATTGTTAAAATAGTCACAGAGTGTGACAGAAATGTTTCATATTGTAATCTGTACAGTGAAAAGACTGATTGGATGAAATGTGAGTCTAAGTCATCTTATTAAATGTTTTTCACAAGATTGAGTTCTCTCCTATGTTCAGTCAACTATATCTTGGCTGCCCCATTCCTGCATTTAAAATAGCAGTCACACTCATATTTGAAGGTCTTCCCACTTAAATGCTTCCCTATGGAAATAATGTATTTGTAAGGGACAGTTAGTACTTGCACGTTTTGAAAGGTCTTTTTCGATGAAGAGGGCTATCTGGCTGTCAGACTTCACTTACAAGACTTTCTAACATCCTTGGTAATTATGGGTGTCTTTCAAGATCCAGCTGGGTACTTGACCTCCCACAATACCTGGCTCCTACGGCTGAATGTATCTATTACATTTTCAATTTGAATTTGTATATCTTTCAGGATGTCTTGAAAGCTATACTCTGGCCCCTACTTGCCGAAGGTCTATGTAAGGGACGCAGGGCATCATTGGCCCCTATGTGTTAGAGGTCTGAGTGAAACTTCTCTGGCTGCTGGTGTTCTTGATGACGAAAGTATAAGAGGTGCTCTTTCTTGTGGTCTGGTGCTCCGAGCCACACTGGGGGGCCTTCAGGTATTGGCTGGAGCAGCAGACCAAGCATCGTACCAGGTCATGGAACAGGTGACCAGCAAAGAACATGTAGATCCAGGGGTTACAGCAGCTGTTCAGACTGCCCAGCAGCATAGCAATGATAAAGGCCATGTCTAGAGAGACAGAGGAGAACATATGTTATGGAATATGGGTCTTGCTATGCGTAACTATATATACAAAATTGATGGCATTAACAAATGTACAAGTGTTGTGGAATGAATTATGTGTTTCTTCAGGATGTTGTTTTTGTAGCTCCTCATAGAAAGCTGTTTTAGAACAGAGCTTGTAATTCACAACATGGCTAGAGATTTTCAAATATTTGGTTCTCATTAAAGTATTTAATTACTTGGCAGAATGCTTTCCAAAGTCAAAGTGCAATTATTGTCACTTTAGCAGACATTCATGATCTGCTATCATCATCATATCATTGGTGCTGTTATTCATCAGATGGAAACTAGTGGAGTCTGATTCCACATAAATCTAAAAACATTCAATTTGTCTGAGCTGAGGCTGTTACTAATCGTAAACAGATTACTGGGTGATACAAATGCAATTTGTCAGTAATAACAAAGTGCATATGGATTGCATGCACCCAAAATCCAAATTACAGAGCGAAACATTTGTTGTAAAACTTCATAACATTTAAATAATTTGATTCAAATCCTTTAAACTCAATCACTCGATAAATGTCATGGCAATCAGACATTACTGTTTTGTATTGGTCGCAAACTAGACCTCATCGGTTCAGCACGCAACTATCCCTTTTTCTTAATTGCTAAGATACTTTTACTGTAATAAAACCGGGAACTGGCACTTGATCTCCACCATAAGCTAACAAGCACAACGTTATTCTTTATTTGCAAACCAGAAAGTCATTCTCACATTGCTTTCAGACAAACTGCAAGTGCTTAGAAAAATTTTTTTACATTAAGGTCTCACTGATACAAGTTAAAACCATAACTTTAAACCTATTCTCTGTGCACAACTTCTTTGGACAATTGTATGATACAAAAGCTTGTTGTTCTTTTTCGCTCTTGAGTGACATTATTCCTTCATTCCACTACAAAATCTGTTATTTTTTAAGGTAAGGATGTTTACCATAGTGTTTAAGTTTTGAAAGAGATGTCTAATTTTATTTTATGTTACAGTATATCCGAATATGATAATGTCATATGGTATATGATACTGTCATTATAGCATCAACAAATGGCTCATAAAAAAGGTTGAAGTGTGTTGATATATTGATACAGTAGCTTATATTTGTTAGACCTTTTTGTAATTATTGATTGCAAAACCTTGTCATTAGATGTCAAGTTGAATGTTTTGATGAGGGTAAAGTAGTTGATATTGTGTCATGTATTTTTTGTTTTGAGTCTGTGCTCCAGTTTGCGGCTATGTGCATCTGTTTTGAAATAGTGAAGAAATGTTTGTGCTCTAGCAATAGAGAAAACTGTGATAGAAGCTGTTATGCTTTCAAAACTTACTAATCACAAAGCCTCCCAAGCAGTAAGATTGTTTATATAACCACATGATGTAGGAAACAGAAATAGATTAAACATTTAGAGGACAAAAAAGCGCAATTCTCTTTTAAGCCTTCTAGCCTTGATGGGTTCTTCTATTACTGAAAACGGTCATAATCTGAGTGTTTTAGACTTCATTAGCATTTACTCTACATGTTTTCCTGTTTCTCAGTCAGTAATAAACCTTGACCTGTGGTAAAATAACTTGGTTATGGGAGCTGTAAACGTTTGCAAGCAATAAGTAAATATGAATCATAGGAAAGTACTTAGTTAATTAATAGAAGTTGCTCTTCCATGCAGTCAATTATGATTGAATAATGCTGCCTCTTTTAAAACACTAACTGATTATGTTTCAGAATGTTTGTTATCTACAGTAAACTTTCAAACTGCATAAATTGCACTATGAAACAGATCATTCTTTGTAAATAAATAAATAAATAGGGCTCAACAAGGACCCTGTCCTCCTGGAAGTTCTATTAGAAAATTGAAAACCTTCCAAACAGACTATTTTTATACTGTCTCTGTACATTATTAAAATGGTAGGGGTGATTTGATCAGTCTCTTTCCTCTGTACTCTGTGGAAGCCTGATCTTCTACTAAGCAAGAGTGAAGTTTTTTTTTTATGATGTCAGAATTGCTAAAATGTTCCTATGCTTCCTGGTTGATTTGAAAGGTTCTTCTTCGTGTCCAATATAGTGGAAAAACATCAACCAGTATCGAAAGACAAACTGGTTATGAAAAAACAAAACCTTGTCTTAAATATGAGATTGAAATCCACTTGACAGAACTCTACCCTAATGCGTATTAAGAGGAGCATGTCTTTGCACTTGAGAGTTAAAAAGGCTGGATCATATTAGCAGCCGCATGCCAATTAAATCACCTTGGTTAAATATACATTAAAAGTCGTTTGCTGACCATGTACTAATCATGCATGATCCTTTTTTAGTATGCCAAATAATGTGTTCTCAGCGCTTGTGCCTTCCAGTATAATTGCCTCAATTTGTGTCCTTGAGTCTCTGTTTTAATTAGGAATCAAGCCAATCAACTGTGTGAAACATGCTTCCAGGATTTACATAACAGATTTTTGTGCATGTCATTGTGCATGACAGAGTGTCTGCTGAGGCTATGAACCCTCGCAGACAACAGACCTTATATAATAAAGAGTGCTGCCACTCAGGTGCATGAGAAGCAATTAACGAAGTTGGATTACCTCATGTCGCTTTCTCACTGTCCGCCAGATAAATCACAAATGGAACAACAGAATCCCTCTACACATTAGTAAACCTGACATTCACTTCGAGCCAAGCTGACGAATAGGTGTGCAGAGACGGGTAAGACAGAAAGCTGTGGAATTCATTACCAGACACTGCACCATTCAAATGCCTCTGCTTTGGGATAGAAAAAGCCCTTATCTAATGTGTTGTCGAGAATAAACGATTTGGATACAGTATACAGATTGGTTTGTTGAGAGATACTGTACAAATACAGCCATTTAAACCTTCCTGTTTACTGTAAATAGATCTTGGAAAATGTTGTATGATCATTTTTTGGAAATCATTAAAACAATTGTTCCACCCAGGCATGACGTCTCAAAAGATGATTTATAACTTTACCATGTCAGACTTTGACTCTCTTACTTTAAGTGTGCGAGTGAAATATAGCTCATTGGCTGGCTAACCTCTGGAACAGTAGTTGAGAGTTCCCTTTCGAGGCAAACTCTTGAGATAACAGAAGAAAACAATGTTATTACAGGGAAATGACACACATCAGCCTCCAACCCTTTGAGACCTTATGTGGAGAAAGGAACACTTTGATGTCTAGGCCTGCATACATTCTCCAGTGACTTGACTTTGAAATGCATTGTTGCATTACAACTTTTCCATCTTTTCACTAATTTAGCTACCTACTTTGTGGGTTTAAACAGCATATAGCCTACAGTATCTTAATGAAGCCTTAATGGTTTGTCAGAATATTATTATATAGCCAAACTGTATTTTCTGTTTCTAGAAGAGATAAGGCTGATCGGATGTAAACGGACAACACCTTAATCCGTGTACGTGCCTTCTGTGGCTGGGTAGGCCTGTTAACGTCAAAATGATTTTTAACAATGAAGCTCTACATTTTGACATCGTTCTGAGTTAACAGATAGGCCTACATAAAAAAACTATAGGCTCATAATTGTAATATTTTGTGGCCTGCGGTACATGAATCTTTACCAACCTGTATCGAATTACTCTAGTTGGCTACACGCTGGAAATATTCAACCGATATCTGTAGGAACCTTTTTCAGTTTACCAACAGGGACAACTGAGTAACCCATTTCGATGTAGGCATTATCGCAACTGTCATCTTTCAAACGCATCGTATGATGCAAACGGCCATTGAAAATAATCCACATTTGAAGTGCTTTAGCCTACATGAATTTAACTGCATGCCACACAGCTACAAACAAATTGTATACCTTCTCTGGGCGCAGCCGGATCCCATGCTGACCACATTTGTACGAAGAAAAAGGGAGTCCAGCAGACAATGTATGCAAGGACTATTACAAACGTCATTTTGACGGTTCGAATCTTGGCCTTTGAAATTAGCCTCACGCTACTCACACGAGAGAGAGCCACACTCTTGGATGCCCTTGGAGTAAGCGACATAGACTGCTCTCGACGAGTTTTTAACTTAAAGTTTTGCCATATTTTAAAACTTATCAGGCCATAGCAAACACTCAAAATTGCCACTGGGATGATATATATTGTCAGACTAATCCAGGTGACATATGCCTTGTGTCCCCAGGGTTGCACAAAATCCCCCCAACAGTCATAGACTCCATTGCCAACTTCCTTTAGGGAAAAAATGTATACTTGAGGGGTACTAAATATGAGACTTAGCATCCAAGACGTTATCACATAGAAACAGTCCTTTCTCTTGTGTAAAGATCGAAGAGGTTGGCATATAGCTAAGCACCTGTCAATGGACATTAAAACAAGCATGTAAGTTGAAGCAAACATGCCAACGACTTGTACATATTTTACCAGCCGACACAAGAAGTCAGGTCCATAAAAACGGAACGTGATATCCCAAATTAGTTGCGGCAGGACTTGAAAAATAGCGACCACCAGATCTGCGATGCTGAGGTGCTTCATAAAGTAGTACATCCGAGAGTGGCTATGCTTGCTGGTGTGTATAGCCAAGAGGACGCAGATATTGCCGGCTAGTGCGAGCAGCAGAATCAAGACGAGAACGGTCACTTCCACTTTGGCCACATCCTCATTTCGTTTTAAGGGGTTCATCGTTTTGTTTCCAAAACCAGTCTCGTTTTTACTACTCGAATTGCTCCAGGAGTCATTCATCGCCCAAAAGTCTCGGTCACTGGGAAGATTCTCCATCATGCGTAAAAACGTCAATTTGGCGAGACCAGAACACCGGTCAAGCTATCCAGAACCTAGCAAGCTGCTTCCAGTAGTGGAAATGGGCTGGTTGATTGTAAGATGATTGAGCAGCCTATGTGGCCAGAACTTCACATTTTTTCGCTCAAGTTGGATATTTGCATTGGTACTTTTACGCGCAGCCTTCTCTGCTTTAGAGAAGCGAAACAAACTGAAGCGGTAAGGTAATTTGAAGAAAAAAAAAGTTAAAGTTGGAGAATATCACGCACTGCGCCAACATTATTTTAACGGTTGATCATCCTAACCGCAACTACAGAATCAACATACTTCCATTGAAAAAGTTTGATAATTGAACTGAGCACCTAAACAGTGCAGCCGTCGCGGGGTGCCGTGTAGAGTCAGTGAAGTCTGGTGCAGTGGTTCAGCACTGTGAGCCAAGTTGAGCAAGCAGCGACCCTCCCTTCCTGCCCGCGCACAATTTGTCCCGTATCCTCTATCGCTGTCTCCAGACTAAACGACTGTCGCTAGATGGCTGTCGTCCTTAACACCTCCTGACGTCCATTTATCCACACAAATGGTTTCGTCATCCAGATCTGTTTACAGAAATTAAATGTATCTAATACAAAGATCACCAGCATTAATTAACTGCTAAACTTGGGACGTTGGGGTATATTTATGGTGCTTTGACTCAGTAATAATATTTTTAAAAGAACAGTAAATTGGAAGATGCAACCTGTTTCTACAGTTTTCTCCACCTAAGTCCACCCACTTTCTTCCATACTTGTTTAACAAATAAATAGAAACATAAAGCACATATTTATTTAGTGTGATTCTGCTATTGGAGTGGGTCTAGTTTAAAGCACTTCAAAGGAATTATTTGAAATGGATTGTCCCAACGTGACAATTGAAGGAAATGCCCACTTCCGAGCTACATGCCCTGCTACTATTTCTACCAACTGTGGCATTCAAACAGGTTTCAACAACATTTCTAATGCATCCCATTGCTTTGTATTTTTTTGTTTGGTTGATAATGAACACCAGTTGATGCTAGTTAATGCTAATGTGTTGTCAAGCTAATGCTATAACCAACACTTGAGATCAGGTGCTAATTTAGGGTTGTGCGGTAGGTCAAGGGAAGGTTGATTACATCCGTCTGGCAGAAAGCTATTAGGCTGCTTGTGTCGTGGTGAGGCCTGCTGAATGCCACCCAAACAGAGCAGGAGATCACCACTATTTATCACAGTGCTCACAGATGAAGTGAGATTATTATCAGTGAGAGTGATTACCTTCTGGGTTTTCATGTCAGCCATATTCAGTCATTTGCAAGTTAATATCATGGAGTAAATCCTATATCCTCATTATCCATTGATGTTCTGTGGCCAGTCTTATCTGGCCAGTCACAAGTACTGTGCAGTCTTTTTTCTGTCAACATAAAGATGCGTGAGACCACACTGTAAGTCTTACACGGATAGTACAAAAGGAGACTGAATGCTGAGTGGAAAGAAACAATGTCAGAGATGATGCTGTCACCTTACTATGTTTTAAAACAGCTACAACTCAGAACTCTGTTATAAACATCTTCACAAAGTGTTTTGTTACAGTGGACGCCAATAAAAAGGTTGAAAGTAAGACCAGTGAAAGCCTGATGTGCCGACACTCAATTGTCACATTATAAGAAGCTACTTAGCAAAGTATTGTAATTCACTGCCAGATGAAAGCAGAAAAACATGGACATAACTCCATTTACGCTATGCTCCATTGTCACTGCTCAATTACTCTGGATGTCTCTGAGAGGAAATGTCCATACACTCAAAAGGGTTCACGGCAAAACCATTTGTAATAGTAGAAAACTCTGAAGAAGGTTCCAGGTATGCCTGATTTCAATTTAGGAACTGAAAGGGTTTTACGTGGAATTGTAATGTGAAATTTCTCATATGGTAATACTGATATAGAAAAAGGTGCTGCCATAATATGAATAATTATTTTTTGTGTGCAGGTGATTTACAATAATAAATTATCTTATATTAGAACATGTATATATTTGCGGTTATTCTTGTTACCGTAAATATAATTCCTCTGACAGACAAAACCTTCATACAGTTTTAGAAGTATAACAAGAGATGGAGCTGGTAGATTGAGTGTGGATGTCTGTTGCAGGAAAAGGAGGGTCTTTTCCTGAGGTTTCCCATTTGGAAGTGTGAGGGGTGTGGACGTCAATAGTCAGACCATCTGGGGTTTGGATCACATGCTCATTGAAAGGAATGCCAAGTTTTAAAGGTCAAATTCCTCTTTTCTATGCTTCAGATGTTGAATCTAACTATCTCAAACAAGATTATCAACATTACTTCCATCAAAGAATATAATACTGTAGGTGCCAATAACTCTTCTAAAGATGATGATTACAATCACATTCAAATACCAATATTCATGCACACCTCTTGAAGTGGAGAGCATTCTTCCACAAACACAATTATCAATCTACATTGTCATCTCTTTCTATATTGTTTGAAACATTCAAAATGGTAAAGGTGGGCATTACTTTACAGTAATACCTTTGAACTTCAGTACCAGTAATTTGTAAACAAAAAAAAGCTTTAATCCCTATCACACATAGCACTGAGTAAACCGTGCGCATGTGCACAACTTTCAGAATTCTGGTTTTGCCTTGCATCCTCTTTTGGTCTCGTTCTTGTGTGATTTATTTGTTCTCTCTCCAATTACAATTTTCTGAGCAATCATTAGAGCTTCTGTTCTGTGAAACTGCCTTGGTATCCCACTCGTATTTCCTTAATCAAAGAGATGGATGAATATGTTGATCTGTT
Organism: Hypomesus transpacificus; assembly: GCF_021917145.1. Classification (NCBI taxonomy): domain Eukaryota; kingdom Metazoa; phylum Chordata; class Actinopteri; order Osmeriformes; family Osmeridae; genus Hypomesus; species Hypomesus transpacificus. The sequence goes on along the minus strand of NC_061068.1, from coordinate 2,001,928 downwards.
CTCTGAAGACTTTGATACAGTGCACATGCAGAATAAAACAATCACAGGATCTTAGTGGGATATTGTATAGATTTTCTCAGTAAAAAATAAGGTTTTTGTCCCCTATAAACTTGTTGTGTAAGTTAATAAGGCCATAGGAGAGCAACACAGACAGCTCAGTGGAATGTCAAATTAATATTTTTGTAGCGGCCCGCTACTTTCCAGCAGAATTATGTAACAGTAATCCTCTTCCACCCAATCACCTTCAAGGGCTCTCCTCCTTAGCTTATTTTCTGAAACGTTTAGCATTAGAAACACATAGAAAAACAATTGGCAGAAATACATGATTAAAAGGATACATTTTAACAGATGGAATATTTACCACATTTAAACAAATGTATCTAAAATTCCACTGAGAAAGACAAAAGCATGCTATTGTTTGTTAGATTAGATGTCAATACTACTCAATGCAACATGGCTAATGTATGTCCCAGAAGCTTTATATTAACATTTTAAGTCGAGAGAGCCTGAAAATAATCGGATTTGAAACGATGGGCCTCAACGGTTTTTCATAAAAAACATCTTGAGGGATATGTGTGTGTGTGTGCATGCGTGTGTGTGCATGCATGTGTGTACATGTGTGTCTGTGTGTGTGTGTGCTTGTTGCCATGCCTAGAAGGAGGAAAGTCTGAAGGCGGAGGATGAAGACCAGACAGAATACAGGGTAGAAATTAAATTAAGTTATTGACAAATTATATGAACAAAAAAGAAAAGGTGAAATTGGACCCCTACTTTTGTCTTTGTGACATCTCAAACTGGGTTGGCTGATTTAGCAACATATCTTAAAATGTCCTTGGGTGAGGCTGTTTGTTGCCCCAGCAACACACCTGCATCACTGCTATGAAGAGAAACTAGTTTAAAGATCATTAGTGTTAGATATGAACATGATAGCAGGGTAGCATATGGCCATCCATTTCTTTCTGCTGGACTTTGGTTAGGTAAACACCTTTATGCTTGCTTCTGTCCTGAATGAAGTCTCAAGCTAAGCAGGTGTAACAGTTATGTTCTGCTCTTCCAGCTCATTGTGTTTGAGTTGCACAATCCCTATCGCAGGATCACTGCATCTCAAGTTTGTGCTCTACATTTTATTGATCTTATTTTGGACACAATGTATGTGAATTAACATACTTTCCGTCCATTTCTGCTGCAGGCACAGCAATACAATGCAATGGATCTTCCCGAGGATCCACACAAAACAGAGAGGCAGTGTGAGTGTCTCTTTGGTATGATTTGGAGGGATGTGAAAACATTACTATCTCAGTGGCACAGGGTGAAGCCAAGAGGAGCTAAATATTGAGCACTGTATCAAACCTACCAAACCAGTAGAGACTTCAGCACTGATCAGTGAGCACAAAGGACTGGCACAGAGAGGCCAACCCTGGTCTTCTGATCACATGCTGCTGCCCTGTCTGTGGGAACTGTCCCCAGTGGACCCCTGGCTCCATGATCATGAGAATGCCTGGAGAAGACAGCCCCTTTCCTTTTAGCCTGTTCCAGCACCTGCCTGGCCTGACCAGGGTGGTTTCCACTCCCACCCTCCTCCTTATCAGTTGGCTGTGAAGAGAGGTCGACAAAGTTCCAAATGTCAGCTTCTCATACAGTGCATCATAGCTCATGAAACTATTTTGTAATACATATAATAATACATTTGTTTGGTGTAATCAATAAACAGGGATGATTGTAAAGGAAAAGTGTAAAAGTCAAATAATGCATTTCTCAAACTTGCTGTAAAATCATTGGTGTAAGATGATGTTCAGCCAATGAATCACTAGGTCATCATGAGGAGAGAGCATCTGCCTTTCCCATGGGGTTGAATGTGGTGTTATCCTTCCATTAGACCCCTAATCCGTTAGAAAGCCACGTCAACACATGAATCCTTATTTTACTTTTCAGTCATAATATCTCCTTGATACAGTATTTCCTGTGTGTTTCAGTGACCCTGAACACACTCCAATTGGTAAAGAAACAGATTTGGTGTGGAAAAAAAGCAATGCTGCATACACATCCCAACTCTGTTTAAATGAGACTTGGTTTCACTTTTTGGCAGAGACGGTGGTCCACTCCTCCATGTTGAAATGACAACCTACTTATCGTTACAACCAGGCGTCTGAGACAAGAGGAAAGTCTTGGCAATTATAAGTTGTCAATCATAGCCCAGTCTGCCTGGATTCCTGAATGCTTCTCCCACACATTCCTGAAGCAGACCCATGGATGAGCATGCTGTACTGTAATAGGCAAACATGCAGAGGTGGAAGGCGATTAGGAATAATATTGTCCTCCCCTTTACCGTAATTGAGGAGTGAATTGTAATATATTTTTGATTATAAAAAAAGTTAAACAAAAATAAATCAACCAATTTAACATTTACTGAATCCATCGAACAAGACAAGGTGGTTCACTTAGTCTAATGTCCTCTCCTTGCATACGTACCTCATGCCCTTTGTCCAAGGCTCAGTTGGGTTCTGCATGTCTGTGATAACCTACATGCTACTAACCTGTGTACCCTCAACAAGAATGACACAACATGCATTACACAACATTCCTTTATTTCAACAACAAAACTGGTTGATGCCCAGAGTCTAAGAGCCATATAATGCATTACTGTGGCAATGGAAACAACCAGTCTGATGGATAGCCTTGGCCTGCTCCAACTGTTTCAGACTTGTCTCTGAACAAGAGCCATTAGCCAAATCCTGTTTATTATTCCATGAACCAGCCAAGCACATGTTATTTTGGTCATAATAAACAACTGTGAGATGGGTGAAAACTGCCCTTCACACATTAAACAAATAACCCATCTGTGAGACGCATTGAAAGTGGAAATTAGCAGGGAGGTTGGATTCTGTCTGCCAGAAACTGGGAGTGTGTTTTTGTAACCAGGGGAAGGTTGCAATGCAGAAGTGTGTGAAGTTTGAAAGCACAGTTCAAATCATAAGTGCCTGTGTACCAGGGATTTCAAATCCTTTTAACCAAGTCTCCACTTAAGGAATGGGGGGATTTGAGGTGGGTCAATGATGGATTAGAGGAGTAGAAACCTCAAAATGATTCACCAAAGCATTGACAAAGTACTCCTGTGAAACCTTGGACATTGTTGGTTTGTATTTCTGTTGGGTGTCTTTGTGAGTTATGCAGTGACGTGACTGATCAACTGTGCTATATGGCTTTTATTACAAACATTCTTGGTTTGTTTTCTTGTTTATGTTCTTATCATCTTTCTGGTAATCGTCCTAACAACCAGCTACTATTACAAGCAACCCGTCTGACATGTAGACAGTGGTTTTGCTCTCCCTGTATACGTTGGATGTCAACTCCTGGTGGACATTTGTTTTGGAGAACCCTTTAATGCTAGATCACTTGTCGTGATTTCGTATGCACAATGACATCTTATTATTCTATAATCTATAACAACGCTTGATACCGTTATTCAGAATTCCACATCCTATGTGATATGGAACTTTGTTTTCAGAGGTTAGAGGTTGCCAGCTTTTGTGACAGCTCTCTGCTGGGGAGTTGTAACTTTGCATCCTTGTCTGTCATCCTGTGAGTAGTTTGGCCTTGCTGTGTCACAGAGACTGACTGGGCGTGACAGAGAGGCATACAGGGGCAGATCTGCTTCTGCTATTCACAGTCTTTCCTAGGCCATTGGTCATAAACCACAACCACTCCATGAGTTCATTGTTCTATCCTGCATGGTGTCCTCAGCAGCTTGGTCTAGCGATGGGCTAGTACACACATTTTGAAATGCAGGTCTCTTTGCAGCTTGCATGCAAATACCCTCTCTTTGACATGTATTGTACATGACATGAACATTATTGAGTGTTCATTTAACTGGATTCAGAGGCAGAAGTTAACTGCTTGTCTCTCCTGGACTTGTTCTACTGTGTAGCTGTTGTTGCATTTTCATTGTATTGTTAAATACTGATTCTACTTATCTACACGTGAGGGAGATGAGTTCTCCAGACAGCCACTTGTCTTTAGGTACAAGTCATCTCAAAAAGAGTAACTATCGTAGTTGGAGTCATTACGAATGTTAGATAAATAGCTAAATGTTATATCCTGACTTAAATTGAACTTAAAATCTCAGATCACCAGGCCATTTGATTGCCTATTTGATGATAGGGATCAAATGTCAACGATTAAACTCTCTCATAGCAAGATGATAAATTATTTAAGCACATTGATTGAAAGTATTCCAATCACAAATCCTTCCCCCACATCTTCAGACATGACTGATTTCTTAGTGAGTTCTTCATTCCTGATTAACCATAATAATACGTTTCGTTAACGCTCCATTTAGAATGACAGAAGCCTCTTTTGTAAGTCTAATAGTATTGCAGAGGAGATGAGCAGTAAACTATTAGTCATCGGAGGGATCAGAAGATGGGGAGACAGATGATGGAGGCACATAAAATGGAGGTTAGATCATGAGACCTTACCCGTCCATAGACTGCCTCAGGATGTGAAACACCAGTCTGATTGTCATGTGGAATGTTTTACCAGTCGGTGCTTGCTAGCGTTCTCTACTGTGGTGCGCTGCGGAGGCAGCGTTAAGAAGAGGGACGCTATGCAGCTGAACAGGCTGGTGAAGAGAGCTTGTTCTGGGGTTGCTACAGGGCTGGTCTCCCTTTTGTCAATGGTGGAGAGAAGAACCATTACTAAGCTGTTGTCCATTACAGACATTCCACACCACCCTCTGCATAGCACATTCACTGGGCAGAGGAATATGTCCTGTGGCAGATTTCTGTCCCAGTCCTGCTCAACAGACAAGATTGATGAAGTATTTTGTCCCCTTGGCCATACAGCCTACACAGCAATGTAAGAAGTGGTATTGAATGTCTACCTGCATTCATTCTACATGGATTTGACTGCTAGAACTTTCAGCTATTGGCCATGTCAAAAGGTAGGGAATAGAGCAGAGAAAGTGGGGTGAAGAGGAAAGCAGAGGTTACACTTCCATGCTTCAGTCCATGTCTCTGTGACAGTGATTGTTTTGGTGGGTGGCGTCCACACAAACCCTGCAGCATCAAGGCTAACGTGATCCAGTACTGTATGTGAGCCCTGACCCCCTCGCCACACACATGCTGCAGGTATGGAATCAGAGAGTGACTGCTGGTTTACACTGGTGCTGGGAGCAACTACGGGCAGCTGGAGCAACAACACACTGATCTGTTTTCATTCTATCTCTGGGACCTCTTTCTCTATACACCCGTGACAGAATACAAGCCAAGGAGAATTGTTCTCCAGTTACATCATGGAACGTAAAGACAGTCACAACAAGATCATTTATTTTACAAATAATTTAACCGATTAAGTTACCTGGAATTTCAAATTAGTTGATCCCAATAATAAAACAACAGGAAATGTACAATTTGGTGTGTGTGGGAGTACCTTTGCTTTGGCAACACATTGCTTTTGTAACAAATGGCCAGTAATTTTATATGAAAGCATTACTTTTAGGTGCCTACTGAAGCTGTAACACAGTTTACCTTCTATTATAATGTCATCATAATTAATTGGTTTGTGGGGAAAGATAATATTTAATGATTTTACAAATGTGGAAGGAGAAATAAAAGATAGAAGAAGATAGAAGATTTATTTGCTACACATTTTTGATGAAATTATTGGTCTTTACTTCCCACATCACCTACACTTCAAGGCCAAATTGGAATTAAGTAATTGGTATACATTTTCTGTGGGTAATTTGTATTTGAATGCATTTCAATCATGCCCTGTTTCTATTAACAACTTTCACTTGAATTCAGTCCAGTTTGCATTATATTCATAAAACAAACACCTTTAGTAGGAGTTAATACTCACAAGAAGCCTCATAGAATTTGAATCATGTTACAGTCAACACTGGAACCATGTTCATATTTCCATTACATTTGAACAGAATGCTGTTATGATGCATTACAGGTGTTGATAAATCCCCCTAGTTTCACTTTGCCCTGTTTGTGGCTGGCTCCAAGCCATGCCCAACACGCCACACCACCTCCATTTGGAACAGGTGTGGCGACATTCTCAGTGCCACACAGTTATCACAACAATGTGACTCACGGCAGGGCCCCCTGGCTGTGCAACCTTTGTTTAATACTAAACATCCCACAAAAAACATTAGATTATCTTAATAGATATAGATCCACCAGTAGAACATAATGTGGAAGATATCTGGAGACTCCCAAACATGCATTGCTGAAAGGAAAAAGACTTGTAATACTTGTATGTATCTTTTCCACTCTTTATCTGTTGCTACGTTCATTGTTGAATTTGTGAAGACTGTTCCTCAGTCCAAATGGACGTCATCATGGTATGGTATCTTATCACTGTTGAGTAAAACGTTGAAATACAGCCTCAAAATATGGACCTATTTGGCTTTGGATTGTGCTGAAAGCACACAGGATGACTAGCATGAAATGCATGTAATGAGCCCTATTATAAGTGTTTATACTTAACACAGGCACCTTGCTAATCCCACACAAGTGGGACACAGTGTTAGTGTAGTTCAAGGGTAGGATTATCTACGAGGTATTAACTGTACCACTGAACACTTACAAGGAAAAGGTTTAATAACAACGTTGTGTAACTGGGAAAGGAGTCAATGACTGGCTTGATTAGCATTCTTTGGCCAAGTCCACCTTTTAAGATTCCAGTCCCAGAAGATGAAAGTGGGTCAGTCTTACGGGCTAACAACCACTGACCCGAGCTGTGCTCAAAGCTTTGCTCCCAGCAGGTTCCTCGGAGTGAACTCTAAAAATAACCTGCCAGATATGGTATCCAAGCAGTTACAAAATACTTTTCAGAATATTTTTCAAATGATTGTGGTTAGGGTGAAGCTCTCTTCTTCTACTTGGACTCAGACTGTGGGGGATGAATGTGCACTGATGGCAGATTGTTCCCCTGGTGTCGTCCACTTCTTGGTAAACATCATAAAACAAACGGTTGAGCTTAATTGAAGCAACTGTATGTCAAAAGGGTAACATTAATCAGTACAACCTGTGAGAACATCCTTTCAATGGCCACTCAAGCAGGTGGGCTCGGGGGCTGGTGAAAAACCAAGGGCCAATCTTCAGCTCTCGCTAACAGCTGTGAAGCTCTCCCAGTTTTCTAACAAGCAGCTTGGTCAAATTGCACACATTCAAGATGATTATGGCACTGTTCTGTGTCCAGACTCACTTTGCATAAATCACACAGATCCAGAGCTACATCAGCTGTGTGCCTCACTCCAGCTCATTAGACATCACATTTTCCTCAGAGGAAATATGCTGCTACGTTTGTTTATCTGACTCACTCTGTCTGACTCATTAATGTATCTTGTAATGCATTACTGATAAAACATCTCATTATGAACACCTGGGTCTTATTTTTATATTGTGATTTTAATAATGTTCGCAAGGCCTGGTTGTCCAAGTTAGAATCAAAAGAATGTCACAGCAAATCTTTGCAGTTCATCCATGATGGCTGTCAATTAAGAGGATTATAATGTGATAATCCCTCTGGATGTGTATGATTTAGACAACAAAAAAATTACTTTGATGTTGTTAACATTTGTCACACAATCTGTTCTTGCATCTGTGCAAAGAAGATGCACAAAATCACACTTTACCTGGTTAGTTTGGGATTTTAGCATCTAAACTTTCAATGTAGTTAATTATTCTTAATTTGACCAGAGAAGTTAATTTATCCTGCAGCCATTGCACAGCTATACAGTTAACAGCTAGAAACACATAAACCTTAGCAGAATACACAAACTATCCAGCAGTATGGATGACATGTTTGTGTGACATATGATACTGCTCCGTTGGATGCAAAGACAATTCCTAATATGGCAGTAGCATAATCTTGTCCTACACATCTGGGAGAAAAGTCAGTCTGATCCTATCGTTCAAGAACAACACAAGAAACTATAACTGACTTTCACTTTATGGTCTCACAATCCCCTCTCTGCCAACACATTCTTGATAAAAAAAAATATTTTGACTGGAAAATTTAATTTACAGCATGCCTTGTGGAATTGGGTATCTGTTCGACAATCTCAAGCCTTGTTTTCATATGGTACACATTACATGGCCCATTTTGCATGACTCTACTCTTGCCTTATCTAGTCGTTGAAGCCATCTTATTTCTCTCTGTCTTTATTAAGCTCAATCAGAGAAGGTGTGAGGAGAAGTATTAATAACACTGTCCTGTTGTCCAAACCCTCATACTGTAGAAACTTTGAAGTGTTGGTCAGAGAATAAAGAGAGTAGTAAGTCCTCATTTTGTTCAAAGCCTTTCAAGATGATTTCATCATAGAGGCTACTATTCTTCATCTAGCTACATGAAATACTTCATTATTACCCCTGGGACCTGGGACTCTGTCATAGGATATTTTAATGACCCTTGATCTAATCCCCCTGAATGTATTTAACCATCCCTCTGTCAATAAGCATCTGTTTAACTTGGTCACCGTTATGTAACCAGACATCTGAAGAGATCATGCAACCCGGTATTGGATCATGACAAGAAAGTTACAGCAAGTTGTACACAATTATTGTTCAGAACAATTTGCTTACACCTTGATATTAAATCCTAATTCCAGCCACAGTTTAAATTATGCGGTCAATGTTTTGTGTAAAATTTGAATTTTTACTTTGAGCAACATGATTGAGTAGGGCAGTATATGTGTGCTTTCCATTTACCTCCTTAATCATGAATATTTACCCCCTGCATCCTTTTAATTTCACAGAGAATTAAGAGCATTACAGACTGGGATCAGGGTGAAGCAGCATTCACCCAGCAATAAGATGTCCGCCTTGGCTGGGTAATAGAGATGAGGGTGGGATACTGGGCAGGCCTGCCATGCTGCATTGATTTCCTTCTCAGGGGAAAGACTCTTGATTTGATTCTCATGGAACAGAGTGCTATGTGCAAGTAATCCAACCAGCTCCAACAACCAAACCAACTCAGTTTAGAAACAGTCATGTATATTTATATATGTTGTTCTATAACCAGTAGAAGGGTAAAGTGTAAAATGTTATGTTGGTCGAAATATTGTCAATACCAACTACAATTATCATTATGGCAACTGTGCACTACCTATGTACCATGTCAGTAATCAAAAGCCGTCATCTTCTTTTTTCATGCTGAACTCTGAAGAACTGAAATTCTTTAAATAAATGTAGATTCAAAGCCTTACTTATATATGCCTTACAGTAGCCTTTGAAAAGACAGCATGTGGAATTAATTAGCTGGGTGGAGACAGGGCTCAAGATGTAAGACTTGCAGAGGATTGTCTTAAGTAGTGTCTTGGTCGAAAATGAATAATGTTACTTCTAAAAGTCACCATATTTCAAAAATATTTTGTACAACTTCCAATGTCATTCACATTCTTGTGAAAACCAAAAGACAGACATATCCGATCTAAACAGAATGTTCACCAAGAAACCGTCCTTATTCAACCAGTTCTTTCTTCCTAGGTGATTCAGGGTGCCTTCATCTCAGTGTGAACTTTCTTTGTGTGCAAGGTGATATGACAGAAGCATTGGCAGACTTACCAGAAGGTCAGTGCAGGCTTGAGCAATACATCAGCATGACTTATACCACTGTTTTCAGAAAATTGTTGGTATCGCTATATATCATTACACATCATTCCTCCTATCAGAAAAATGTGTTGAGAGTCAGGGACATTTTTTCCATAAATTTTTTTCTGTTTTGGCTTCTGTGCTTTTGACACCTCAATATATCAATAACATGAGAGTGATAGGGATGGAACCGAGGTAATGAGAAGTGTGACTTTCTCCATAGAGTAGGCATCTGAAAGGTACAGATGTGGCCTTTAAACAGCTCAAGGGAAATAACATCTCAAAAGCCAAGTAAGATCCGGAGTATTCGATCAGAAACTAAATCTGTACTTTATCAGCTTCAGGACATAAAACATTACACCAAGAACACATCTCTCTAAACCATCACTGAACCTCCACCAACTACTATTAACTATGCTGCTAGCACAAAAATGTAGTCTTTTGTTACTATAGACAAAAAACAAGAAAATTGGCATACACTGAATTGAATTCAATTTGAGTAAATTGCTGTTGCCATTGCAGAACAGACAAAGATAATATGTCTGTAATATGTTCTGTTATTACAGTAGGTAACACTCACACAATCATTTAGTCTTTTTTCACAAACTGTTGAAATGCTTTAGTGAATGAGTGAAGGATGTGTGTACTTTTGCCATCTCTGCCCAGGACTCAACAACATCAAAATTGGCACATTTCATGCAAGCTTGTCTGTTCATTGGTGCTGGAGTGACACGTGGCAGGTATGAAAAGGTCCCCCGTGACATTTAAACCAAAGGCAATGATTTAGGACCGACAGCACAGAAGACAAAGTAGCCCACCTTTGATGGCTATTTGAGTACCATCAACATAACATGAAAAAAAAAGACTGCCAACATTTACAAGCTGCTGGAGTCTGATAACCATGTGCAGCAAGACTGTGACCACTGCGGTCACAAATCTTCACTGAAGTTTTGCAGTAATCATAAAAGACATGCAGACATTCATACCAGGTCAACAATTTGTGAAGTGCTGATAAAAAATGTGAAAGGTTGAATTATCTGCCTAGACCAGCATTTATCATACCTAGTTGAGTATACTATGTAATACCTTCATTAGGTTACTCTGGCACACATCTAATGAGCGTAACAATAATTTTGAGGACTTCTGTCCTTAATGGATGGGAACTTCACTAGTTTTAATGGATGGGATATTCACTAGTTTAATGGGAACTTGTGGCTGAGGAAATGTTTTAGGACTTCCTTAATGTTTGACTAAGTGTTGACATTGTGTAACTGTTCATTGACTATTCACAATAACTTTGTTTATTATTTAAATGAACTAATTTAACTTTTTGTCACCAGTCACTGGTTTTCAATCATTTATCAGGTGACAAATTACATACACATAAGCAGAAGTCTGTATGTTCATCCTATAACTAACCAGAAAGTAAACAAATTAACAAACAATCAAAGACAGGTGTAACCATGGCTTTGGTAGCAGGCAATTCATTTATTACCTCTTTGTATACAATTGAGACAACCATCAGAGAGCATGCTAAATGCTTGATCATATCTATAAGTACAAAAAGCACTGTAATTGTATCTCATTTCACTAAAACAAGCTTTCCATAATCACTGACTTCAAAGTGTCTTCCCTTAACGTCCAAACAGCCATGACAGTGTTCTACTCAATGTCTTGTCAGCACTCTTACACTTTTTCAATCTAATTGGTACAAACAACAGATGCTGCATTTTTTGAGAAATGCTTCTTTTAATTGTGCATCAAGTAATCCTGAAGGGTCCAGATCTGCAACTGAGGGGTTAGGAGACACAACACTTGTTAGGATGTCTGTCGGATGAGGCGTCTTTTCCCCAGGCTCACACAGAGAGGTGTCATTGAGGGAATAGAAGCTTAGACTGCAACACCAACTGGGTCTACCAGATGCATGTCTAAGAGAAAAAAAGAAGAAAAAAAATATGAAAAGAAAAAATACATAAATATATATATATATTATTCTCCCCCTCCAGACAGTGACTTCTGAGACGTTCCAGTGCCACAATTCACAACCTGACAGGTTGGCCTCAATTGAAAGCACACACATCCTAGAATCCTCTTTTTTTCATCACTCATATAAGCTATGAGAACACCATGATCTTCGTCTATCGGGGAGATATTCACCAAGAAGAATCTGTTCTTAAAAGGATCTTTGACTTGGCATTTTCCCCTACATCAGCTACTGAGACTGTTGAAATGAAATGTGTACCAAGGTTAGTTCTGTGGGATCCCTGACTCATCAAAGGCATGCATCATGGCAGTCTTGTGTACAGTCTCTGTGGTGTTTTGCAGGCTCTTCACATGTGTGTAAAGTAGGTTAGTGTTGTAGCTGGATGCCAACAATCTCAAGACCTTCCATCATGACAGGTGGACCTGTCCACACTATGAAGTCCCCCAGAGGAGCTTGTGAGCAGGGCCAATGGAGCGTGCCCCAGCTTGGTCTATAGGTCATTAGTCGTGTCTTGCCCCTGGGCGACATTCATGTTGCTGATCAGCAGAGCTCTGAGGGCCTCATTTACTAACATTGCGACCGTAGCTTAATCTACGCCTTTGCCCAACCGCAAATGGCGGACGGTGTATTTCCGCATTTTGCGTGGTATTTATCAAACCAGATCCTCGTCGGGCAATCAGCGCCCATTAGTGTTAATTAGCGCGCCGTTAAAAGACGGGAATAATCGCCTGCATGTTATTGCCACCAAGGGTGATTCGAGGAAAAGAAGAAAAAAAAGTTCAGCGAACAGGAGCTACACCCACTTTCCCTTATACCCTCCCAGCAGCGGTAATCTGGGTTTTTTACTCAAGTGCGCTGCCTTTGTAAATACGGTGTTAGGTCTTTACCCAGGGGCGATTCTACGATCAGTATCATCCCAATGAGATCACCCAATGAGAATGTGACATTAATACAGTGCCTTGCAAAAGTGTTAACCCCCATTGCCAATAAATCCCTAATTTCACTGGATAACAATTAATACATTTATTTATTATTATGCCAAATATTGAATGAATAAAAAAACAAAGGATATCCCTTTCTTCATTAACTACCAGAATCAAATGATAATAAACATTATTTTTGTGTATTGACCTCATTACCGGTCCGCAGTCTGACACAAATTATTATTGCCCTCCTCTGACGTCATCTTCAAAATGAGCAATATCGAGGAGTCAGCTGAGTTTTACTATCCAGACGATACTGACGTCATCAACAGCGACGAAGAAATTGTTAACTTTCTAAAAGAGTCGTTACTTGTGTTGGAATTAAAGCCATTTTAGCAGAATCGTGTTGTCCGCATTCTATCAAAATTAATTGGTTGCTAGGCATCACCTGAAACACACTGTGAGAAGACTTGAGAGCTAGCTACAATTAGACTAACATTTACTTTCATTTACAAAATGAAAAGAGCTAAAAATGCCATATAATAAACAACTTACTAACCTCGACAGTTCGGTCATACCGGGAAATATCAAACCTCGGCTTTGCCGTATCGTTCAAGCCTCAGTTTGATATTTCCCGGCATGACCTCAATCTCAGTTAGTAAGTAGTTAATCATATTTTTTTCATTTGTAGTGGTACTGAGATTAAATTTAGGGGTGCTAGAGCACCCCTAAAAAGGGTTTAAAATCGCCACTGGGCGCAATCCTGTAAGTAAATGAGGCCCTGAGTGAGCAGCCGAGCTCTGAGTGAGCTTAATGCTCTCTGGACAGCATTAAAGGCTACAGATGACATCCGTTACACAGTTTAAGGTTTGAGGCCATTTGAGGGGGATAGAGAAGGGGGAGGTTGAGAGTTCAGTTTTAGGGAAAACTTGTCAATCTCCAGACACTTTGGAGACAAGGGCTTTCAGGAGCATTAGATAGTGACTTAGACATTTACTCTGATCCATACTTTGACCTGTCACGTATGCTCATTAGTGCCGATCTGGGCTTCCTCTTCTTTAGATCAATACTGTCAGAAAGCTACTGGTCTACCCCTCCATTAGTTCCTGTTGGAACGCCTTGAGCACCAGTTCATTTGCGCTCTGGCAGACAGGAATGCCTCACTGGCATACAGCCACAAAGTTAAATGAGGTGTTAAGTATCCGGTTTTATCTGGGGTTATCTAGGCTCCAGGTGTGGTATGGAGTCAACTGGGTGCATGGAGAATGGAAGGGCCACGGATCGGAAAGTATGCCTTGGAAGGTCATCGCTTAACCCAACAAAAGAGAATACTATCGGTTTCTTCCAGGGCAGTTTCAGAAATTCTTGAAATATCAGAAACAGTATACTAACTAGTGACAGTGTATATTCCTCCCTTCCTCACCTGACAGTAAACTCTTAAACAGTACATATTTTACAGGATGCAGGCATCTGTTCTCAATTGTTCTTTGCTCATAAATGGGTCTCTTGATAAGAAAGGAATCCTCCAAAGAAATCATTTTGTTTAGACTGAACGTATTGTGAGATCTGTAAATGCATGACAAGTGAGAGAAGTATCAGTGGAATTAAGCACTTACAGAGACTTACAGGTCTACGTTTTTTCATGAGCCATTAAAGTAAAAAAATATCACTGTCCTAATGAAGCTAGCATCATCGGATTTCTGTGAAAGTAGTTCTGTGTGCGGCTGCGTCAGCCTGTTCAGTGTCCAGGTCTCGCTCATTCCATTTTACAGTTTGCAGAAGTATGAGCGTATTCTGTTCGCAAAATGGTTTAGAGCCAGTCAAACACAGGAAGTCTTGCTCAAGGCACTGTGCAGACCTACTCGTAGGCACTTTGAGGAAAGTTAACATTAAGCAACTGAACCTCAAATTTAGAGTACTGTTCTTACTGTACGTTATAAGTGTACCAACAGATGCTAACTACACTTAAATGAGGTTAAAGTGAATGATGGACAAGAGGGGTCCCTGTAAAGCATTTTAGTGGAGACAGCTGATGAAGAAATGGACGATGAAAGCTAACTGAGGACACTTCATGCAATAATAAAACATAATTCAATAATATTGCAACAGGGTTAACAACTCTAAACAGTTTTCAGGCCCCAAGCCAAATAAATGCATATCTCTGGGAAACAAACATTGGCTATGTGTTTGTTGTTTCAAGAAGTTCTTGAAAAAGCCATGGGTAAAAGTGGGGATCAGAGAGCAGAGCGTAATGAGACAAAGTGTGTGTAAACACATTGGGTCCTACAAACCTCAGCTCCATGGGACTGACTGTCTTTCTTGTGGCCTGATGCCACCGTGGCCCAAGAAGTCCTGTTCGCCATAATCCTCCACAGGAAGGCTAAACAAACAAACATCCCTCGTGAGTTTCGAAAACCATGTGGAATTCAAAATCGAATGTGGGAAAGGAATCGTACATCTGTGTTTGATAGAAAGCTTAGAGTCAGATGATACCCGTGAAATCAATGCAGGGGACTCTCTCATTGTCGTGACGTAGTGACAAGGCTCAGAGCCACTCAGGACTTGTGAAACTTGATCTGTATAAAATCTTAGCTGTGCTATACACGGCTGTTTACCAAAGAATGGGCCCACAGGATGTAATTTGTTGCACAGAAAGTGGCTGTTATTCAACGGATGGAGGATGAGAGACAAGAACTAGAAAATATAAGGCAGGGTGAAGGACTTAAAAATATAGAGTAATGTACTCCTACTGTGGCGGACATGAGTGTGGTATTTAACACATGGACAAACGCTTTCACTTCTGTATAGTCAAATACAGTCCCGTATTGTCAGAGCCCCTCCTGTTGATGACCCTGCCCTGACCTCACTGTGAATTTGGGGTGTTTTGTAAAGAGGAAGTGTCACATTAACTCTGTTATACAACACCTGATCTGGGTCTCACACTGTGCAGCATCCCTGAACACATCGATCACAGAAAGAACCAGCCACCTCCCCTGCACTCCAAAAGGCCCCTCTATTATAGACGTTCTGGATAAGAGCATCTGCTAAATGACTAAATGTATTAAAAGTTATTTTTTAATAATGTTCATTTTACAAATTGATTGCAATCCATAGGTAACACCCTTACGATTTTAGTTAAGTAATTCCCATTTATGAAATATGCTTCAAAACCTCTTTTAAATTGTTATGTGTATCAGTTTTATTTTAGTTCCGCCTATATTCCCTTTGTCAATCAAGTCACAGATACGCAGCCCATCCCCTATCTCCTTCAATTCATCCTTGTCTGTTCTGCCCGGATATTTATGATGTTCCAGCAGGCGTATCCACGTACAGCTCTGAGGGCATCACTGAGGCCTGGGGAGTGAGAAATGAATCCCACTGATCTGTTGGAGGTTGGAAAAAGCCGTCTTGCTAGTGAATGGTTTGGCACTTTGACGCATGCGGCTGATCATCATTCATAGCCATCTGTAGTGTCACTCTCTCTCTCCTTCTTTCTCTATTCCCCTCTCTCTGTCCCTCTCTCTTTCTCTATTCCCCTCTGTCTCTCTGTCTCTCTCTCTTTCTCTATTCCTCTCTCTCTCTGTCCCTCTCTCTTTCTCTATTCCTCTCTCTCTCTCTGTCCCTCTCTCTTTCTCTATTCCTCTCTCTCTCTTTCCCTCTCTCTTTCTCTATTCCTCTCTCTCTCTCCCCCTCTCTCTATCCTCCTGGCAAAAGGTCTAAAATTCTCTGGAAGTCTGAGCTGCTTGGTTCCCATTAGCTGGCAGCTCCTCTGAACCTCCCCTCTCCCCTGCCCCCTGCTAGTCTCTGACCCAGGGCCCAGGTGGAAGGGAGGGAGCCGGGTACCCCGCTGGCTCTAACTAATCAGAAACAGGACTCAGAGCCCTAAGCGCTTCATATTCTTACAAAATAGGGTTAGATCATGCAGGGTAGGTAGCTATACAATTTATATTTCACAAATCCAGTACACACATACACACACACACACATACATCAATGTACATTTCATGTTCAAAAATATTATTTTTCCTGATCTCTGGCTTTCCATGTAGTGTATGGATAAAGGTGCAGTGCAGAGAGCTCTCCCTCCTCTGAGACTACCACTGGGCCACAGTGCCAAGACACCCCACTCCCAAGGTCCTCTGCTTCCAATTCTCTCAGCAGGATAAAAGGAAATGGTTCACACCCCCGACCCTGCTCTGACCTCTTGCATTCACCTCTGACAAGTAAACACCAAGTCGCCTTTGTCTCCAGACCGCAATGTACACTGCACAATATCCAGACCATGTCATGTTTTTCTCTCCTTCAGTTGGTCTGACAGTAAATATTCTGCCTTCATTTTACACAAACTGTCCTCCACAGATGTACCTGTACAGGAAATGAAGCACTTACTGTCTCTACACTGGTTTTATGCAACCACAATGTACTCTATACTTTCTCAATTAATGTTGCTCATATGCTAACTAACATATGCTGTTATGCCGTGTGTGAGACAGACTTAACTGATGCCCTTGATTCACTTTTCTACGCAGTAAAACTAATGAGGTAGGAGTAATGTTTAAAGTCTCTGTAATTGCATGGCGTGTTTGGTGTGATAGACCTCCTACTGATGGCTGACAGCAGGAAACCCTATCTTAATGGTCAATTAGCCTTGGGCTAAATAGTACTAGACTAAGGTGGGCTCAAACTGGCAGCAATCAAGTCGAGCTAATCAGTCACAGCATGTCTTCCCTTCTGGCCAGCTGCATAACACAAACCACCTGTTATCATAGATTTATTTGAAAAAGTTATCAGTTACTGTGTTTAATTACTTGTGGCTCTGAGTTAAAATCACAGGTCAGGGAATAACATCTGAGGAGGACTTAAATTAATACTTAAGTAAGTACAATGAAAAAGTCACTCAGAAAAGTACTTTAGTCATGCACTTAACATAACTTTTTCCAAATCAAGATCCTAATAATTCTATTCGAAAAAAAAAAAGTTGGTATCATCGACTTTCTCTTCACCCAGTTCAACCTTTAAGACTGTATCTAATCCCTGCCTTGATGCCCATGACAGCTTTCACATTGCACATATTACAGAGTTAATGAAGCCGCACTATCCAATCACAATTGTTGGTGGGCTGAGGACGTGGGTGTTTTTTTTTCATAGAACAGGAATCCAGGCCTCACCATTCTAAATTTTTCACTCCGAGTTCTGAGTTAGACAGAGGGCTTGTCGTACAGTGTTCAAATCAATAATGGTAGGCAAGGTTTATTACCGCTTCTGTTTTAAGTAGCTTCTTATCAAGTAATTCCATGTAGGCTGACATGTACTGTACACAGCATACAAAGTATGTTCTCTGTGCGTTGTTCAGCATGCTCTTTTTCAGGATATGAGGTGTTCTTGTAATGAATACTCCTTTATTGATCTGAGAGAACATGGGCTTGAAGAGGAGGAGGTCAGGAGATTGTAATAAGTCATATCAGAAAGCCTGCTGACAACAGTTCTGACACACACACACACATGCATGTATACACACATGCACGTATACACACACACACATGCACGTATACACACACATATGCACGTATACACACATCCTCCAGTTATCAATGTAGCTGCTGAGAAGGCAGACATTCACTTCATCAAGCTATGACAGCTTGTAGGTATAAAGGTTATCATAGCTTCATATGGACGGACATAAAGCCCCATTGTTACTGTGCTCTTTCTTTCTGCCAAAGCTTAAGTCGATATCAAAGGGGCCTGGGGAGGCTGGAGCGGTCCAATGAATTCCCCAGGCGAAAACCTCAATTTTCGATGCTGGGTTCCATAAGCAAATACAACATTTACTTATTACAGGAGTGCTTAGATTACTGAGCGCAGTGAAACAATCCAACATAATGTGCTTGTGTGGAAGCTGCTGTGGTATGCTTGTAATGCAGTTCTCAACTTCAATGGTTTAACATTCACTGAGCAATCTGTGAGTATATGCAGAGTATGGAGTGAACAGTCACAGAATTGAGAATAAGGTTTGCGATCAATCTATCACTCTACTTATGGAAGGCTGCAATAAATTAGTCATCAGTAATCAGTGTGTAGCATTTCTACTCAGACTTTGGTTCCCGAAATGGATTAATAATCATTATCTCTGTGTATCTGCTTGCTTACAGTGGCAATTCTGCAAACAATGGCTTGTTCATGATGAGTCTAGCTTTCAACGATAAGGACAGTTATTGATGACTTCTTCTCAGTCCTGACAAATCTAATGACTCTGTTCATTAATTCAGGCTGAGAGGTGTGGCTGTTTGTTTTAGACTGAGAGCCCAGGCCTTCCTCTGGAGGAGGTCTACATCACAGTAAACATGGGTGTGACACCCGGCTGCGACAGGATCTATCATCGCGTTCTTCACTTCAGTTCATCCCAATCAGGGATTAGGAGGGCTTCACCATTAGATGACATAAAGCCTATCCTCCCCCTTTATCATTCCTTTCCTATTCGATCCTTTCCTTTTGTTTGGTTTCCTTTCTCTTATATATGTCCTTATTTGATCTGCCTGGTGTCCTTGGCATGGTAACAATTCAGAGAAGGTATTTGCTCTGCAGCTTACCCGGGTATTAAAAGCCTTCCAAGGATCCTCAGTGTGTTATGAGGCAGCAGGCAGGTGTGTTGGTTCTCTGGGCCCTTCCCAGGAGGTCAAATACAGCAGAACAATCCATAACAATATAATAAAACACTGTGCTCTTATTTGAACAGGTTTTAGCACCGATGTTCATTTGACAACAAATCCAGGATATTAGGGCATGCTGTAAAACCTAAAACCCTGGCTCAACTGTGTTCCCACCGATCATAACCCAGCATTAATTAGCTCCACCTTTGAAGTGGCGAGGCCCCAGCCTCAAAGGCCCCAGCCTCACAGGCCCCAGCCTCAAAGGCCCCAGCCTCAAAGACCCCAGCCTCAAAGGCCCCAGCCTCACAGGTCCCAGCCTGAGAGGCCAGAGCCTGAGAGGCCCCAGCCCGAGAGGCTGGTATTAGTTACTGGGTGGCCCCCGACTCTTGGCTGCCACACCGACATCCGATCAGGGACATCATCTAATTGTGTTCTCACTTTCATCATCTCATTGAACTTACATAGCCTGATTCCATCCGACTCCCCTGAGGAGTGGGACATTGTGCCAATGAGACAGAGTCAAGCAGCCAGTCGGTATCACTTTGATCTGGCTTGTTGCTGTGGGAAATGAGAAAGTGGGCATATCATTTCAGTTTAGCCCTTTTCATGTCCTGCTTTGTGTGTGTACCTGGTTGGCAGAAATATACAGGACATTTCTAAATGTTTTCCATTGACCTCTTAAGTATTAAGTGTTATCCACTTACTGTAGGTATGCCTGCTTTGACCACTTCACAACGAAAATGTGTCTGAAACAATTACAGGATTCAGAGAATATTAGTTATCCTTCATAAACATTTATGTTCACCTTGATGGACATTAGGCAAAAATATCAGACAAGCTTATGACTATTCACAGTTCGATAGTCTCACACACGGGAAACATCAGGTGTATAATTTGTTCAGCAGGTTGTTATATAGATACAGAAGATAAAGATACCTCTCAACTGTCGAAGGAAATATCTAAATAAATGCAGGTTGCAGTAGTCAACAAACTGTACATAATTAGAGTACACTAGAAATATGTTAAATTAAGTATTCAGTGATTGATTTGTTGCACAATGCATCATGGGAAGTGTATTATCCTTTTCCCATCTGAAACCTGGTTTCTGTCCCTGTGCAAGCTATATTCTGCTTTGACCACAATGAGGTGCTAAAGCGCTGTTAACTAAGTTCACAAGGAAATCAATCATGGTCTATGTAAAGAAGATCATGCATGAAGACTTGACCACAGGATGGCAGAATAACTCACATAAAGTCCTAATGAAGACAAGAAACAAAAAGGTATCAAGAGAATATTTTATAGAAGGATTCCCGAGAATTAGTAACTTGCTCTGTCAATATCTGTGCAACGAGTTACAAAATCTACTCACTAGGAACAATAATATATCCTGTTTTGATCATATGTTATTCATACGGGTACTTTTTACTGTTATGGATATTTTTTATCTGAACGTACCTATTACGTTTTAAACATGTTGCTAATAATCCTTTATAAGACAGACACGGAACACCACCTTAAGCAAGCTAGCCCATTAAGGCCTATATTGTACAAGTCCCAAAAAACAACGAGCCTGATTATACTCTGAAATCTAGTTCAATAAGTACAGGTAAGCTTCACAGGTCCTTATATATCGTCAGAACCTACCTGACTCTGGCAGAGGACCAATACACAAACAAGATCTACCAGTACAGGCTAGTAGCAGTCTATCAATATCAGTGCATCACTCTGTTCTCTGTTCTTGAGGTAACACGGCTAATCTGGAGATGGAGAGACATTAAGTCTGCATCTAGTCTCACAGTCCACCGAGAAATGTGATCCCAGTCCAGGTGGGTCACAGCAGTCTCACTGCTCAAGACTGAATTGGAGGATGTAACATGAATCCCCTCGGAGGACTACTGTGCTATAGAGGACGAGGGCATTGACAGGTCCAGTGCATCACTTCTGAGGCAACCCCCACACAGTGTACTAGAGTAACATTTGTTCGGTTATATGATTAATATATAGTCGTGCTTCTGAGTGACCCATTAGAACTTCACTGAAACGTCAACATGGGTAGAATTACAGCGGGCCTACTGTGGCTTGGGGATGCAACACTGTGATGGTGGTCAATGTTCAGGCGATGATGACGTGAGGCTGCACTGGGCTTCCTACTGCCTACATGTTGCCCTGTTTGTCTGAGGAGGACGAGGAGGTGGAGGGGGATGGGGATGGGGCCTTGGGGAACACCCTGTCTGTGGGGGTGATGGCTGGGCTGCCCAGCCCGGAGGAGCTGGAGCTGCTGGAGCGGTGCTGACCGGGCCCTGGGCCCTGGCCGTGGTGCTGGCTCTGACCGTGGACAGGCGCCGGGCGTACAGGTCGCACCGGCTGGGGTCTGAGGGGGGCGTTGGGTCGCCGTGCCGACAGAGCTGGTTTGAAGGTGGTCATGGTCTCGGAGGAGGAGCTGGAGGAGCTGCGACGCAGGGCTGCGTCGGGGTCCCTGATCACCATGGTGTGGAGGGGGCTTCCGGAACTCTCTGAAGGCCCTGACGGGTGCTTCAGGGGCTCAAGGGTGTCCAGGACCACGTCAGGGGCATGCTTGGCCACGTTCTGACGCTCCAGCTCACGTAACTCATGCAGGGCTGTGTTCATCGTTTTCTCTATGTCCTGGGAGAGAGATGGAGAGAGAGGTAGAGAGACAGGGATGGGTAGAGACAAAAGAGTGAGAGAGAGAGAGAGAGACAGACAGGGATTGATACAGAATAAGAGTAGAGCATAAGTACATGGAACACAATGCTAGCAAACTGTGAAAACTAATCAGAGCTTAGCCTCCAACTGCTTCTGACTTTTCACTGCCCTGGCTTGGCTCCATGCAATACTACAGGGCAAGCAACAGGATTCTCATTATCTTTATTGCATAAGACTTGCATAGCACTGCAGTGCCTATAAAAGGGTCTACAGAAAGTTACACTGTAAAACTGAACCTGGTCATGGCTGTGACTTCGCAGATTCAATATTGTTAACTTTATATGTGATCTTAGCTACATTAAGTCTGATCTGTGGCGTGAAAACTAGACTCACGTCGGCCAGAGCTTCTGTCTCCAGCGACTTGTGGTCCCCCAAGCTGCTGTGGCGGGTGGTGCTGGGTAACGGTCTGTGGCCATCAGCAAACCCCTTCCTGTCAGGGTGGTTAATGCTGCCAGCACTGCCAAATGTGGTGAGTCTGCGTTTCTCGGGACTGTCCACGTGGACTCTGCTGACAGCCATCTTGTGAGGGCTGCAGGGGCGGGGTAAGACTCGAGGGGGGGGGTCAGAACTTGTGGGGGGGCTGTGGGTGTCACTCCGACGCCTGGGGATGGCCGCTCCATCCGAGCGCACTCTCACCCTGCGGAACAACACACACAGCCCCCTCACACATCACAACTAAGCCAACAAAACCAAACAACATGGCAGCTGTAGAACCACAAGAGAAGCTTCCCCTGGAGGCTGAGGCCTAGTGTTTCCCCTCCCCTGGAGGCTGAGGCCCAGTCTTTCCCCTCCCCTGGAGGCTGAGGCCCAGTCTTTCCCCTCCCCTGGAGGCTGAGGCCCAGTGTTTCCCCTCCCCTGGAGGCTGAGGCCCAGTCTTTCCCCTCCCCTGGAGGCTGAGGCCCAGTCTTTCCCCTCCCCTGGAGGCTGAGGCCCAGTCTTTCCCCTCCCCTGGAGGCTGAGGACCAGTCTTTCCTAGGTACCTTCCCAGGGCAGCCCCGAAGCGGTGCTCCGGCGTGTGTTCCTCATTCCTGGAGGAGGGTCTGTCCTCATGGTGGGCTCCACTGCTGCTCTCATGCTCAGGCCTCTGACTGTCGGAGAACGTGTCGTCCCTGAACCCACAGACATCACAAGGGACAACGGTCATCATCACAGCACACTCCTTTAAGGTCGAACCCAAAGATGACTGTCTTTAGCACTCTCTTAAGATCAAGGAGCTTTACAAAAATATTTCATTCCTAATCATACACATTTGCATACTTAAAACACAAATATTTATGGATATACATGTCATCTGAAGAAAAGAATCATACATTTGCACAACACATGTCCACAGCTAGTCCCCGACTAGTAGAAACATCCATTTGAACCTCCCCTGGACATCACTTACAAGCAAAACTAACTACTTAACAGTCCCCTGGGTCCTCTTGTGATGTTAGTCAATAGGCAGAGGAGGTGAAGATGAGTGTGTGGTTTCCCTTATTAGGCTTTAATTATGCCATCTGCACTGTGATGGATGGTGATTGGCTATCGGGCGAGTAGAGAATAAATAATGAGAGTGACCTTTACGTTTCTCCTCGTTATAGGGCTCCTTTTGTTTGGCATAGGCTGTTCTACTCATGACGCAATTGGATTTATTTTGTTTTCGATTCCCCAACCCACTGCAGCAGTGAGGGGACAATACAATGGTGAGTAGCTCAATTTTACTTTGTCTCTATTTTGTAAACAGCCTAGATAACAGTTACCTCTCTCAAACCAGGAATGTGTGGAACTGTGCCACCTGCATATTGACTCAAACAACTTGATGAAGTGCTCTGACACTTTAATTCGGCAGCGCTTCAGTCTAACATGACCACCAAACACGACATGTGAACACATCCCAGACCAGCCATGTGAACAGATCCCAGACCAGCCATGTGAACAGAAGAGTGACTCCTACTCACATGTCCTGCACCACAATGTACTGATGTGGGATCAGGCCGTCCAGGCCGTTGTGGCGGCCCTCCCACCAGTCCTCGGAGGCCCTCAAGTAGAGCAGCAGGGAGGCCCCCTTCTTGAAGGACAGCTCCCTGGGACTGCGGCCCACGTAGTCAAACTTAGCAATGGCCTCAATCTGCTCCAGCTCTGGGATGACAGAACAGAGACCAGGTTTCTGCTCGTCAGTGTCGCCACCAACAAGTCTTTGATGATGCAGATGGGTGGCATTTATACTGAGGAGTGAGTTTAACCACTTGAAATGGTAGGATCACAAGGGAGGTGCCCCACCATCCCTTCCAACCTGTGCAAACGTGTCCCGATTCCACAGTCAATTCCCTACTAACCCCACAGTCTTTTACAAGACCTCGAGTGTCTAATCCCTCCTAAACGTGAGGAAAACATCTGTCTGGTCAGACTATCACCTTCGTCACTGGTGGGAGGTCCTGTGCCATTGTCCACCTCGTCTATGGCACCGGGTTCACTGTGGGGGCTATCACTGGATTGGGAGAAAGGGGGCGCAGGAGGGGGGATGAACTCTCTTAACACAGGATGATGGATATCTAAACAACAACTGCAAAGAGTGTTGTGGTTGTTACGCACCAGTACTCCTCCTCTCCGCTCATGCACTTCTCATACACTGGCCCATCTAGCTCCCGAAGGCTCGGGAAAATGACCTCATGGTGAATGATGATGGTCTTGATGACCTCATTGACGTGCGCCTGGCAGCTCACAGGGTCCTGGTCGTCTGGTATTGGCATCAGGGTGGGGCCAAAACAGATAGCCAGGTTGTAGGGGTCCATCATGTTCTCATCGCTGTACTGGGACACACTAGACAGACAATTCCATTATACAGCAGAATGGTTTTAATGCAATCCAGTTTTTGGAGGCACGGTGCAAGTGACTGAGTGGTTAAGAAGACTTACTGATTGAGAAAAGCAAACAGGTATCTCATCACAATGATGACAGTACGCTGCAGAGTCACTACGATCTGCTGGAGGTGATGAGCTCTCTCGGGCCCCGACTCCAGTTCTGAGATACAGAGAAAGACCGTAGAGAGAGAGAGAGAGACAGACAGTAGTGAAATAATGAGAGAGAGAGAGAGAGAGAGAGAGTAGAGAGTAGAAATCGAGAGAGTAGACAGACAGATTATTATGAGGAGGAGGCGTGAGTGAAGCTAGATACAAACATCAACCCTTACTAAAACCCTTGGGAGTTTTCCAGTGCCACTTACTGATAGTGGATATGAGGTCGAGAAAGCGTTCTTCAGGGAACAGGGGCTTCTCCAGCCCTCTGAAGTATAGTTTGAGGACGCCTGCCACTGAGTTGATGTCATGATCGCTCTGATCGTCCACCAAGGGGTCCTCACCTGGGGGTACAGCATGGAACGCATTATCAATCAACACAAGTCAAGTCCATTGTATAGATACCACTAGGGGAAATTTGTTTGTAGACTGGTATTAAAACATGCAGCAACAAGGCTCACAGGAAATGACACTTTCTTTATAAATACTACTCCACAAGAGTACTATTTTCAGCAGTTATGTATTTCTGCTCTTAGCTATTGTTGCTTTATGAATATGGTCAAATCTAAAATAGAGCTGATAGCCATTAGAATGTCTCATGTGACAAACAGGTCCTTTATGTATGAGCACTTTGCAAGCCTGTGAACAGGTCTGTGGTATTATTTTCAAACAGACTAAACACAATTTACAGACAATCAATGAGGAAATGGGCTGGCGCATGGGGACTGACCTCTTTCAAATGAATTTTTAATGTCATTGACTTCCACCTGGGATCCTGGAACTCGAAATATGCCCTCCTGCTGAATACCTACAGAGAAGGACAGGTCAGTGACAACATTGAAAAAATACACTGTATATTCAAAACCACACACTTCCATATGTTATCTAGCTATTAAATGTCTTGTTTATGCCACATCTCTTCCTAGATGTTCCTGCATGTAGATGTCTCTGTTACCTACCGTAGAGATTGATGTAGCGGACACAACTCTCAACCACCACAGGGATGGCCTGCCCTGTGTCCTGTCAGCAACACAAGAGGGAGCAAGATAAGAGTACTCTCAACTGATTATCAAGACAACAAATACATTATTTGGCCCTAAGAGCTGAATAATGAATGTGCATGCCCACAGACTGAATCACATTTTTCTTGAATAGAATTTACTTTAAACCATTAACTTTGGATTTGTGTAAACTTCTTAAAGATTGGAAAATCATTATAACCATGTACAAGTTATTTTATACATGTATCATTGTTAGTACCAAACTATTTTATTGTATATCAATACAGTGCTACACATGGTGGTGAAACGCAATCTCTGACACAAAGAATGATGGTAAAAGGAGAAGAAGAGGACAGAGCCCCCCCCCTACTCCCAGCCCCCTACTCCCACCCCCTTACTCCCACCCCCCTTAATCCCAGCCCCCCGTACTCCCAGCCCCCCCTACTCCCAGCCCCTTACTCCCACCCCCTTACTCCCAGCCCCCCCTACTCCCAGCCCCCCCTACTCCCAGCCCCCCCTACTCCCAGCCCCCACTACTCCCAGCCCCCACTACTCCCAGCCCCCTACTCCCAGCCCCCTACTCCCAGCCCCCTACTCCCACCCCCTTACTCCCACCCCCCTTAATCCCAGCCCCCCCTACTCCCAGCCCCTTACTCCCACCCTCCACTACTCCCAGCCCCCTACTCCCAGCCCCCTACTCCCAGCCCCCTACTCCCAGTCACACAGAATACCTGACTCCTGTAGCGGACATTCCTTCTTCCCCTGGAACAGAATATAGTGTGGCAGGTGGACAGACAGCCAGAAAGGAAAGAAGCACAACAGGTTAGAGAGAGAGACAGGCCGGGAGATAGACAGTTACCCAGAGAGAGGGTGGTCCAGGATGAAAGAGAGTCTAGGGGACCTTGGGTGGGGTGGAATGGGGAAGAGTGGGGGGGGGGGGGCATGGTGGGGGCGACAGCAGAGTGACACTGGCTGCAGAAGACAAGGTTAACAAGGTAGACTGGGAGAAGTGTTATCTTGATCAACTCTGTCAGAGGATTTGATTGGATAGGGCCTTGAGGCTAAAACTGCGGCAGTCTGAGAAATAAACTGCAGGAGGTGTCTGGACCTCAGAGAATTAGGACTGTGTCAGTTCGACATGGAGGGGAGCAGTGAACTATCGACAAGAGTGCTTGACCTCCACTGCTATGCATGTTTACTCTGTTTCTGTGCTGCTGTTTTATCATGACTTCCAGAGGAGATGTGGCCATGTGTGTTTATTTTCATTTCCTGACATAGTTGGAGTTAGACCAGCTGGCATGAAGCAAGAAAGTGTGTCAAGTCTGGAGACCAGTGCTGTTCACATGAGTAAGAATGTTAAAGGCAAACCCCACTTGATGTACTGCATTGGTTAGGCTTTGAGGGGACTCTACGTCCTTCGGCAAACAGTACATTTCCTTACTGACCAGACGGGGCCATAAAGGAATAAGATGTGTGGATAAATCAGTCAGAGTTTGAGAGAGTAGAAGAAGACAGGAGATTTCCCAGGTTATGTAGAGAGAGAGAGGTAGAGAGAGGTAGACCCCTGAAGGGCCAGTACCTTGATGAAGGCCTCCATATTGCCGTTAAACAGCTTACGGTTAAAAAGGCTGCGGGGTCTAGACTTCGGCATTCGCAGGGGTTTAGGGGGAAGAGTGGGGGGCCTGGGGAAATGGTAGGGGGAGGGGAGTGCAAATACATGGCAACTATTATGTAGGAATTTCCACAAATATTTTCATCAGTTGGAGAAAAACTGTGTAGAGCTACTTGAGGCAGCAGTGCATATTAAGCTCTTTACCCCCCATTACTCTCACAACACAGTAACATTATTCTTCCACACCAACCCACTCATAGAGCACGGATGCATGATCTATTGCAACAGCTGCTGCATTCGACCACTCTATAGCATGGCCTTAACGACTTCTGGGGAATGACGGGATGCATCATTACGGGTAATAAAAACATCACAGTCAATAAGGCAGGACGACTAATACAAAAAGCAATGCAATTATGTGGTAACAACCTCTGACTGTGCTTTGAATGCTTGTCCTGCCCTTGTACTGTAGGCTTGTGCTTAATGAATGAGACTGAATAGGATGACTGTGTAATGGCGTCTGAGGTTAATAGTAGTCCTTCTTTATCCTGCCCTCACCTCTACATTTCTTTTTCTTTCCTAGTGATAAACAAACAGACAAACAGCATCCCCTCTCGTATTTGATATGCAGTCCCTGGCTTGGCAGAGAGGAGAGCTCTGGTCTAAATTGCTATTCACACACCAACGACGTTGTCTCGACCACGTCCAGGAACACAGGAAGGATTTTGCACGCTGTTGCCTACTTTATTCTCTCACTTTTCACCAGACATCTTACCTCGTTGTTCCAAATTCAGCCCTCTCCCCTGAAAGGAAAGAGAGAGGAGAGAGAGAACATGAGTGAGAGTGTGTGTGAAAGAAAAAAAGAGGGCGGTTAGTGGCACGGCTGACTGGCGCTGGAGCCAGACCTGGTGGACACAGAGCAGGCAGATGGAGGAGGAAAGGGGACTATGAGAAAACGGGCTCCTATTCAGAAAGACTCAATGGTGCGAGCGCCGCAGCCGCCTCTGACTCACAGCCTGGCGGTGGACATTCCGCAGTCGCCCTAGAAACGGCAGAAGAGACCAAGAGGCGGAGACTACTCTCGGCTGAGTGAAAGCGTATCCAGGGGCAACGGAAGGGGGTGGGGCGAGGGGTTGTTGTTTTGTACAGTAGAATGATTACATGTACCAATACTGTATCTTGCATGGTTTGTTAAGAGCTACCACTCTTTGATAAATGACTCGTACAAGTACTCTGAGGACCCTGTCAAGTGTAAAGAAGCTTCCAGCAAAATCCCTCTATCTGTCCAACCACAACTAATCCCTTGGAAATGCCAGCTGCTGGAGTGTGTTGATCAAGATAAGAAATATGCACAGTGCCGTAATGGTACCAGAGCACTAGTTAACACAAAAGGTCCTCAAGATGAACGATAAGTCTGTCAGAGGCCCGAGAACTCACCTTCTCCTAACGTCTGCTTCAGAAGGTCATGCTTGGCCTGCAGCTTAATGACCAGGTTGCTACCATTTAGGTACTCTTTAAATTTCTGTCGGAGCAGAAAGAGATTAAGAGAGGGTAAGAGAGACAGAGAGAGATGAGAGACACTGTCTCCTACTACCCTCCAGTTCTCTTGTATATTCAGTCCTCAGTGTGGCTTCACGTACTGTGAAGTAGAAGCCCTCGGTCTCCTGCTGGTGAGCCCGTCTCCTGCTCACGTTGACCTTGCTCATGTACGAGTCAGAGGAGGCCGACTTCACCGACTCCGTTGATTGGCTGTGCTGGAACGCATCTGACACGTCAAAGTCTTCCACAGTGAGCATGTCCTGCAGCGTCTGCATGGTGGCGTCCAGGGTCTTCCTCACCTGAGACACACGGAGACACAACCACCGTTACTCCGAGTTACAATGTCTCCAGTCTGAAAACAAATGCACGAGTGCCTTGATAATTCTCCCAAGTCAAAAATCGAAAACTCTTGAATCCTTTCTTTACTTGTCCTTGTTAAGTAACAATATCCTACAGCATGCATACAGAGACCGGCAAAGCTCTGCAGTTGTGTGTTTAATGTGCTGTAAGGGCAGGCCCTATGGGAGGTCGTTGCCATGGCGCTGGTCTGAAGGTCTGTGTGATGAAGGATGAACTCCACTCCGCTCCGTGTGAGATGGAGAGGAAAGGAGGGAGAGAGCATCTCCATATTCAGAACAGAGACT
The DNA here is from genome assembly GCF_021917145.1 of Hypomesus transpacificus. Taxonomy (NCBI): domain Eukaryota; kingdom Metazoa; phylum Chordata; class Actinopteri; order Osmeriformes; family Osmeridae; genus Hypomesus; species Hypomesus transpacificus. The sequence continues at coordinate 1,972,259 of NC_061068.1, read as the reverse complement.
ATGCTTAACACCAGAACACACAATGGAGACGTGCGGAAACACACAAATATACACAAACAAACACACTTGTATGTGTGTGACCTTTAAACAGGTCTGTGTGTGAGTCAGTGTTTGTGGCTCCGAGACTGCGTGCATTGGCTGGTGCCACGGCAGGCCCGTGGCTGAGAGAGAGACAGGAAGAAAGATGAGATACAACCCGGAGGTCATATCTGTCAGATTAAAAGACGAACATGAACACCGGGTGTCACTCCTGATGAACATCTACATAATGTAACGTGTGTATGCGTACAGTACATGTGTGTGTGCTACAGTACGTGCGTGTGGCATGTGTGTGTACTGTACGGCAGCACGCGTGTGTTCGTGTTAACGACAGTGTGTGAAGTGCTGTGTGTGTATTATTATGATGGAGATGACCCAGCCCACAGGATGATGGCCATGGTGAACGTTAATGTCAGTCAGTGCCAGAGGTGGCGGAGGTGACCTGCGGCCGGCCAGTAATGAGAAAACCCTGAGTGAACATGAAGCGCTCATCATCAGACATGGCCCATGTGACCAGCCGGCCTGCTAGTGCATGTGGTGTCAGTTGGATTGTTCATTAAGTGAATATAAACATGAGTCACAATGCCAAGCTCTGGTCTATTGCCAGGACAGATCTCCCTGGTGATAGGGAGTGGCTCAGACAAACAACGTACTGTTCTTTCATATCCTGTCTACCCCCTACCCCCCCCCCCCCCCCCCCCCCCCCCCCCCCCAAAAAAAAGAGATATGATATGAGAATAGGCATGCTGTGAGACAGGGCTGACTTGCTTCGCCTTGCCAATCCAGGAAGGTGATTTGACCTCTCACCTCTTCGTTCTCGATCTTCAGCGTGGCCAGACGAGACTGGAGCTGGTGGTGGCGCATGAGCAGCTCCGTCTGAACAGGCTGCTGGGCGCTCACCTGGCACACCTGGCACGCACACACACATACACGCACACACACACGCACACACGCACACACACACCACACAAGCACCACAAGCCACACACACCCCGCGCACGACACACACCATTTCTTTTTAAACTCATGGTGGGACTAGAGGAACAGAGATGATGATATGTTCATTAGGCCCAGGTCCAACCCTACCCCCCCCCCCCTCCACACACACACACACACACACACACTGCAGCGCCTCACCTCATCCCCCATGTGTGGCTGATAATCGAAGCATGCGGGAGGACAGAAGATCTGGCTGTGCATGTCCATGACCCTGTGCTTGTCTCCTCGGATGTCCATGGCGTCCACGGCCCCCTCCAGCAGGTCCAGGCCCTCGTGACGAGACGTCTCCAGGCTGTACTCTGCAGACAGGTAGGTCCTCAGCGTACGCGCCAGGCTGGCATGGTAACCCAGGTCACAGCACTGCGGAGAAATACACCATGAGCTTCTAATATTAGATCCGTTGCGGTGCTGCAAAGTGCTGCTCCTCAATGTCAACGGTTCTGTCCTTGAACATCTGTGAATCCTCTTGTCTTTTCTGCTGCCAGTGTCATGGCCGACTCACATCGATCATGTCAGAGACATCGTGGATGTAGTACTTGGCCACCAGAGCGTTGGTAGCTGCCAGGTTGAGCAGATAGTCGTTGCGAGCTTTTGTGCACTTCAGCTTATTCTCAGAGTATTTGGCTTGTCTCTGTAGGTAGAGAGAAAAAAGAAAGGTCACTGTTGCGCTACACATCGAAAGGTTTCCCATGAAGGCACATCTGATTTATCACTTGAATATCTTACATCGTGTTATGTGTTGTATATGATCGTTCATTTGGATTTAGAAGGGGCTACTGTTCATAAAATACTGTAGATCTTAAAACAGCTGTGGACATTTCAGAGGGTCATCACTATGATTCACTGTTGATAATGAGGTGCGTGTGTCAAATATCAAAACACACACACACACTCAGTAGACCAACCTTCTCCTTCATCTTCTCCATCTTCTTCACGGAGCTGCGTCGCTGGGGGCGGTCGTCAGGACGCAGGAGGCTGGTGGTCACTTCATTGGCTTTTCCGATCTGTTTCTCTTCCTGTTTCTCTGCATCCTTCAATTTGCTCTCAGCACTTATGCTCTCGGTGTGGTACATGTGGTAGGTCTTCATCACCTGCACAGCAGCAAACACACAGCGCCAGTCATTTAGGATCGAGTTACATTTTGTTCAAACGTCTCTCAATTTCTTGTTTCATCAGATAACGAATTACATGACACCTACGTCGGGCCAATTACATCTCTCTATCAACATTAACAATGAGTGGCATAACTAATATAAAGAACCTCTCCCTTTGTTGAAAACGACTCACTCTCGGGTCTCCTAGCAACTCAGATAGAAATAATTGACGTGAGGAGAGTGAGAGATTAATCTGCAGGGGGGACGAGGTTAGTTATTGTGTGACTGTGAACAAGATTTCCTGCTCCTGCTCGGAAACAAGACAACATTTGATTTAGTTTGACTGAAACTGTGTGTGTGTGCGTGTGTGTGAATATACTATATACATTCACACACACATACACATTTCCAATATGTATTCATTTGATAATGCATGCATGTATACAATGTAAGGGTTCGTTCAAATTCTCCACACAGCGTATACAGCATTTCTTTGTAGCCTGTGTAGATATTAGTCATGGCAAGATCTTTAATACAGTGCTACTGGCACAATAAACCAGATAAACGCTTTGAAACAACCATTATCACTGGAAAATTCATTTTAAAATATGAGGCGGGTGTAGCTGCCTAGTGGGAAATGTATACCCAACATATTGATTTGGAGGGAGGGCGGAAAACCGATGTCGATCCTGTCCGTGGTATCACAGAGATGTGCCATGGCATGCCAAAAATAGGCTTCTATTTCACAATCGAGTACCTTCCAGTCACTGACCAAAATGCATCCAATCAAACAGAGGGGAGACCTGAGGCCCCAGGGTGAGTGTGAGAGTCCAGGGGGAGGGACGGCTACGAGCCAGAGGGAGAGGGAACTACTCGAGCGGGAACATCCTAGGATAAGCCATATTAAAGTGTCCGAGACTAGCATCACAGGATAAACCATATGAAGGGGTTTGGAAACGAATATCCCAGCATTGAGCGGCGAGCAGAGCCTTGCCCAGTGTGCTGCAGAGGAGACTGCTGAGTCTGCTTGAAGCAGAGCCAGGAGCAAGAACAGCTTCTCCTTCAACTGACCAACAACACAGCGGGAGGAGCATGCTAATGCGGCCCTCGCACGTCCTGGGGAGCAGGGAGAGGGAACCTGTTAGAGGCTGTGGTGCTGACAGGACAGATTGACTCTGTCCAGAGCAGCACCTGGGCTGGTCGTGCCCTGTCGGGAACCTATCAGGAGCCTGGCTCTGGGACGTCACACTACAGGAAATAGCTTGTTTACTTACAGTGTAGAGCTCGTTTGTCACTTTCACCAACTCTTCATGCATCTGGACTCCAATGTCTTTGCTCTGGAAAGAAAGAACAAGAGTTCATCTCACAGGTTACATGGAAACTATCTGACCCATAAAAGGCACCATGTTATGTGCCTGTACCTGTGGAAGAAGCGACCTTACAACATTATGTGCACATGCCATTTATTGTTGCAACGCTAAAAATAGACTTAAACGATGGCAGCGAAATGTTTCCAAGCCAGACGGTCATGGTTCCAACTGAGTTACAAGATCTAAGTGGCCATAAAGGATCGGTCCTATCCAGTGATGGGCTTTCTAGAAGGCCAGAGGAAAGTGCTTCTAATAATCCTGTTCAGAGGATGTGTGATGGAGATGGACCAATCAATTCCAGCTCTATTCCTCTAAGCGGTGTGCATTGCCATCACGGCATCGTCACATTTGCACATTATCTTTCCCCAGAAAAAACACAAAAAATACATCAAATAAACCAACACAGCTCATGTATTCACCAAGTGCTCTATGGCACGCTGTACTTAATGCTGTCATCCATAACATTGTGAGGAATTTTGGTCCACATCTCTAACTTCTTGCTGAGGGAGGAAGCTATTAAGGCTTCTCTGTCAGAGTGCTGCCCAGGGCAGCCCATCATCCCCATGATGGCTCCACTCTGACAGCGCTGGCTCCCCAGAGGACATGAATCATGGTAGACTCCAGCCGCTCCCGATCGATCCTGATCTGAGCTCCCAGAGACGGACAGCTCCATCATAATCCCTGAACCCCATGCACCCTCTCCGGTCTCGGTCATGGAGTACTGGATGGGTTTGTGTGACACAGTGTGTCACAGCTCAGAGCTGGGATGTGTCGTTACTGTACAGGAAGTCCAAATGGGACAAATCCATTACAATCGTAGATTCTTAGATTTGACACTGAAAAACCAGATGTTCTGAAAACACTAATTGCATTGCAGTGTGCTGCGTGGGTGGATGCACTGTACGTTACTGCTTTCCTGTTTAAAGATGAGGAGGATGTTAGGAATGAGAAATATGAGTATGGTGAACAGGATGGAAGAAAGAGGACAAACAGAATAGAGAATGAAACATACAAACATAGGTACAGTAGGAGAGATGACATGACAAGTGTGTGTATGTGGGAGATAGAGAAAGAGAGAGAGAGAGAGAGAGAGAGAGAGAGAGAGAGAACCTCTATCTCATGAAGACAGAAAGCCAGGCAAGGAGGCAGGTGTCACTTTTACAGGGATGCCAGATAGGTGATTGTGTAAAGCGTTGACAGCCCAGCAAGGAGGCACAGCTGACAGGGTGACAGACCCCCTATTTCAGGGCACTGGGTGGCAGCTGGATTGCCTGACTTACTACATTGGGATTTTCTGTTATAATATCCATTCAATCTGTCAACCAAAACAGGATAAAGTTCTGTAATGTACCTGTACAAAGGCCTCAACTCAAGCCGTAGCCTCATCTGATTGACAGTTCTGACCTTCTTGAAGAGGCGGATGACATCCTCTCCCACATGAGCCAGCCGAATGATGACGTTGTTGTTGTAGATGTCGCTGAGCGTGGCGTGGTCTCTACTCTCCCTCCGGGTCTGGTTCAGGACCATGTACCAGCAGTTCACTGTTGACAAAAGGTTCTGGTCCTTCCTGCAATGGCCAGTAGGGCAAAGGTTAGACTTTGACATATTTGACAGTAACAGCTCAGTTGATTTTTGGGGCCAACCCATGTTTGGTTGTGGTCATTGATGCAAGAGCAAAAGATCCTGCATAGTCCTGCAATTGGAATAACTTAACTAAAGACATTAAGATGAACTAATCCTCACTGTTAATTTCCTTGTATATGAGACAAAGTGGACCAGCTGATTAGATACTCTCATTCTAAGTTGTTGTCAAGTGGGCACTTCCACACTGAGTCTTGTGTGACAAGGAACATATTTTTCTTATTTTTTGGAACTTTTGTTTTTTGAAAAGACTTACATTTTGGCTGTACTCTAAGACTTCCTGCAAGACTTAACTCCAAATGTGCTCACACATTTCTTCGAAATTAAAAAGGAGTCTGGACTTCCATTTCAATGGCAGTTTTTAATAGGATACTCCCTGTGAATCTACACGCCAGAGTCTTGACAGCACTCTCCTTTGAATCCAAGACATTCTGATAAAAACTTTAGCAAGCCATCCCACTAGCTATTCTGTTAGTTGTGAAGCAAGCGATTGATCCTGGGATTAAGGCTCGAGGAACTGTACTGTGAGTGGGGGACCTGAGGTGTTCCTCTGACTGTGAGGACTGTGAGGAGGTACACAGTGGGAGCTCTCCAAGCTGCCCATAGAAGATAAAAGATCAGGAGATAAGATGAGCTCTGCAGCACTGTACAGCTGGAGAAGGAAACTCAAGGAGAATACATCTGTTCATTAGTGGAAGAAGGTGACTGGCTGCCTGACACATAGCTGGAAACAGACAAAGAGAGACTCCCAGCTCAAATCCGCTTATAGCAAGCAGTCACTGTCACAGCACAGCCAACGAGAATGTAATGAATGCTTTTTGGGACATCAAAATGAGATTACAAAATATAAGAATAAAAAAAACACATGGTACAGTCGACACGCTTTTTAATTCCCATACCGCCATTGACCTTGAGCCCTTGCTTTAAAAATGTCTACTCTTTTCTCAAGTTTGACATTAAATATAAATATAGGAAAGAGAGATGTCTTGAAGGCAGAAGGTAACCATGCAAGGAATGATTCAACATGGAGATATGGAAACAGCCACCACTGAAAGACAGTTATAGGGTGACCTATTGCAATTAGAAGGTAAAGTGCGGTGTCAAGGGATCTTCCACAGGTCGACCAAGATGGAAGAGGCACTCTCTGTCTCTTATCTCAGTAAAACAAATAAGGCGGTCAAGCATGAGGTCTGGCATGGCCAGGTCAAGTGAGAGTCTGTGCCATGATGTCATGGCAAACCTCAGTGCTAATGAGCCATTTTCAAGTTGGCTTACTCGTCATTCCCTGTTACGGTACGTAAATAGAGCAGTGCTTCTTCCCATTCTGTATATTTTTAGACAATAAGGCACGATTCGTCTCAGACACGTCTAGCATCAGAAGGTTCGTCAGTACACCTAGGCAGCGTTTCATCTGAAGACGCTAAGCTCAAAGCTCAGAGCTCTGGCTCATATGAAACTCTTCAGTGTAGCTTTACAGTTCCATGAAGCGAAGCACAAATACAAATGAAAAATTAAAAGGCATAAAAAGAAGCAAGTGAATAATGAGTATGACCTACTTGGGAAAGACACAGTAATCTGAGGCCACAGTTTCTTGCCATTGTCCTGGTTACAACTGTTTCTCTCTCACTGTTTCTTTCCCTTTCTGTCTCTCTTTCCGTCTTTCATACACCTTTCCTCAACATGCAAGCAAAAAAACACATAACAATTGCTTCCTCAATGGTCTCAACAATGTAGGAAAGGGTTAGCCGGCATAGACAACACACATGACCCGTACTCACTTCAAGTGCTGATGTTCTCTGGAGCTGCGGATCTTGGCTGAGTAGCGCTCAGCCAGTTTGTCCAAGCCTCTAGAGTACTCCAGCTGGAGCTCGGCCTTGCGGCGGAAGAAGTCCTGCAGGTCCTGCAGCAGCTGCAGCCTGGACTCAGACTGCTGCTCCAGACAGCGGAACTGCTCCACCAGCTGGTTACGGATCTCTGCCAATCAAGAGGGACACCTTCAGAGAGGGGGACAGGCTCCTACTGTGGAGCTGGCCTATTAGCTGGGCTCTGGGTGGGAGAAGGCACCCGAGGACGCAGCATGACACTGAACTGGAAAAGCAAGACTGCAGGAAACGTACCTGTGACTGTGGGTGTAACTGAACTGCACACTACTGATGTAGGGGGGTGTCTGTGGTGTGGAATCAGTTTAAGGTAAAGTAGTAGTGCTAACAAACTTAGAACAGTAACCAGCACTGACTGTTACAGCCTGACTCTGAGCATGTGTGAGTGTGCATGTGCGTACTTGTGGGTGCGTGCGTGCTGGGGTAGTGTATAAGTGAGATGCATGCCTTCTGATTGTAACAGACAGAATGGAAAAAAAGAAATAGGTCAGCTTCTCAAAAAAAGCATTGTGCTGTGAGGGACCACATAAAAGTTTGTCATGCAAAAATAGCACGCATTCTTTGGATTAAGAGAGCAGTGGTTCCTACTTATGCGGTTAAAAAAGCCATCGCTTTTATTCATACTCCTAAGAAAATGCGATATTTGCTAATATCGGTTTTCATTTATTGTCAAAACATTTACAAATTCTATACATGTATGTCATAATGCTGGTTCAAAAAGCCAAACTAAAATGTTTTAAGCCCTAGAGCTCTAACATTGCCACTGCGGAAGAACAAAAGGGTATGGGAGGCTTCCGGCAGTAAACTTTACAGTGGGTCAGCAATATACAAGATGCTGTATTTGATGTTGCCACAATGAAAGAAGGAAACACAATCTATGAATCATTCCTGATTCCTCATTCAAAATGAAGACGTTATTTTTGTTTGTGGTAGCACAGGCACAAAATCTCATAGGCCAACTTGTATATTGTCAACACACACACTATACATGCTAAACCATATCCCAATAGTGATAGAGCTTTTCTTCTAAACCCGAAAAAAAACTAGTCAAAGTAATTAAGCACTACTGACACAGTGAAACGGCAGGCTGATCCAATCATACATTTCACCCTGCAAACTGACAGGAAGTCTGTTGAAATAAATCAATGAGCAAGATTTAACTGGCCTAGCTGAAGAAAAAAGCCCTTTTGTTAACTTCTGAATGGTGGTTCTGTATCGATGAATGAAGCATTACAGAAATACTTCATAAGTGTGTGTGTGCATAAATGTGTGTCCTCTTGCTGCTTGAAATGTATCCCTCATCATCTCCATAGCTGCCTGGTTGCCTAGATACAAGGTCTCTGGAGGCATCTGGGCAGGGCTGGGCCAGTTCCATGTTCTGACAGCCCCGGCAGCCCCTCTGCTTAGCATAATAGGAGAGGACAAGGGCAACTTCCTCAGCCTTTCAGTACACAATTAGTAGCCTGGGCTGAGAGGAAGAGCAGTTAAGATTCAAACTGAGAGAAATTACAGTACAGCCAACTTTGCAAAAATAGACAACGGCACAACATGATGTCTTGTCTTACACTGGAGTATGTATCTTGAATGCTTTTGGATTCAGTTCGTAGTGAGGGGATTCATGATGAATAAAAATCTGTTGGCTCAGTAGATAATCAAACAATGGGTCAATTTGCCAAATGACTCAGAAGTTCCACAGCCCCTGGTAGTCAAGCTTTCATTAGTGACTGCTTTTTTCTATAACTGATGTTTATTTTCCTTGGAAAACCAGAGTGGTTAAATTTCTCGTACGGTATGGTGAAGTTTATAAGCCCTTTGACTAAAACATTAACTACTACCAGAGACTTGCGTTTGTAACGTTAAAGCAGAGTTGTGATATATACCCTCTCTGCTAGTTCTAATACACAGATGTATACTGAGCTATTATTCGTTTTTCAATGACATTCTGTGCATTTCCTCTAGTGAGCATCATTCTCTTTCCTGACTGTCATATACTGTACTATTGTGGGTCAATACTAGGTTCAGTGGACAGGAGAAGTGTTGTCTAGTGAAATCCCTCCCCTGCCTGGACTCAGCTGTGTTGTAGGGAATACTGCCCTCTGACTGCCCCCTACTCTCCTACTTACCCAGTATATACTACACCTGAGGTCCCTTGATATTTTGTATCAATCATTGACATAGTTCTACTGTGCACTACAACGTCCTCTGTGATGACTGTGTGGCCATGTCTTTCTCATAGCAAAGTTCCTCATTGATGTGGTTAAGTATGAAGGAGGTGTCTTCCTGGTTTGAACAGATTAATGCTTAGTATAGTAAGTAGGACATGACATTGTCTGATACCACTGTACAATAGGCTATGCAATGTACCAATAAATTGACATTTTGACTTGAACACTTTGGTCCATGTAGAAAATGAAATTCAGCTGACACTACATCAAATTTACATTAGTCATTTAGCAGACACTCTCATCCAGAGCGACTTACAGTAAGTACAGGGACATTCCCCCGAGGCCAGTAGGGTGAAGTGCTTTGCCCAAAGACACAACGTCATTTAGCACGGCCAGGAATCGAACCAGCAACCTTCTGACTACTAGCCCGATTCCCTAACCATTCAGCCACCTGACTCCCTGACTCACATCTGCAAGTAACCAATTTTTACAGTTGTGTAACACAGGAAGAGACTGCTTGGTGGTTGAGCCTTGTTGGTTTTGGTTTGCACTTTGCAGCGCTGCAATACACAGCACTGTTTAGTACAGACAGTGAGCAGTCACTGAAAGTGCAGTTGCCTTGAGTTGCTTGAGTGTAGTCCCTGGGCCGTCTGGGTGATGATAGTCAGTGGCGGTGGTTCACTATCCAAGATCATCTCTGAAGTTAGTCATGCGTCACTAGTCACATGTCACCTAACCATGGCTGACACTTTGACATAATTTGGCAGAGAGCAAGGCCATTTCCTGCTAGGGCTTGTCTTGGTATGGCTTTTGCGGATTCTTTGCATGAATTCACATTCCCTCTAAAGGGGCAAATGGCTTTAATGAGGAAGGGCATCCCCACTGAGAGTGGCAGGGCTGGGGGACCCAGACTGCTCAAGGGTTAAATCACTGCCAATTGATTTCCACCATTTCAACCTCATCTCAAGCTCACTGAGCTGTTATTGAAGCATAAATGAAGAACAAAAAAACAGTAAAGGCTGGATAGGAGTGAATCAAGGAAAACTTGATAGGATGGAGGAAGAGGGAAGAGAGTAGCAGGGTCACATTCCTGCTTCATTGTTTCCAATGAAACCATGACTTGAAACTCTTGTCTTGAAACTGTGTGAGTCAAGGGATTAGAGCTTCATGAGGAATACTAATGAGCAGAGGCATTGCCAGTCTGGGGTTAAGGGAGGTACATGCACACTGTTATTGACTAAATAGAGGAACACAGACAAGTTGAACATATGTCCTCTTTAATCCTCCCTTATACTGTGATGAAAGGTACCATAGCAGTTATCATAACCTCTTGAAGGCCATTGTGCATCTCAATGAGGTTAATCTCAAGGTTTGTTTGCTGAGACATACAAATGTAATTTCAATATCTTGAGTGGTATTTGGTAGTCATAAAGTACATTGTATGGTATTCATAGTTTAAATGGATATGGAACAGTAGTAAATGCTAGAGATGAATAGATTGATACTAGGAAACATTGTGATAGGCTACTTCTAATAACAGGGCAGAATACTACACACATATTGCAGCTGTATGATACTGTAGTTCGACTGCAATGCCACAGAAATGACCTGAGGCATCAACAAAGGCAGGCTTTCTTTATCACTCAAAAACTGCTGAGGATTTTTAAAACTCTGTCTCCGATATTACTGGCTTTGAGAACGGCTGTTTGTGAAACATGCTTTACATCGACATGCTGTGTGACCACTCAACCTTACTGAATGAAAGACCCGCAGTGAAGTAGACTGCCAAATGAAGACCACAGCTAAAGATGGTTCATTGTCTCATTCTGCTGTTTTTTTCCCTCCAGTTGACTAGGAACGGGGGCCTCAACTCCAGAACATGACTAGGTCTAATGACCTGTGACTCAGTGGTTGCCAAGCAGGTTGACTGAGATTCTTTTCTTTATGACATGGAAATACGGGACTAACAACCAAATGGATCAAAATGTACCTCCTTCTCTAAAGGAGAGAAGCCTAAAGCTTACAATTCATGTTTGTTCACTAAAACGTGTCTTATCTTGTTTTACAGCACATCAATGTTGTTACTGATGCAGCATCAATGTAATAATAACTCAAATTTGAATAGTATAGTAATATTACAAAACCATGTAATTGTGTCACCTTCCATGCAATTTGGGTATTTGTCCAAACTGCCTGACACCAGTCACAGACAGTCACTTCTCTGTGACAGTCAGACTCATCTGGCATTTCATTTTATTTAAGTGCTAATTAAGTGACTTTACCACAACCACCATGCATCACGAATAGGAAGGGATTACTTTTTAATGCAAGTTTAGGTTTAAATTAAGGTTGTACAGTTTACGTGAAACTAGCTCTACAATCATCAGTTGACATACAATTCACCCCTGTCTAAAACAATCTGTTTAGCCAAATCTGGACAGCATGGGCCTGATGGTACTAACTGCTCTGCAGTCAGCAATTCAGCATTATTGGAGACCAATGCTCAAGTGAACCCTTACAGTTTCCAACTGATCCACGGCAGGCTCGAAAATGAGCTTAAAATGTCAGCTTAAAAGCTTTTCCTGAAACTGAGACGGGTGTCTAAGCTGTGATAGGTCTATCACAGCCAGAAGTGGCACACACACATGCACACACCCGTCTCCTCTCCCCAAGCACCCTCAGCATTAGAGCATAGTGAGTTCACCAGCATCTCCTGGCCCAGCTCAACTCTGGTAAAATGAAAATTATGTTAGAAAGACACCTAAAACATGGCCTGTGTTATAGTCGCTCTGCTAGTGATGCTCCTGGCTCTCACCCATCCTTGGGTAGCCCCTCTACAGTCACATATTTAGCAGCAGACAGTGAAATCCTTTCATGGTCCATAATTAATGCTGACAACATACATTATTGATGGCCTTCCTGAACTGTTTGCTGTGAGAGCTTCCCAACCTGGCCTCTTCTTCCAGCGTTAACACGTTTTACATTTTCCGTATTTGAAAATGAAAGATGATGCGACATCAACTTGCATGTCTACACTGGTTACTTTTATTGGGATGTTCTATTGACAGTGATTAGGTCAATTAATAAAGGAAATTATGTGGCAAACCTTTAGGGATGCCACTGGTGGTCATCAGGCTGCAGGCTCAGGTGCATCACATTTGGTCTCCATCTATGCCTCTCTAGCAGGGTTGCAGAAATGTAGTTTACCGTTGAATAGGCAGCCTGTGAGCACATTTTTGTTTGGGTGTTGGTCGTCTAAGGAATGTGTGCTTTTTAAGTTATATTGATTAGCCAACTATATTTGATTAAATGTACTGATATGAGTATTTTACATATTTCGCCTGCATACTAAGTACCTATGTCCAAAGCACAGGTTAATGTCAAGCAATTACGCAAAATGCTACACCTGCAACACCTGGAAAGCAGAGATACATTTTATCGACGTAATGTGATTGGGAAACACCTACCTTTCACTTGAGTCTCGTAATCTCCAATAATCTCCTTGTCCTTCTTTATTTTCGTTTGAGATAACATGGTTATTCCTTGGGGCTATATTACGAAATGATTCTACTGCAAGGAAGTCGTTTCACAACCCAAATTGTTTCTGCGAAATGTAAAAATACAATGTGCAACCTAGGTTACATGTGTGACAGTAGCTTGCTTTGAAGTTCGTGATAGCACCATCGGTTTTGAGCTGGCCAAGGCGATCGCTTCACAGAAAAAAATGTTGAATAGAAAACCGAGACAATTCCAGTTTCTTATAAACAAAGCATTTGCAATATATTTAAAGCATCCGCGGATGAATGAGATCGTACAAATAAGATCTCTGTAAAGCAAGCGGCTCGTAAACATTTGCAATCAGTTGCATCGTGCAAATATCGCTTAGCCTACCAATCCATCCTTTTCACTGGGAGTCGTCTCTGCAGCATAGCAAAGAGTTGGATGCGAAAATGTGAAAGTCATCTTCAGACTCCTCCCCAATCCCCTCCTTCCAGCGCCACTTTACGTCGCCCTCCCCTCATGCAAAGTGTAACAACAGACTACAGAGTAACTAAAACCTATTGCAGATTGTTAATGAACCCCATATGTAATTTTAATAAATGATCTACATTAGGTATAGGGGTCAGATGGCTGAGCGCTGAGACCGTTTGCCAGTCGATTCCCGGCTGTGCCAAATGACGTTGTGTCCTTGGGCAAGGCACTTCAACCTACTTGCCTCGGGGGAATGTCCCTGTACTTACTGTAAGTCTGTCAGGATAAGAGCGTCTGCTAAATGTAAATGTAGGTATATTAATAATAGGGCATTCTACAAAAGCTGTGGAAGTCTAAATGTTGTTCTGTCCTTGAGGCATTTGGCTCTGGTCTACTACGTGCGTGTGTGTATGTGTGCGTGCGCGTGTGTGTGTGTTTCATTCAGGAATGTAATCACATTGATGGGCCTTTACTCCAAGCCACAGTGAACCAGTTTGAGTCATTGTTTTGACAGTCAAACTTGTCACTTTACAGCAGGTTTATGTAACAAAAATGCATGAAGCATTCATAAATCATAATTGTCTGTTTGTTGTCTATGTATCTATTAACCTGTAATACCTGTACCTGTGCATGTCTGCCAAGTTTCCAAATTATATCCATGTGAGCTAACTTCAACTTGCCTGATATGATGCAATAAGCGTGTAATGATGACTTGCAATGAGCCCTTTTAATGACAAGTGAGGACCTTTTATCCATTATTTACTGTTCTTCTAGAATTTCCACATCATTATTATGAATAATAATCATCTTTCACTTAGGGTAATAGACTTAAGTAAACTTACTAAAATGTTAAAAGTCTTTCCCTATGCATTAGTGCCGCATGATTTGACTTTGAAGATGGTCTTAAAATTAACTGCTGAAATGGGATGCCATCCTATAGGCTACATAAATTGTTTCCACAAGACTGTATGCTCTTTTTGCCCTCTGCTGGTAGAAATGTTTTAAAGCAATTGTGAATCGTTTGGCTGAATTGGGCAACCAAATTAATACTAAATGTGACCTCATCTGTTGTGTCATTGACCAAAATAAAGGAAGACAAAAAAAAGAACACCTGCTAGTTTCGATATGCATGACTGTTACTGTTACCATAATAACCACAACACATGATGCATTGTAAGTTCAGTCAGACTTGTCAGACTGGAAATAGTACAACAATTAAGGTTAAGAGAAGCCTGGAAACAAAGCCTGAGAACGATTCGTTCATGTCTGAACCTGAAATCTTTGGCAAATGACTCTTAAAATGGCATAAACACTCTGGAATGCTCTTACAACGGAGGGACAACACATTTCTCTCTGTCCCTCTTTGACAGAACTCCACTTCGCACGCGCACGCGCGCACACGTACGGTGCACATTTTCAGTTTAGATACAGCTATAGTGCTCTAAACGAATGATACTCATGAGATGACAAGCACCTGTCACCAACCACGCCCGGCCATGGTGAATTGAATCACTTTTGTGTTGAAATATCGCTTTGTGACACTGCATAAATAGCAGTGGAGAAGTGGTGAGGACATCGTAGCCTAAGTAGTGGCACTCTTGTAGCCTACGGATACGGAATGATGGCTTGGACAATAGTTTTGCTGCTCAGTGTTCTTGTTGCGCTTCTGTTTATGTCCTCACGCTGGAGGTAAATGTTTTTTATTTGTTGAACAAAGTATTTGTTTATTTAATATGTTGAAGGCTACATATCGACGAAAGATATTGACAAAAAACAGACCTATCAATTGAGATATTTGATCAATTATCCGATAGTTACTTGGTGACTTAGTTATTCATTCGTATGCGTTTGCTTTCTTTTAACAAATCCGTTTATATTTACGTAATTATTTACTCAATAGTTATGCCGGTTCAAAATACTCTGT
Organism: Hypomesus transpacificus; assembly: GCF_021917145.1. Classification (NCBI taxonomy): domain Eukaryota; kingdom Metazoa; phylum Chordata; class Actinopteri; order Osmeriformes; family Osmeridae; genus Hypomesus; species Hypomesus transpacificus. The sequence continues at coordinate 1,957,175 of NC_061068.1, read as the reverse complement.
AACAAAATAGTATTCCCATAACATCCGTATATTCCGTGAATCATGAACCCGTCAGACTGTACACTACTGAACGAGTTGAAAAGCTTGGGCATAATATGTCTGAACCAATCAGTTGAGATGTTGACAATTGTTAATACGAGCTTGTAGTCCTATGTCAGAATCAAAATAGGCTTTATCCGCCAAGTAAGTTTATACAAACAATGAAATTCCTGCCACAGTAAATACGATAAACGAATAAAATAGTCTCAAATTTAAAAAGTAAAAATGTACAACAGTAAATAATTCTAAACAATACTATTTCAGTCAGAACACTCACGTTATTGTGCGTGCGTGTGTATGACTTTATAGTGCCGCCTATCGAGATAAGCCTATGGACTGAGAAACGGATGGGTGATATGAGGCGCGCTGCCCGAGTGCCATGCCTGAACCTTCGCTCATGCAATGTAAAATATAAAATAGATAGCGTAATGTTGACGTTCAAGTTTTTAGGTTTGTAGTTGGCATTCATGTACTTGTGTTTGACAGAAAGAAAAATGAGCCACCTTTAGACAAAGGGTTCATTCCTTGGCTTGGACATGCCCTTGAGTTTGGGAAAGATGCTGCCAGGTTCCTGACTAGGATGAAACAGAAGCATGGAGACATTTTTACGGTAAGAACTCAATAATCATAGTCCCAGCCTTCTTTAGTTAACTCTCAACACCTGTTTTATCACACAGCACATTGTAGCGTAATCATAAAAATCAGTTCACATCAGTGGTGAAACCCTCTGAAATCTTGAATGGTCTCCAGGTTCGTGTTGCTGGTCGTTATGTGACCGTCCTGTTGGATCCCAACTCCTACGATGCCATCCTGAATGACACGTCTTCTCTGGACTTTACTGGCTACAAACACTTGCTTATGGAGCGGATCTTCAGCCTGAAGCTGCCCACTCACAACACAGACACAGAGAGGGTCTGGATGAAACAGTACGTTGGATGGACTTCTAATAAACATGTACAATCTGCCTTTGGTTTGGTCATACTGCAAGAGGACTATACCTTAGTACTACAGTATACCACCATTTTCTTGGTCCGTATGTGTCCAAACATGCGGGGAAAATTTATTGTACCATATCTTACAAAAGGATAATTCCCCTTAGGCTAGGGGTTACCGCTTCCTCTTTCTTGAAGGCAGTTGTCCAATGCATGTACTTTTCTAACAAAGTCTAACCCTAAACTGTTTTGGAAGATGTAATTCAAATGCTATGCCAACTTAAGTACATAATAATAGTTCTCTTTGTTGCTCACAGGCAATTTCAGGGTGTGAGCCTCAACCGCCTGAGCAGCTCAATGCACAGTCACATGCAGGCCCTGCTGACAGACCACCAGAGGGATGGCCCTTCAGACTGGAGGCAGGATGGCCTCTTCAACCTGTGTTACAGCCTGCTCTTCAGGTAAGGCAAAACAAACAAAAAAATAGAAGTTTGGAATCACAAAAACACCCATAGTGTAGTCAGTACTTCATTCACTGTAGGCTTGGAGTCCTGTACGCTACCATGAAATAACCCTGTAGATTTCTACATTCCTACTCAAGAGGAACTTGACTCTGTACTGTGACACAATCTCAACCAGGAAGTGCTTTTGGTGTTCAGGCCGCTCACTTGGAATTGGACTTAAAAACTACAGTAGCTGAAGCTGGAGTTTGTTTCTATACAGTATGATTTATAGTATTTTGTCTTTAGGGCTGGATATCTCACATTGTTTGGTTCAGAAAACAACAACATTGGAGATGTAACCACTGTCTACAATGAGTTTCGCAAGTTTGACGATTTTCTCACAAGATTGGCACGCTCAACACTCAATCACGGTAAAATAGTAGGACAGACACCTGTTGTATTTAGATGAAGTATTATGACTTATCATAATATATAAATACCATCCCCTTAGTGTGTATCTCTGTCTTTGTGTGTAATTTCTAAATGTATCCATGTTGCATTTGTCTCAGGGGACAGGAAGACAGCCATCTCGTGTAGAGAGCGTCTGTGGGAGCTTCTGAGCCCCACCTGGGGACCTGGGCTGGGGACGCCACTCAGGACGGCAGAGGGCCCAGACGGCCTCTCCTGGCAGCAGAACTATCTGCAGTATCTAAAGGAGGACGGGGTGGGTGCTGAAATGCAGAAACGAGCCTTGCTGCTGCAGCTGTGGGCCACCCAGGTGAGCGTTCACAAGACACAAGCCACACACATGCACACACGCTCCGAGAAAACCAAAAGGTCCATACACTTTAGGAACAAAACGTTTGGGGCACACCCCTTGGGGCATGCTTGAACGCTCCCAGTGTCCTGTGGTAGGTTCACCGCATTCTTCTTTCACAGAGATGCGGAACTCCTATTTGAAGTTCTTGTGACGCAACTTCTTGTGAACACAATGAATCATACAGAACAGAATGTGAGTTCCAGCACTCCTGTAAAAAATCTGGTTATCTAACAGCAACCTGTAACATGTAACCTGCACTTATGAAATAATGTGCTTTTTTCACCAACTTCTTTGAGGTATAATGCACAAAAATATAAATAAATACTAAATCTATGAACATTTGTATATCATAGATTTCAATCACAAATTGACGCTTCCGCCCTTGTTATTGACTGTTCCGCCCTTGTTATGCTTCTGTTAGGTCATCCATGTTGTTAAAGCTCTTCACGATGCTGCTGATACTGAATATTGTTATTTTTACTCTTACATGTCTTGATTGTGCTAAGGTTTACACAGGGGTTATTTATGGGAAGTGTATTGGAGGAATATTGCACTCTGTATTGCACTTTTTATGTCAAACTTTGCAGTGTTTGAATGCTCTAAACAGAGTTTTGTTGTTTTCCATGACAACAAACAAATATATTGAACTGAACACATAACAGTGAGAGCTTTCTCATAGCTTTTTGTTGATATTGCACCGTGTGACCAGGTGAGGGAGTCGTTGTATTGCTAGACACAAGTCTTCACTACAATCCAATGAGTTAAAGATACCCGCCTGCAGCCTGCAGCTGCCCATGCTAAAGGGCCCTGCCTGTTCAGCTGCTCACACCTACTGAGACCAGGGAGGGGCTGAGCGCCTGGAGTCTCCCCCTGGGGTCCTCCGTCTCCTGCCAGCTTGATTAGAGAAGACCCAAGCATCATAGCTCTGCCCCTAATCACATCTGGTGGGACTTCAGAAGACTCTCTGTGTGTCTGGGCTAGGAAGGAGTCTAGGCTAGGAAGGACAGCAGCACTGCGTGTGTGCACAGTGTCAGAGTGGATATGCTCTGTTTATAGTGGCTGTCACCAGGAATGACTCTCAGTGAGGCCCCTGCGATCTCTGATCCTACATTCAGGCAACCAGCTTAACAAATTATTTTCCATTGCAAACTGAAAGGCCAGTATTTCATCACTGCCACGGTAATGATGTAGTCTTAGCTGGACCTTTTGCCTTTTGAGTGCAATGCTGATCACACACCATCACACAGACAGCATGCTTCTGACATAATCCCAACAAAGAGTTGGAGTGTAGGAGTGTAGGCACAATGTTCTTAGTCACTTTTGTTTTGTTTTCTTAGATGGATTTTCTTTTTTTTTGCTTTTTTTTTTGCTGTTGGAAGAGAGGTCCCTGAGCTGGTCTGTGTGTGAGGCCAGCTGGACTGTCCATCATCCACTGTGCCCACATCCATGATGGATCACAGGGAGTGGCTGTCAAACCCAATAAGTCTGACTCACTGTCCTGGCTTCACACAAACACATGTAGCCCACTCCCTTTCTCCACCCCTGTTGCTAACACAGGGGACGAAAACAGCCAAAGACAGGAAACCTTCCGTCTGTATGTGTATGGGGACATGCGTGAGCATGTGTGTTTTTGTGCTGGATAGATTTGTTATTTGACAGGTTGGCCAGACTCGCATGACGTGTGGTCTTTCCATATAGCGTTTCCCCTGTTAGCGAAGGCTTGACCTTAGCTGTGCTGAGGTGAGCATAGAAGCTCCCTCGTCAGTTACTTTCTGACAGGTGCAGACATCTCACCCTAAAAGCCTGGCGCTAGTGTCTATAGAGGCCTGATGGTAGTGTCTATAGAGGCCTGATGGTAGTTTCTATAGAGGCCTGATGGTAGTGTCTATAGAGGCTGACGGTAGTGTCTATAGAGGCTGACGGTAGTGTCTATAGAGGCCTGATGGTAGTGTTTATAGAGGCTGGCGGTAGTGTCTATAGAGGCTGACGGTAGTGTCTATAGAGGCTGATGGTAGTGTCTATAGAGGCTGACGGTAGTGTCTATAGAGGCCTGATGGTAGTGTCTATAGAGGCTGATGGTAGTGTCTATAGAGGCTGATGGTAGTGTTTATAGAGGCTGGCAGTAGTGTCTATAGAGGCTGATGGTAGTGTCTATAGAGGCTGGCAGTAGTGTCTATAGAGGCCTGATGGTAGTGTCTATAGAGGCCTGATGGTAGTGTCTATAGAGGCCTGATGGTAGTGTCTATAGAGGCTGACGGTAGTGTCTATAGAGGCTGACGGTAGTGTCTATAGAGGCCTGATGGTAGTGTCTATAGAGGCCTGATGGTAGTGTCTATAGAGGCTGGCAGTAGTGTCTATAGAGGCTGGCAGTAGGGTATATAGAGGCTGATGGTAGTGTCTATAGAGGCCTGACAGCTTCACTGATTTCTTCTCAGATCACACCCAGCCAATACCTCGTAAAACACCAATATCTCATGAAAGATAAAGACAAGAAAGTCGAATTTTTTCCTTTTCTTAGGAGTGGAATTATTATAGGTTGATATTGAGTCACGTTTTCAGTTGAAAAAGGGATTTCTATCAGATAGTCAGTTGTAGCAGTATATCTATCTTTTGCACGCCGTATTAAGTTCTTTGTGTGTTTGAATGGTTGGTTCAGTGCTTTGTTGTTTCATTCCAGGGTAATGCAGGACCCGCTGCCTTCTGGCTTCTCAGCTTCCTGCTTACTCACCCTGAGGCCATGCGAGCTGTGAGGGAGGAGATCAGAGGGCTGCCTCTGCAGGAGGGGTTCCCACAGCACCACCTGTTGGAAGCACTGGAAAGACTCCATACACCTGTATTTGGTAGGGAGCCCCAAGCATTCCTCTCAATTATTCACTTTGTGTCTTCCACCTCAGGGCAGGGGGGGAACTCTTTTTAACTGTGGGGGATGACTGGAAAGAATAATGGGTCTGATAAATAAAGGAAATGATATGGTTGAGGAAGGAGGTAAATCTTGGTAATGCATAATGGAGTTACCATATTTTACGGAAAATAAGCCGCATTGTGTAGAAGTCGCACCCCCTCAGAATGAGGACTTCGGAGTACAAGCTGCACTGGAATATAAACTGCACTTTCACTTTCATTATGAATTATTCCTCTTTCAAGTAATAAGCCCCTGTTCAAGTGTTGAGAATTAAATTAGCTGCATGGTCTGTCGAGATCTTGAGACATAGACACTTTTTTGTTCTAAAACCGGACTGTAAGCCGTTTCGAAATATAAGTGTTCAAAGCACAAGAAAACAACTGAAAAATTGGAGTATAAGCCGCGGCTTATTTTCTGTAAAATACGGTAGACTCATTGCTGCAGCATTATGATCTCACACTAACATCCTTTGGTCTTGCCCTGTGCTCCACAGACAGTGTTCTGAGAGAGACCCTGCGCCTCACAGCTGCTGCCCTCATCACAAGAGAGGTGGTGAAGGACAAGAACGTCCATCTGGCGAGTGGGCAGGAGTACCATCTCAGAAAGGGAGACAGGGTGTGTCTCTTCCCTTTTCTCAGTCCCCAGATGGACTCCCAGATACACCAGGACCCTCAGGTACAGGACAGACGGACATACAGACATACATTCAGAGAACTCACCAATAGAATGACAAGGCTCTCTTTCAACACTCACTTTCTAGATCGATATATTTCTCTATTGACTTGGGGAGAACAGATTTGACCTGGGTTTTTCCCTTGAGGCGGGCAACCAAAACGAGTATTGTCCTGTAGTTGGTTGGTGCTGTTTAAACAGATTACGAGCTGGAAAGGTTAAAAGGCTGGAGATCCCAAGTGATTAGCTGGTAAAAAGCCTTAATTAAAACAAACACAAGAAGCTTGGCGAGTGTGCTGCAGAGAAGGGGGTTAATCCTAAAGGGATAATCACTGGGTCAGAGGTCAGGACTGGCAGAGCAACGGCAGGTCTCAGTCTCGAATGCACACAGACATATTCTATGGACCATGATTCTATGTACCACACAGTAGCATAGTCTAATTATACTAACATGCCTTTTAATTTCTGCTTTGCAGATATTCCAATATGATCGCTTCCTTAATGCAGACATGACAGAGAAGAGGGAATTCTTTAAGGGAGGAAAGAGGATGAAGTATTACACCATGCCATGGGGAGCAGGGGGAAATGTCTGCGTCGGGAAACATTTTGCTGTCAGTGGCATCAAACAGTGAGTACTTTGGCACCCTCCACTTATGCAAATCAGCCCTGCACTTTTATACATGTCTAATGACCAAGACATGATATCCAATCACATCATGACCACCAGGGCATGATGACGTCATGCGAGTGCTCAATCCCGGAGTGTGATAAACGATCAGTCAGATCAAAGACTGTTGAGTTGAGATGATATGTCTGTGACCCCAGGTTTGTGTTCATGGTGCTTACACGTCTGGACCTGAAGCTGTGTGACCCAACTGATCGTGTTCCACCCATCAACCCAAGTCGCTATGGTTTTGGGATGCTTCAGCCTGATGGAGACCTGCAAATTCACTACAGACTCAAGAAGATAACTGAGACATGACCACCACATTTTATCTGCAACCTGCACCAAACTATTATTTTTACTACTACATCTGCTCAACTTTCCCTTATTATACTGTAAATACTGTACATATAATTTATTCTGGTGTGTTTAATATGAAATAGATGTATTTTTTCTATCGATCAAATGTTTTATACTACTGTTGTACTGTAGCTTTGATTTTTTTTTATTGTATCCCTAAATAAATAATTCGAATGTTTTCGAGTTTAATCGAAGACCACCAACCAAAACAGTTTTTTTGCTACCTTTGTAGACTGACCTAGTTATGATTTTAAACTTAAAAGCAACGGTCTGTCAAACTGTAATTTTTGCTTTGAACAGTGTGATGAAGGGTACAGCTCACAGCCTTCATATTGTAAGGGTTAAACACTAGGCGATTTAAAGCCGGGTGCTGCTGTGGATCCACCTTATGCAGCGAGAGGGAGAGAGAGAGCGTAGTCGCGTCGTCCCTTTACGCAGCAGATGGAGAGGTAGAGAACCGTAGCAATTTTCAACATATAGGCTACTTGTTGATCTGTCCCCGAATCAGGCGTGTTACAGTACAGTATATGGTACATGCGGACATTGGACGCAGTTTAGCATCCCAGCCTAACCATGTCCGAGGCGGAGGAGAGTGCCACGGAGGCATCGTTTGAAAAATAATTGATGAGACCCCGGCAGTAATGAACCAATAGGCTAAGGTTCCACCTTCTTCTATCTTACCGTTTTCTTGCCTGCCGCTGCCGTCGGATGAACTGTACAAAGTTAAGGTGCGTGAAAACGGGTTTCCGTGTCAGACAATCGTCTAAAGGAAAGTAGAACATGCAAATGCAATTTTTAATTTTAATATTTCTTGTAAACCAATGTGGCGTTGATCTAGCCGGTCACTAGGTAATGATTTGCGAACCCTTTCGATGTGCGACATAAAAAATAACAAATTGATTCATTGTTTCTTGCAACAATGTAGCATAATTGAACTACATGGGAAATAACTAGATTACCTGTATAGATAATAACTAAATTTCTCCATAATGCGCATTTGGCCACAGGTTTTTAGGATGGACCAATCCACGGTTTTTCTACAGAGCAAGCGTACTGAATGGGATTTTCAGCAAAGGCTACAGTAATTGTTAAATAAGGCTTGCATTAGACAATTGACTTCTTTGAGCAATGTCATGTATGCAATGATAAATGTTGAAGCCAGGCACAGATTTTCCCCACAGAAGGGTGTTCTATGGTAGTGCGAATGAACAGCGCTGGATGTTGTTTCAGCACCATTAGAGTGGACAGCGCTCACTTGGTGCCGCGTTTACTTTCTCCTGTCTGCGCGTCCCCACCCACTATTGAGCGGGAGCGAGGATAGCACCCTCGGTCTCAGATCAGATTAAATTATCCATTCGCTCCTCTGATTAGAAGATTAGCTCTATGGCATGGCTTCAGAGATGTTCTGACTGTAGGTCACTGGGCTTTATGCTCCCTTACGCATATGTTGTTGACATCCTCTCCTCTCTGTTCCCTAGACTCAAGAATGGGGAAAAAACTATAACTAATTTCTACTATAGGCTAACTGATCCTCGGAGTTTGCCTGTTGGACCAGTTAACTTTTGGTACACCCATCACTTGAAAATATGGAGAAATCCTCAGCGGAGCTGAACAAAGCTGGTTCCAGATCGACTTCGTCGCTTCCACCTGAGCCGGTGGACATCATCCGCAGCAAGTCATGCTACCGTCGGGTAAGACTGAATGTAGGGGGGCTTCCACACGAGGTTCTGTGGCGAACGTTGGATAGGTTACCGCGAACCCGTTTAGGGAAATTACGGGATTGCAACACCCACGACTCGTTAATGGAGATATGCGATGACTACAACTTGGACGAAAATGAGTACTTCTTTGACCGACACCCCGGGGCTTTCACATCCATTCTGAACTTCTACCGCACGGGGAAGTTACACATGATGGAAGAGATGTGCGCCTTGTCCTTCAGTCAAGAACTGGACTACTGGGGCATCGACGAGATCTACCTGGAGTCCTGTTGCCAGGCCAGATACCATCAAAAGAAGGAACAGATGAACGAGGAGCTCAAACGAGAGGCGGACAACATGAAAGACAGAGAGGGTGAAGACTTCGATACCACATGTTGTGCTGAGAAACGGAAAAAACTTTGGGACCTTCTTGAAAAACCCAGTTCGTCTGTTGCAGCCAAGGTAAACATTCTTAGTATTACTCCATGTCTAGTGACGTTCAATTCAAGTACCATATTAGTTTCTGATCCTCTATTTTTAACACTGTCTTTTGTTGGCTCCCCATGTGTTGTGGGAGAGCAGGCAAGAGAGACAGAACTCTTTGGTTTCATTTATGAGGGTAGATGACCACATACTGGCATTATTGATTCATCATGTGGATTAACAATCACGAGCAGAATGGCTTTGACATTAAAGTCTTGTCTAAACTGAACCCCCCTGGCCTCTTGTGATTAACAAACACAGTCACGCTGATTGAGCCATATATTGGTGAAACCCGCTGCCTCGTGTGTTCAGGTGTAAAGCAGACAATCTGAGGTCCACTCATGTCATTCTCTGTGGTGATGTCAGGGGGAGGGTCAGTCTTTTATCAATACAGTGGAGATTACAGCCGGACGTTCAGTACAGTAAGCTTGCCTCTGTATACAGAGGCTTAGCAGGACCTGGAGAAGGGACTTGTTAGTTTAATAGGCTACAGCAGACTATGGTAAAGTAGAGTACAGCGAATCAGAACAGAGTAGAATACAGCAGAATAGAGCACAGCAGAGTAGAGTACAGTAAAGCAGAGCAAGTAGAATATAACAAACTAGAGCACAGCAGAGACAAATAAAGTAGTGAGCAGCAAAGCAGGGCTGAGCAGAGTAGAATATAGCAGCGTAGAGTGTAGAATAGAGCAGAGAAGAATACACCCGATATGAATAGAACATAATTTAATAGAGCAGAGCAGAGAAGAATAAAGTAGAGTGGGCACAGTAGAGTAGAAGTGCAGAGCAGAGCAGCGTTTTTCTCTCCCTCAGAGAGACACAGGCCTGCTTTGATCATTCTCGTCTGAGCTGGACCAGGGGGATCAAAGAGAATGCTGTCTCCCTCCAACACGGCTAATTACGTTTTAAATGGAACACACCGCCTTGTTTTGGGAGGTACTCAGCTTACACTGGAAATAGTATGAAAGCTCTGAGTGGTTAGTTCATGTCAGATGATGCTTCACAGTGAACACAGTCTTCATGTGGAAGCGTCCTGCCCACTACATCACTAACAGACTGGGGGGAGTTCAGTAAGTCGGTCAGAGAAGCATCAAAGGCATGAAGAAGATGCTAAATCAATGCTGATCATGTTATGGTTAGGATCATTCTGTGGTGCTGTAGCACTGGGACGACGGTTCTCAATAGACTCCTATACAAATATGCCTCGATTAACAAGACGCTATACAGGTTAGGCTGGGGGGAAATCTTCGGTGACATCATATAACAATTCCATATCTAAATAAATATAGATAATCATCAATGTGCAATACAGTAGGTTGTTTCTGAGTGAACGACTCTTCAATGCCTGCAATTCTTCCCATCAGATAAACATTAACACTGTGATTTCCTGTCACTTCTTTAGTAGTATCATTACGAGACTACTCTGGCAAGCCTGTGTGCCAGGGAAAAGAGCAGCGTCCGCACAATAAGTGGCCGCATTTATCAATTACTAATTAGCCTAAAAGGGCAATGCACTGTAAAACCACAAACCAAACTACTAAAAGCTTTGATAGAGCGTTGTCCAAGGTTTTTTCAAAGTACTGTGATAAACTGCAGTGCAGTTGAGTGGTCCAGTCTCTGGTCCAGTCTGGACCACAGGTTTAGATGGTGCTGAGGCTCTGCTGTGTTGTGTTTGTGTTCAGCTGTGCTCCTCCTCTCCCAGGCCAGTGGTGGGATTGGACATGCAACAGCCTAGAAACAGATGGTCACTGGTGATGACAAGCACAGGAATACCCGTCTCCAGGCAACAGGAATATCATTGTGTGTGTGTGTGTGTGTGTGTGTGTGTGCATGAGTGTGTGCTTCCTAAACCCATGCCTGTGGCCATACAAATAAACATCTACATATGGTATATGACCACTTTTCTATCATAATGTCAGACAATTGCACAGGCATTCCCTGTAAGTACACCATATGGTACATGACCGTGTGCTTGCTTTACTGTTTCTCTCCCCATGTTATCTCTACCTCCACCCTATCCTTCTTCTCCTTCCTCAGGCTCCTCCACTACACCTTCAACTAAATGTCAGGGAAATGTCATATTAATTATTCTTCATGAGACTCCAGGCCCAATTTGAAGCTTCTCTCCAGTTCACATTCTCTCTCAGCCCTAGTACTGTCTGCCTCGGCCTCAAATCAGATTTGGGTCTATGGCCTTGCTGCACAATGAGATTGTGTCTGACCGCTGGCATATCAGTGTATCACTGTCTGCTCCGAACCCAGACAAGCCTCACATTAACAGAACCGTACCTCTAGGCCTGAATCAGAGGAGAATAGTACAGCAGGAAAGCTATGGTCTTGGATTACAAAACTCCATGTTGTTTCTGTTATTGTTGATGGACCGTAAACCTCAAAGAATGTGATGCAGACTTACTAGAGACGTGCGTAGACAGCTTGTGGACCACAGTAGACTGACTGTAAATATTACAGTGAATATAGACTGGCTTTAGAGACACTGTAGATAGCTGTAGATTGACTATAAACAACAGTAGACTGACAATCTGTAGACATGAGTAGACTGAATGAGTAGAGGTTCTATCTTATTATGAAATACGTTATGTTTCCTGCTGTGATGTGACTTGTGGCTTGACTGCTCTACGTAACTGGAGGTGATTTCTTTATATTAGTGTGCATCCAGAGAGGGGAGGGTTGAGCCACTGATTGTGCTCAGTGCTCAGTCTGATTGATAATGGCAATGTCATCCAGTTAATACCCCTGAACCTGTTTTATTTGTGATTAAACTAAATAAAGGGGAGATAAATAATTAATAAAGGAAATCTGGGAAATGTACTGAGTAACACAAGGGCTAAGTAGGCAAAGGAAAAAATAGGCTCAGAGCAATTAACAGAACAAATAAACAAACCTAGGCAGAATAAAAGTGGCACTGTCATTCTGTCCTTTCTGCATCTAAACATTGGGAATTGCAAATTACAGTGCTGTCAACTGGCATTGTGCGTCAGTGGGAAGGCAACAAATTACAATTATGCCTTTCTAATGTCGTACTTTAGATGACAAATTAAAGCTGTTTGTCTTCACTGACTCATAAGTCAGTCCAACACAGGGCCTGTACTGACATCAACCATGAGTCGACAGATTGTCTCTGACAGCTGGCAAATTAGAAGCAATCAAATATGTGATCATTTATAATCTGTCAAGCAGGTGAAGATTTTTTTGGGATGAGTAGTCCCTTTGATAGGGGATCAACCCCAACTTGTGTGACTATCTTCAGTATCCCAGTGATATAAATGTTTAAGACTCCAAGGAAAAAACACTTGAATCGTACAGTAGGAAGCTAGTAGAAGTAGAAACAAACAAACAAACAAACAGTCCTGCATTAAAGCCTTTCATCTACTTTGGTTCCCTTCAAGAATATAGCAGTGAGAACTCGATGACTGCTATCTTTTGAGGGACACAGCAGACCGATGGTGGACTATTGAAGAGTGAATTTACAGCTGATAGGGTCTAAAAGGAAAGTCCTAACTGATGGTGTTTCCAGGCCGTTTGCCTGTGTCTCTATCTCTGCCCTTTTGTGGGATAGAGATAGACGCCAGAGATATAGCCCTGCATCATTTGTGGACAGAGATTGAGTACCCCCTTGCAATGATTGCTTTTGTGGCAATGGCTCTACACGCCTGTCACTGCGTTTTGCCATCAACACGCCTGCCTGGTGAGTGCTGATGTCCCCTTAAAATCAGGCCTGAAATCAGATCCTCAGACCCATCTCTGAAGAGGGCAACATGACCTCTGAGGTTTCCTGGTGGTCTCATGTTGACACTGGAACTTCCTTTAAGACTCTTCCTCTCAGGTCATCATATAACCCAGCTCTTCTGTGTCCAGGTCCAATACATAGGCTTGAGTATCAGCCACTGTAGCACTGAAATGTTATCGATTAATGATGAATTATTGATCAATAATCTGACCTTTGACCTGCTTACTCAATGTTTTTTTCACCCCAAAACACACAGAGAGATAGATAAATAGACAAACACACGCACACACACACACATACACACACACACTACAATAGTGAAACAACATCCCTTAAGCTAATGGATTCCTGTGACTGTGCTAAATCACCCAGTATAAAAATAGCTCTCGTCTTTCACACATATGCTAAGATCCTCAATTATCCTTGCATGACACTGAAAACCACAGGGGTGTGTGTGTGTTTGTGGTGTGTGTGTTTGTGGTGTATGTGTGTGTGAGTGTAGGATGGGGATGGTTTACAGGATTTGCATTCCAGTACAAAATGTTCTACAATATATGTCCTCATATTTCATGTCCTTATTTCAATATTAGTATTTAGATTATTGTTATGGGTTTATTTATTATTAATGTTTTATTATTTTTACAATATCTAGTTTACTCTTTTTTTGTCCTTCTCAGCCTCAGATTGTCTTTGCCTTTCTCACGTTACTAGAATTGCCTTTCTCGAGACCTCCTTTATTTCGCTATCTTCACTCCATTAGGGCAAACATTAGCAATTTAGCAAAGCACACACACCACTGCCCAACAAGAACCTAGGTTTCCACAGATAATTACTTGACTCTAGTTCAGCTGCTGTATTGCCCTTATCCGGGCTCTCATTCGACCACAGCCTAATGATGCATTCAGCTCCTGTTGTGTAGGTGGGTTGAGGAGACCAACAGCTGAGAGTTGTGGTCCTTTGGTTTTGTGTTTACGGGGTGGGGGGCAGTTAGGGGAGGTTAGGGGGCGGTTAGGGGCGGAGCTGAAAGGGAGAGGACGGGATCAGGGGGGGTGAATGGAAGGAGGAGACGTGCCCAGCTAAAGCCAAGCCACTTAACCTGTTCACTGTTCAACTAGGAATTCTCATGCAGGGCAATGAGCGACATACCCCCTGGCACACACAGGGAGAGGAGGAAAGAAAGGAGAAGACGAGAGATAGATAAAGGACTCTAATGTAATGTAAATGTAATAAAGAACACATGCATTCAGTGGTTCATAGAGATAGAGACAGAGTCCAGGTGTGTACAGTTCTTTCATATCCCCGTACTCTTATCATTGTTGAACAATGACCATGAACATACATGTATGTCATGACTTGAACCACATTTAGAGATCATGAATCGACTGTCAGAAAAAAGATCATTCGGTTCTAGTTCCTCTGTTCAGTTCCACAGTATTCCCATAGCTCAACTTGCCTCCATCTTTGTGCATCTCCAATGTTGTAAGTGCAGTTGCCATGGAGTTTGACATCTGTTTCCAGGGTGATGCCACTACTGAATGAGCAGTTTGAGGTGTAAAGTCCATCTGTAATATGAATTACAGCTTCCAAACCATCCACGCACAGGAACACCTCAAGCCCAGCCTCAGAACACTGATGTTTTCATTGCATTGCATGTTCTTTCATTTTCCTTGCCAGTGGAAAAATTCAGGAACACATTTCTCACATTCAAATGAACAGAAAGGGACAGAAGATTTCCTTGTATTTTTGGCCATGGCCAATTCCTCCATCACGTATTTTTCAGGGTGACTAAAGAGGACTTAATTGAAGTTTACCTTTCTACCAAGTCTATAGTCTGATGTGGAATAAATATTATGCTTTTACCTAGAGATACTGAACGACTTGTTGATAGTCAGTGTAATTCAGACAAGTGGATAGACTTACCTAGGGTGATTTAGAGTTCAAATTGTATTTCTTACCTCCCTGCAAATAATCTTCAGTGGCAATGAACCAGGATGAATTAGCATGCTCTAAAGAAACTTTTCTTCTCTTGTTCTCGTTATCCCAGATCAGTGAAGGCTAATCTGAGAACGAGTGTTGATCAAAGTCAGTCCTGCTCACTGTATAACAATGGACCAAGTTTCATTTACCAGTGAGGTTCTTCCCAACTCCTGACAAGAATATCTGTGGATGAAGTGACAGCAGCGCATGAAAAAAATATTTCTTGAGAACAGGCAACATAGGAAGGATAATGAGTGTGCGTGTAGTGTGTGTGTGGTGTGTGTGTGTGTGTGTGTGTGTGTGGTGTGTGTGTGGTGTGTGTGTGGTGTGTGTGTGGTGTGTGTGTGTGTGTGGTGTGTGTGTCTCTTTGGTATGACATATTGAGGAACTTCCTCTCAGTGAACCGGTATGTGATGGATAGAGGGGGAGGGGGGGGGGGGGATACATGCCCCTAGTTTAAAGCTGCTTGGCCCTGAGGGCTCCCACCTCCTCAGCCCTCCAGAAGGGCCATGTCACCATGACTGTGATGACTGTGATGAGGGCCCCTCTACAAGACAGCAGCAGTCTAAACACTGAATAGACACACGGAATCTAGCGGCAGCTACCAATCAGACCTCACAGGGCAAGGAGTTGAGCCGCTCTCCCCGGGGTGTCACAGCCTCCTTCACTGGGGGACTGCTGTCCGGTGGAAGGATTGGTTAGGTGTATGAATGACCTTGACGAAAGTGTGAAGGCCTAGTGTACCAAAATAGAATAGGAGGAGAGAAACATTAATCAAGTCAACGCCTGATTGAGAGAGAACCGAGAGGGCACTTGACCGTTGGCGCTAGAGGACTTTCACCTTGTCTGCAGCACCCTTCCTGTGGGCCACACACAGGCTTGAACTGCCATACACACCCCACCCCCCCACACACACAGGCTTGAACTGCCATACACACCCCACCCCCCCCCCACACACACAGGCTTGAACTGCCATACACACCCCACCCCCCCCCCACACACACAGGCTTGAACTGCCATACACACCCCACCCCCCCACACACAGGCTTGAACTGCCATACACACCCCACCCCCCCCCACACACAGGCTTGAACTGCCATACACACCCCACCCCCCCACACACAGGCTTGAACTGCCATACACACCCCACCCCCCCCCACACACAGGCTTGAACTGCCATACACACCCCACCCCCCACACACACAGGCTTGAACTGCTATACACACCCCACCCCCACACACACAGGCTTGAACTGCCATACACACCCCACCCCCCCACACACAGGCTTGAACTGCCATACACACCCCACCCCCCCACACACAGGCTTGAACTGCCATACACACCCCACCCCCCCACACACAGGCTTGAACTGCCATACACACCCCACCCCCACACACACAGGCTTGAACTGCCATACACACCCCACCCCCACACACACAGGCTTGAACTGCCATACACACCCCACCCCCCCACACACAGGCTTGAACTGCCATACACACCCCACCCCCCCCCACACACAGGCTTGAACTGCCATACACACCCCACCCCCCCCACACACACACAGGCTTGAACTGCCATACACACCCCACCCCCCCACACACAGGCTTGAACTGCCATACACACCCCACCCCCCCCACACACAGGCTTGAACTGCCATACACACCCCACCCCCCCACACACACAGGCTTGAACTGCCATACACACCCCACCCCCCCCACACACACAGGCTTGAACTGCCATACACACCCCACCCCCCCACACACAGGCTTGAACTGCCATACACACCCCACCCCCCCACACACACAGGCTTGAACTGCCATACACACCCCACCCCCCCCCACACACAGGCTTGAACTGCCATACACACCCCACCCCCCCACACACACAGGCTTGAACTGCCATACACACCCCACCCCCCCACACACACAGGCTTGAACTGCCATACACACCCCACCCCCCCACACACAGGCTTGAACTGCCATACACACCCCACCCCCCCCACACACAGGCTTGAACTGCCATACACACCCCACCCCCCCACACACAGGCTTGAACTGCCATACACACCCCACCCCCCCACACACACAGGCTTGAACTGCCATACACACCCCACCCCCCCACACACAGGCTTGAACTGCCATACACACCCCACCCCCCCACACACAGGCTTGAACTGCCATACACACCCCACCCCCCCACACACAGGCTTGAACTGCCATACACACCCCACCCCCCCCCCACACACAGGCTTGAACTGCCATACACACCCCACCCCCCCACACACAGGCTTGAACTGCCATACACACCCCACCCCCCCCACACACAGGCTTGAACTGCCATACACACCCCACCCCCCCACACACAGGCTTGAACTGCCATACACACCCCACCCCCCCACACACACAGGCTTGAACTGCCATACACACCCCACCCCCCCACACACAGGCTTGAACTGCCATACACACCCCACCCCCCCACACACAGGCTTGAACTGCCATACACACCCCACCCCCCCACACACAGGCTTGAACTGCCATACACACCCCACCCCCCCACACACACACACAGGCTTGAACTGCCATACACACCCCACCCCCCCACACACACAGGCTTGAACTGCCATACACACCCCACCCCCCCACACACACAGGCTTGAACTGCCATACACACCCCACCCCCCCACACACACAGGCTTGAACTGCCATACACACCCCACCCCCACACACACAGGCTTGAACTGCCATACACACCCCACCCCCCCACACACAGGCTTGAACTGCCATACACACCCCACCCCCCCACACACAGGCTTGAACTGCCATACACACCCCACCCCCCCCACACACAGGCTTGAACTGCCATACACACCCCACCCCCCCCCACACACAGGCTTGAACTGCCATACACACCCCACCCCCCACACACACAGGCTTGAACTGCCATACACACCCCACCCCCCCACACACAGGCTTGAACTGCCATACACACCCCACCCCCCCACACACAGGCTTGAACTGCCATACACACCCCACCCCCCCACACACACAGGCTTGAACTGCCATACACACCCCACCCCCCCCCCACACACAGGCTTGAACTGCCATACACACCCCACCCCCCCACACACACAGGCTTGAACTGCCATACACACCCCACCCCCCCACACACACAGGCTTGAACTGCCATACACACCCCACCCCCACACACACAGGCTTGAACTGCCATACACACCCCACCCCCCCACACACAGGCTTGAACTGCCATACACACCCCACCCCCACACACACAGGCTTGAACTGCCATACACACCCCACCCCCCCCACACACACAGGCTTGAACTGCCATACACACCCCACCCCCCACACACACAGGCTTGAACTGCCATACACACCCCACCCCCCCACACACAGGCTTGAACTGCCATACACACCCCACCCCCCCACACACAGGCTTGAACTGCCATACACACCCCACCCCCCCACACACAGGCTTGAACTGCCATACACACCCCACCCCCCCACACACAGGCTTGAACTGCCATACACACCCCACCCCCCCACACACAGGCTTGAACTGCCATACACACCCCACCCCCCCCACACACAGGCTTGAACTGCCATACACACCCCACCCCCCCACACACAGGCTTGAACTGCCATACACACCCCACCCCCCCACACACACAGGCTTGAACTGCCATACACACCCCACCCCCCCCACACACACAGGCTTGAACTGCCATACACACCCCACCCCCCCACACACACAGGCTTGAACTGCCATACACACCCCACCCCCCCACACACACAGGCTTGAACTGCCATACACACCCCACCCCCCCCACACACACAGGCTTGAACTGCCATACACACCCCACCCCCCCACACACACAGGCTTGAACTGCCATACACACCCCACCCCCCCCCACACACACAGGCTTGAACTGCCATACACACCCCACCCCCCCCACACACACAGGCTTGAACTGCCATACACACCCCACCCCCCCACACACACAGGCTTGAACTGCCATACACACCCCACCCCCCCACACACACAGGCTTGAACTGCCATACACACCCCACCCCCCCACACACAGGCTTGAACTGCCATACACACCCCACCCCCCCACACACAGGCTTGAACTGCCATACACACCCCACCCCCCCCACACACAGGCTTGAACTGCCATACACACCCCACCCCCCCACACACACAGGCTTGAACTGCCATACACACCCCACCCCCCCCACACACAGGCTTGAACTGCCATACACACCCCACCCCCCCCCACACACAGGCTTGAACTGCCATACACACCCCACCCCCCCCACACACACAGGCTTGAACTGCCATACACACCCCACCCCCCCACACACACAGGCTTGAACTGCCATACACACCCCACCCCCCCACACACACAGGCTTGAACTGCCATACACACCCCACCCCCCCACACACACAGGCTTGAACTGCCATACACACCCCACCCCCCCACACACAGGCTTGAACTGCCATACACACCCCACCCCCCCACACACAGGCTTGAACTGCCATACACACCCCACCCCCACACACACAGGCTTGAACTGCCATACACACCCCACCCCCCCACACACACAGGCTTGAACTGCCATACACACCCCACCCCCCCACACACACAGGCTTGAACTGCCATACACACCCCACCCCCCCACACACACAGGCTTGAACTGCCATACACACCCCACCCCCCCCACACACACAGGCTTGAACTGCCATACACACCCCACCCCCCCCACACACACAGGCTTGAACTGCCATACACACCCCACCCCCCCCACACACACAGGCTTGAACTGCCATACACACCCCACCCCCCCCACACACACAGGCTTGAACTGCCATACACACCCCACCCCCCCACACACACACAGGCTTGAACTGCCATACACACCCCACCCCCCCACACACACAGGCTTGAACTGCCATACACACCCCACCCCCCCACACACACAGGCTTGAACTGCCATACACACCCCACCCCCCCCACACACACAGGCTTGAACTGCCATACACACCCCACCCCCCCACACACAGGCTTGAACTGCCATACACACCCCACCCCCCCACACACAGGCTTGAACTGCCATACACACCCCACCCCCCCACACACACAGGCTTGAACTGCCATACACACCCCACCCCCCCCACACACACACACACACACACACTATCAAACACATGCCATTGGAACGTTATTCATTGGCATAGTAATTGCTGTGCAGGTGTAGGTCAGACATGTTCTCTGACTTCTCCTGGGTTATAGGACAACCACTAATTATCCCAGTAATGACTGTATTCGACTGGTAATGCACTACCAGTTCCAGTGTTAAGCTTCGGAGTTACTGCTGAGAGCCTGGAGTTCTAGCATGTTCCGGACTGTGACAGTGCTCACTCCTCTCAGTCTAGCAGCTGCTTAAAGTCTGTCCATGTTACAACATCAAGCTAATCTGTCTCTCTGTTTCCTACGCTCTTAAAGAGATTAAGGGAAACTGCCAGGGAATGCCTGGGGGTTTGGGCTTCCCCATACTGGATCTTTCTAAGAATTAAGTTCTCAAATGATGGCATCTGCTCACTTTTAGATTGGACCGCATTGAGGTCCAAGTATTATTTAGGCTGTCCTTTCAACTCTCACAGATGTTCACATCGACGTAACGAGCGACTCACCTTTAAAAGGGTGTTTGAGAAAGAGAGAGAAAGAGAGACTGGGATGCTGACATTCTCTGTGATTAAGCAGTGTTTTGTTCCTATTGCTGAATCGAGTGAGTAACCATCACATCTTCCTCAGTCAAAGACTGCTTTCTTTTGTTTGTTGTGACTTTGTTTTTCTGAACCCCCTCCTGTTCATTCCCTTCCCCGCCCTCACACACACACAGACACACAGATACACACACGCTCTCTTTTCTGTGCCAAAGCCTACTGTCACTGTCACCATAGCAACTGTCACTTCTATGATGCTAAGACCTGCAGCTGTCTTCCATCGAGGCTTGGTGTTATTTGAACGTTTGTGTGTGTGTTTGTGCTTGCGTGCGTGTCTTTCCGTGCTGAGCAAATGCAGATGTTTGATGTTTATAATTCCCCTCAGGTGCAACAAGAACACTGTTCTAGTGTTTAGGTAAGTGAGTAGCAGGATGGCAGGGGTAGAATGGCACTCTGAAGTTTGTTGAGGAGTAATGGTCATGGCACAACCAGGAAGCAAGTTAAGTGTGAAAGTCCACACACAGTGTTTCAGACAGAATGCTGCTGGACCATCCATTCTTGTGTGGTAAAGTGGATGGGCTTCCTGTAAGTATTTGACCGACAAAGCACAATTCCAGATGGGGGTCAGTCTCCACCAGAAGCACCACACTGGTCCTATGCTGGTCCTATTTATAAGACTTGTCAAGCGCGGCCAGGGTTTAAATATAGAAGCTGAGTCTGGATTCTCCTCCTCATATGAGATGCATGAATAATTGAGAGACAGAGGAGCCGAGGTGGGATTCATTGAGTTAGATGAATGGTCCTCGTCAGAGCCCAGTCACCTGCTCACATCCCTAACACACTGCCTTGGCCGGGTGTGGAGGAGCAGTACACACCGAGAGGGAGGGATGTGGAGAGGGAGAGAGAGAGAGAGAGAGAGAGAGAGAGAGAGAGAGAGAGAGAGAGAGAGAGAGAGAGAGAGGGGGGATGAAGTAAATATAAACAATCTGTCTGTCTGCATAGCAATGAAGAGTATTCAAGAGGACAAATTTCAAGGAAGAGAGAGGGACATAAGGAGAAAAGACAGCTACTCAGTTTATCACAGCTGCCATCTCTGGGGCTATTTGACACAGCTGCATGCACAGCGCCATGGTCACAGCTCCTATTTGGTTTATGGGCTGGTCTGTGTGTTTGTTTTCGAGGTGGGGCGGTGCCAAGGCGATATGATATGGGCCAGTTTGTTGTGTGTATATAAGCCTGTGTGTATATGTGTGTGTATTTGTTTGTGCATACATGTCTGTATGCATTGATAACGCTTGTTCCATGATTATTATTATTATTTTGATGTTTTCGTGCACAACATGCGTGACTATGAGTGTGAGTTTGTGTGTTTGTGAAAGTGTGTGTGTGAGCGTGTGAGTGTGTGAGTGTGTGTGCGTGCGTGTGTGTGTATCTGAGGGTGTGTGTTTTCAACCTTTCATGCTGTGGGAAATGTAGAAGATAGTCCCCTCCCGTCTCCATGGAAACCCAATCTCTTTCAGAAAGGCAGGGAGGCAGAGCCCTGCTTCATTGAGAATGAAGAGTGAACTATTCAACATGACGCTCTCCTTTCCACTCTGGTGGTTTAAGACACTGATAGTCTAGAGAGAAATCGCTGGCAAATCCAAATGGATATCTATGGTATCTTATTTAATGTTTGACATTTACATTCCAGGTTTGGAACAACCGCAGCCAGAGGTTGAACACTGACACCTGCTTGCACCATTTCAAAATAGGATGTCTGAATGATCATTTATCTGACTTATGTCAATGTTTAACATCACTGTCATTAAAGCAATCCATATCAGACAGTCACAGAGCTGTTTAGACCAGCAGCAGGGATAATCCTTTAAGCTTTAGTAAATAGCATCCATGACAATAAGAGATCTATTTTATAACAACAACAGATGTGTATTCTGTAGGGAGAGGAACAATCATGTGAGAGGGGTAAGGTGGACAGAGGGCTTGGACGGCGAGGTAGCACAGAGAAGAAAGAGGCAGACAAGAAGAATGACTGTCAGACTTGCTTTTCACAAGCCGCTCCACATAGCCACCTCCTGTCGAGCTTCAAGGGGGTTGTCATGACGACTGCGTCTGGCAGCCCTGCCTTGGAAAGTGTGGCATGATGTCCCACTGGTCAGGACCAGGGCCCATGGAACACTGGCATAGCTTGAGGTCAGGAGGTCTCACTCACTTAGTGACCATGCTAGATACACACAGACACACACACACACACAGACACAGACACACACACAGACACACACAGCTCCGGTGTGAGTTCAAGGGTGTCAGGGTTGTCAGGAACAGGAGCAGCAAGTTCTCAAGTGGAAAGGCTGCAAAGGAAAGGCTGGGCAGAGCACCGGGACGCTGGGAGATCCTGTGGGAACCACCCGGAACAACAACACACTTTCCAAGGCGTTCACTTCTCACCTGAGCAGCACTGAACACCAAGGGTGACTGAACACAGACCGAATTAGACACACTTCAGTAGCTTTTTGTTCCAAAAGCAAACCCCTGTTGGCCTCACCCATGTCTATGAGGGACTGATAAAGTATTCGATGATTCATTTATGAGGTCTCTACTGTATCCCAAGTTCATAGTTCAAGGTTTAATTTAGGGTGGCTGGGTGCAGTGAAACATGCAAGCTGACAAGCTGATAACCTGACAAACTCATCATGGATCAACATAGACCAGAGGATGATTCATACTCTCGGTCCTGTTGGGCCGATGCTAAAAACAAAACCAGGTCACGGGGAGACACATTGAAAAGACTACTTGCTAGGAGTTATAGTGCATGAAGAGACTGAAAAAATAACAAAATATTTTAGGTGCTAATACAATTTCACTTTAACGTGAAAGGATATTGACAGAGTGTTTTGTATTTAGTTACAGCTCTTCCTTCCTATGGAGATACCCATAGAGAGTGAAAGACAGTCTTTCTTTCAAGAGCAGGAAATTGGAGCAAATTAGGATGACTTGTTTAGTTGTGGAAAGGAATAAGCACAGTCAGCCATTACTGGTCGTCTCCTCTGCTTTCTTCGTGTGCTCTCCAAAAACACAGTGAATGTTTCTTGGCACACAACTCATTCCCTTTGTGTATTTTCTGCTCTCTCACACTAAATGTGTCTTGGGAATCTTCTTAAACAGCAGACTGGGGGTTGGTACGACCTTATATGTGATTCAAGGTTAGACAGTGTGTGTGTACCGACATGGGTCTGTGTGCCAGCAGACGTGATTGGGCTCCGGGTTTGTTTTGTGTCTGCATGGCGGCGGGTCCTGTCAATCTGATGTGTCAGCCTCAGATCAGGGCCTCCAGGCAGAGAACTCCTACTCTCTCTGTGTCTGTGGGCCTGCTTCTTTTATTCTCTATAAGATCTCCTTTCTATCCTTCTAATCTTGTCTTGTTGATTTGATTACTTCATCTGACATAATGGGGTTTGTAAAGTCAGTACCATTTTAACCAAGAGCCCATTTAGGTGTTGTGATAAAAATGATTGAAACGACATCCTGACAAAAAGTGAATGATGTGATTTATTTGTCTCTTCTGTGTTTGTATACAATCTATCAATAAGGCTAAGACATCATACTCATACTGTATATCACTATGTCAATGTCAGACTCCAACCTTAACAGGAGAACATAGTTTATACACTCACACTTACACAGTCAAATGCACACAAACACAACACACGCCTAAACACTTAATCATATGAGGGTTTCCTTTTGGCATCCACCATCATTTTTTTTATCTTGGTTACCTCAGAGTCCATAGTGAGTGCTTCCTCAGTTCATAATGCTGTTTGATGTCACACACATTACAATCAGTGG
This sequence comes from Hypomesus transpacificus, assembly GCF_021917145.1. Taxonomy (NCBI): domain Eukaryota; kingdom Metazoa; phylum Chordata; class Actinopteri; order Osmeriformes; family Osmeridae; genus Hypomesus; species Hypomesus transpacificus. Next base: position 1,932,848 of record NC_061068.1, on the reverse strand, counting down.
TTCTCTAGGTTAATCCAATCAGGTCTCTCCCTTTGAGCAGTTTTTTTTTGTGTGCAGTTGAGATATGGAAGTTTTCTCTTGGTCATATTAGTAACATGTGCAATATATGATCAATGGCACTGGTTTATGGCCTTAGCAGTGCTAATTTATTCAATGGAAATATTAACAACTTGTGCCCGACCGTCCACCAGCCAATGAGAAGATAGAAAGAGGGAGTGTGTGTGCAAGAGAGAAAGAGAGAGAAAGAGGTGTGTAGTGGGGATTCTTCATAGTGACAGGGCCATGGAGCAGAGGGAACTTCCTGGTGGAACGTGACCTCATAACCACAATGTTATACAGCACCAGTGGGCTATTATTAAACTCCCTGTCTTAGCAACCTTTTTATAGCTTCTCAATCCTATTACCTCGATCCTTTTCTGTCCTACACAGCCAAATTGTACCTAGCAGCATGGTCCCTTAGATACACACACAAACACACAGTGACAACTCTGTATCTGGTTGTTGTGATGTTCCTCCCTTATCTTCATTCTTGTTGTGTGTTGATAATCTGTTTATAAATCCTGCTGTATCCTTTGAACCTGTTGGCTGTTGATTCACCAGGACACCCTCTCAAACTGAATATGGATATTACTGTACCACAGCTGTCAAGCTGATGTTAAATGTACCTAGCCAATCTGCAATGTTGATTAGCATGATAAATCACCATTCACCACAGGCAGCTTACAATTCCACCCCTTCTGAGCTGCGGTGCCGGGTCTCCAGTCCAAGCACCTCCCTGCTCTGGGGGCATCTGATTCAAGCTGCAGATTTCCTACGAGGTTGCTGAGGGAAAATGGAGGGAAAGACGAGATAAACAGATAGGGTCATTATTCACCTCTGCCGTGACGCTATGGCAACAGCATGTTCAAACTCTGATTGGTCATGAATAAGGTAGCCATTCTGGCCATCACATTCACTCCTGGGGTGTATGCAAAATGATGAGGCTGTTGTCAAGGCCCATGATGTCAGTCATATCCTAACAACCCCTCCCACTGCCCTATTTCTGCTGCCATCCCTTTCACATTTTCCCCGGAGAGGTATGGCCTAATTCCATGTGCTCCCCTGTCTGTTTTAGTCGTCTACTGCTGGGATTCATAGTAGCAGGCCTATTGCTCGCCATCTGTTCTTTAGTTATTCCTTTCTGAATCATTAACTTTATAGTATTATCAAGTTAGTTATACAGTAGTTAAAATGATAAAAGTACTTTAGGTACAATTATATACTAGTACGGGTACTATAGTTCTACTGTATGAAAATCGAATGCAGTTTTGTTGCCATTACAGGCTGTCCGTCCTGTAAACACCACTGTGTACGTACATGAAGAATCCCCAGCCACCTGTATTTTAATTCTATTTACACACACGGCTAACTCCTCTCTCCTGTTTCTACCAGGGCAGGCACACACACACCTCGTCCCCAGGGTGAGGCTGGAGTCCTGTGGCAAGCGTTTAGGGAGTCAGTCAGGACAGGTTAAGGATAATAATAGCTGAGTGTTGTCTAGTAGTAATCCTGAGCTTGGATAGCTGATCAGACAATGGCTTCCCCCGTGACCTTGTGTGCAGTTTACCACACGATTAACGACACAAGGAGTCTCTCCATAAGGGGTCTCTTATGGACAGGTAAACAGGGCAATATCAATCACAATACTCACCATCAGTATTCATATTATGCACTATGTAAAGCATAAAACCATTAGACATCCATCAAAGTTATCTATCAAAGCATGTTGCCTTATTTCAACAAATACAATGAACTTTTGAAGAACAACAGAGTAGCTCTGTTGTTGTCGCCCACTTGGGAGACAAGGAGAAACATTGGGATCTGTGTCCTTCAGGCCTGTGATGGTGACGTTCTGACTCCAGCACCACCTTGAGATGCTCTCCTCAGTGGAAGATAAAGGGGCTGTGGAGACAACAGTGTAGGCATGTGAGTGGTAGGCTGGAGCTACATGATGAACTCGAGGAGTGGCTTACTGACCGCACAACCTCATGTTAAATCACTAAGGTTATTGGATCACGGTCATACAGTGCCCTCCAAAAGTATTGGAACAGTGAGGCGAATTCCTTTATTTTTGCTGTAGACTGAAAACATTTGGGCTTGACATCAAATAATGAACGTGAGACCAGAGATCAACGTTTCAGCTTTTATTTCCAGGTATTTACATCAGGATCTGATGCACAACTAAGAAAATATCACATTTTGTTTGAATCCACCCATTTGTCATGTGAGCAAAAGTATTGGAACAGATATACTTAAAACATATTTAAGTGAATAAGACTTAATATTTAGTTGCAAATCCTTTGCTTTCAATAACTGCAGCAAGTCTGTGACCCATTGACGTCACCAAACTTTTGCATTCGTCCTTTTTGATGCTTTCCCAGGCTTTCACTGCAGCCTCTTTCAGTTGTTGTTTGTTTTGTGGGGTTCCTCCCTTCAGTCTCCTCTTAAGCAGGTAAAATGCATGCTCTATAGGGTTTAAGTCTGGAGATTGACTTGGCCAGTCTAATACCTTCCATTTCTTGCCCCTGATGAACTCCTTTGTTGTTTTGGCAGTGTGTTTTGGGTCGTTATCTTGCTGCATGATGAAGGCTCTGCCAATCAGTTTGGTTGCATCTTTCCTTAAATTGGCAGACAAAATGTTTCTGTAGACTTCCGAGTTCATTTTGCTGCTGCCATCATGTGTTACATCCTCAATGAAGATTAATGAGCCCGTCCTAGAAGAAGCCATGCAAGCCCAAGCCATGACATTACCTCCACCGTGTTTCACAGATGAGCTTGTGTGTTTGGGATCATGAGCAGTTCCTTTCTTTCTCCAAACTTTAGCCTTTCCATCACTTTGGTAAAAGTTAATCTTTGTCTCATCAGTCTATAAAACTTTGTCCCAGAATTTTTGAGGTTCATCTCTGTACTTTTTGGCAAATTCCAGCCTGGCCTTCCTATTCTTCTTGCTAATGAGTGGTTTGCATCTTCTGGTGTAGCCCTTGTACTTTTGTTCATGAAGTCTTCTGCGAACAGTAGATAGTGATACCTTCACTCCTGCCATCTGGAGGTTGTTGCTGATCTCACTAACAGTTGTTTTAGGGTCTTTCTTTACAGCTCTCACAATGTTTCTGTCATCAACTGCTGATGTTTTCCTTGGTCTACCTGTTCGACGTCTGTTACTTAGTACACCAGTAGTTTTCTTCTTCTTCAGGACATTCCAAATGGTTGTACTGGCTATGGCCAATGTTTCTGCAATGGCTCTGATTGATTTTCCATCTTCTCTAAGACTCACAATTGCTTGTTTTTCACCCAAAGACAGCGCTCCGGTTTTCATGTTGTTTTCACCTCTGAATACAGTCTGCATAGACAAAACCTATCTTACCCAATCTGAACCTGAGTGTAGACATTCAGTGGTATTTATTGATTGAATAATGTATGTAATAGGACACACCTGGGCAACAAAACACACCTGTCAGTCATATGTTCCAATACTTTTGCTCACGTGACAAATGGGTGGGTTCGAACAAAAAGGTGATATTTTCTAATTTGTGCATCAGATCCTGATGTAAATACCTGGAAATAAAAGCTGAAACGTTGATCTCTGGTTTCACATTCATCGTTTGATGTCAAGCCCAAATGTTTTCAGTCTACAGCAAAAATAAAGGAATTGGCCTCACTGTTCCAATACTTTTGGAGGGCACTGTATTACTGTAACCTTCACAGCCAAATACTTGACAGCGCATGCAAATCCATATGATCTTGAAAATGCAAAACATGTGGTCAAAGACTTTATCAACTCTAAACCGGTGCCAAAAATACATAGCCAGTTCAGAATTAGCATATATTTACATTTGAATACAGAATTTGTAGGTTGTTTTGAATTCAGTTTTGCTGGCATTTGAATCATTTTTATTCATACTTTGAGCTATACCGGTACTTGGTTTGAACTGAATGTCGTATTTTGCTGTTTTGCTTGCTTAGCATTATCTTTCATTGTAATGCTTACTCATGTGAGGAAGCAATTGTATTCAGATAAGTGGGTTATGAATTAATAATTATTCTTAGCCTATCCCAATGCAAAAACTCTTTACCAAACAAACACAAAGACTTGAGTCAGCTCATGTCATAGAAATCTGAATGGGAACCCATGGAACCCGACATGGGTACCTTTTGCATCGTATTCTGACATTCTCTTTGTTGACACAGGAAATGGACGGTGGATGGAAGTTCTATTCGAATCAAATGTACACATGTTCAAATCTATAGGTGGTGGCATTCTCATGGATAACCTTTTTGTTTCCGCTTTACAGATCTTGGCCATCATCTCTATCCTCTTCATCGTTCTCTCCACCATCGCCTTGTCTCTGAACACCCTTCCAGAGTTGCAGGATACAGATGAATTTGGCCAATCCACTGACAACCCCCAACTGGCCCACGTAGAGGCCATCTGCATCGCCTGGTTCACCATGGAGTACCTCCTGCGCTTCCTCTCCTCGCCCAGCAAGTGGAAGTTCTTCAAGGGTCCCCTGAACGTCATCGACCTTCTGGCCATCCTCCCCTACTACGTCACCATCTTCCTCACCGAGTCCAATAAGAGCGTTCTCCAGTTCCAGAACGTGCGGAGGGTGGTCCAGATCTTCCGGATCATGCGTATCCTGCGTATTCTGAAGCTGGCCCGTCACTCCACGGGGCTCCAGTCTCTGGGCTTCACCCTCAAGAGGAGCTACAACGAGCTGGGCTTGCTCATCCTCTTCCTGGCCATGGGCATCATGATTTTCTCCAGCCTGGTCTTCTTTGCTGAGAAGGACGAGGATGACACCAAGTTTAAAAGCATCCCGGCGTCCTTCTGGTGGGCCACCATTACTATGACCACAGTGGGCTATGGGGATATCTATCCCAAAACCCTGCTAGGGAAGATTGTGGGGGGTTTGTGCTGCATAGCTGGAGTTCTGGTGATAGCCTTGCCCATCCCTATCATCGTCAACAACTTCTCTGAGTTCTACAAGGAGCAGAAGAGACAGGAGAAGGCTGTGAAGCGCCGGGAAGCCCTGGAGAGAGCTAAGAGGAATGGCAGCATTGTCTCCATGAATATGAAGGAGGCGTTTGCTCGCAGTGCAGAGTTAATGGATGTGGTGGTGGAGAAGACTGAGAGGCCACAAGATAATCACCTCTCTCCCAGCCACTGGAAGTGGACCCCCAAGGGGGCTGCGTCAGAGACCAGCTCCAACCATTCTTTCAACCCCCAAGAGTCAGGCTCCCCTAGCAAGGCCAGGGCCTCCAGCCCTCAGCGACTCAATGCACAGAAGCTGGAGGAAATGTACAACCAGATGGCCAAGACCCAGTCCCAGCCTAACCTCAACGCTAAAGACAAGGGCTCCAGGACAGGCAGGCAGAGGGATGAGATAGAGCTAGGGGCTATCCCAGGCACTGGGGAACCCATACTCGGAACTCGCGAAGGGGTTGGGGACATGAAAAGCCTGTCCAGCATTGACAGTTACATTAGCTGTGCCGCAGACTTCCAGGAGAACCCACGCTTCCCCCACAGCCCTGCGGCTGGTCTGACCCTCCAAGATAGCAGCCGCTTCTCACACAGCCCTGCCACAGGCCTTTCCGGGCGGGTCAGCGCCAACCCCGGCCTGCAGACCACCCTGGAGCATGAGCCCATGGTCACTCCCTTCTCTAAGACTGTAGGCTCAGAGAACACACGGCTCGGCCCCTACTCTGGTTACCCTCTTAAAGGCTCCTCCTACAAGGGGAACTATCGTGGTGGAGGAGAGTCAGGTCGATCCCCCAGCACTCTTCTCTCAGACAGCTCGGCTCTGTCCGACCGCTCCCTGCTGAGCCCCGAGGTGTCTGTCTACACCACAGCCAGCAGCAGAACACCACCCAAGTCCCCAGAGAGCAGCACTCTGAGCCCTGCCATGTTCACCTTCCACGACTCCTCCATCAGCAAGTATATCGATGCCGACACTGACGAAGAAGAGCACCTTCGTGACCTCTCAGACACCAGCCCCTCCAAGCGCCTGCTGGCCAGATCCAGCCCCAAACGCCACATCAACAGCGGTTACCAGAAGGGCATCAACCACCTGGAGACTGCCCAGAGGGTGCTGGGCCAGAACTGCCTGTTTCCTTTGGAGGGGTCGCGAGGGGCATCACATGAGAACCATGTGGGCTCTGAGCTGCCTCGCCCATCCAAAGGGGACAGGGGTCACTCCAATACCGTGGACAAGAGCCTCTGAACAGCAGAGCACAACCAGCCCAGCCCAGAGAGACCTGGAGCAGAGATACACGCCTCTGTGGACGAGAGAGAGGCGTCGCGGAGAGAGGAGGAGAGACCGAGAGAGAGACTGTGCTGAGTCACTTTACAAACTTACAGAGAGGGCCACTGCACAGCCAGCTTAGGGCAATGTGTGGTTAACAAATACTCTGAACGTAGACTACAATAGAGAAACCACTGCCCTCCATCCTCTCCCTTTGAGCTCCCTTACCCACCCCAGAAACAAGCACTTCCAGAGACTGGAAACCGTGCAGGGCCTCCAGAGAGAAGTGCTGCCTGGCCTGGGAGCCGAGCTGTGGGGTGGGGTTTGAGATTCATAATGTGAGCATGAGGGTTATCAAACCCACCCTCTCCAGGTATATCTCAGCTGCCCACTGTCCCCCTACTGAGAATGGGCTCCCAATGTAGTCTAGGAATGACCGATGAGATTGACAGCTAGAATCTACTTACTTACTATACTAGTGCCCCCCAGACCTGGCCTTAGTCATAAGCAGATGTTTGTATATGTGTGTGCGTTTGTGTGTGAGTGTGTGTGTGTCCATGCGTAAGTGTACGTCTCTGTCTCTGTGTGTGTGTGCGTGGAAAGGTAGTTGTGTTGAAAGGTTATGTAAAAATACAAGATTGTCTACCTAATTGATTTTATTTTTATATAGAGAAAATAAGGTAATGTATAGAAACCTGTAATGAGCTAGTCTGTTGTGTCATGACCATTTATTGAAGTATTTCTGTAAGAGTTATGTTGCAATTGTTGGTTCCAGCTCCTCTTAGGGAAAACCACTGTCTGTCATGATGAGTCCTGTTTCTGATACAGTATGTTGATCTCATGGTGAGAGTAGAGTACTGAATTTTATTGTGAATATTGTCTTAATTGTCTGTTTGATCATTTGCCCCACAGATCAGAGGGTCTAAGCTAAGGTATGAAAGTCAGGAATGAACAACCTTCAAGGTCTCCTTCGTAGTGAGGGGAGCTCTTCTTACATAAAAGGAAAGTCCAACACATGTACTTTGTGGGTGTTGCACAAGTATGCTGGCGTTTGTGACTATCAGGTTCTCAGGAGAACAAGTCTTCATTACGATGGCCACTGGAGTATTACTATAAGAAGCTGCCTCCAAACCCCACAAACCCTCCACAAGGAGACCTGAGTACTGTAGCAATAGTTGGGATTACAAACAGATTAAAATCATTTGACACATTTAAAAAGAAAAAAAAAGCTAAATCTTCTCAAATATTCAATATTACGTAAACCAATCTGGTGCTTTCAAGTCATCTTTGAAAGGTGGAAGAAATGTTAAGATTTGAATTCATTTTTATTGTGCTTTATGAAGACTGTGGTAATGTTTACAGTGTGTGTACATTACGTAACATATAGATACAGTCCAGGATATTGCTGCAATCCTCATGCTTCATCTTACTGCATTAAGTCAGCCAAAGAGATTACATTCATGATGGGGGAAAGAGTTTGTAAAACAGAGACAGGCAGAAAAATGGATAGCAAGGATGAGTATCATTCAAGAGAACAAATTTCAAGGAAATTGTACAAGTTGTAATATTGAGTCATCCAAACAATGTTTATAAAAAGGCATTATAAACATGGGACTTCTCATGGAAAAGGGAAAAGGTTTACTTTTCTTCCATCTGAGCACCTGGTCATTGGCTTTGATTGTGTTATATGTCATGTATTTGTGTCTAGTGGTTGTTGCACCAATGAATGTGAATGGGACATACAACCTCACTTATTCAGACTAAAATGTACTCACATGTATGGTATACAGACTTCACGATAGCTACCACCAGTTTCCATGGTGACAGCCACTGTCAGCTGGTACCAGCGTTGCATAGCTTTGCTAATTGGGGTGTGGAAGGTCTGATTGTATCAAATGTATGCATGCTCACACAGTCATACAGTCCAAGCACACACACAGATACACACACAACCCCCTATAGGTATGTTCATCAGACATAACATGTAGGCAGACAATCTTCTGTATAAACAGAATGTGCCAAGATCCTCAACAATGAGCAATGAGCCCAACATTCCAGGTACAGGATATTACAGAGTGCACTCTCAATAAACGTGTGATTCTAACTAAGACAGACCTTCTATACTGTAATAACACAGACACTGTATCTTTGTACTGTATGCCCCTTTGCTCTCTCTTTCTCTCTCGCTCAGAGAAGACAGGATGGAGAGAATGCTGCTTTTCCTGAGTGTAGCATATATTGCTCTCACTCTCGTCTCAACTGGATTCGAGTGAGAGGAACTGAGGTGTGAAAGGAATAGCAATGACTGTGCGAGAGGCTGAGCTGTGTGTGTGTGTGTGTGAGAGAGAAGAGGAGCTGGAGGAGAGGAATAGGGAAGCCAAGCTAAGAGCTGGTGATTAAAGCGTAGTCTGGTTCAGAAGACGATGAGCTGCTTCCGGTGTGTGCATGTGCTCCTCTGTGGAGGGTGCATGTGCTCCTCTGTGGAGGGTGCATGTGCTCCTCTGTGGAGGGTGCATGTGCTCCTCTGTGGAGGGTGCATGTGCTCCCCTGTGGAGGGTGCATGTGCTCCTCTGTGGAGGGTGCATGTGCTCCCCTGTGGAGGGTGCATGTGCTCCTCTGTGGAGGGTGCATGTGCTCCTCTGTGGAGGGTGCATATGCTCCTCTGTGGAGGGTGCATGTGCTCCTCTGTGGAGGGTGCATGTGCTCCCCTGTGGAGGGTGCATGTGCTCCTCTGTGGAGGGTGCATGTGTGCGTGTGCATGTGTTAATGTGTTGAGGCGGTTGTTTCGGTGAGAAAGGTCTATGTAATTTCAGTCTGAACCCGTTTTGCTATTATACTGTGTACAGGAAAGTACAGTAAGAACAGGGGAACACCTTTAGCCTGAAATGCTAAAGACTGCTTTTTTACTTGCTGACATTTTTCTTTCTGCCTGCCGATTGCTTCAAGGCAGACTCCACCTTCACATAACACCCCACATCACAAAGCCATGCCCTCAACTGGCCACTCACATGCATGTGTACATCTGTATGTGTGCGGGTATGTCTGCACATGTGAGTGTGTGTGTGTGTGTGTACTGTATGTGAGAGGAAAAGAAGAGAGAAGCAGAGTGCTTGTTCTGTAAGATCATAAGCACACATCCTACAGCTGTATCCACTTAGCGTGACAATGTTAACATGGTTCATCTATCGAATGATAATATCATGACATTCTGTCTTGCTCATTGTGCTTGAAATCCATTTCATTTTAAAAACATCTACTCAAATACTCTTGGGTCAAATTGTTATCTATGTAGTACTAGCTTATTGTGCCTGGTCTGGTCTCTGTATTGAATATTTAATACTGAGATACATGGGATTCAGTCCCATCTGTTTCATATACTCATAAATCAATTTTGGTCTAGATGTAAAAGTTGTCAGGGACAGTTTTCCTTGTAAATGTTTCTGTAAAATGATGACAATCAATTCTTCATGCCTGTCATAAAGCATTATCATGATAAAGTAATAGAAGTCTTAAAGATGGAATAATATTATACCATAGAAAGAAAACCATGCATGTATGCACATGCAAGCACGCAAGCACGCACGCACGCACGCACACACACAAACCTGGGAAGTTGTGAAAGCCATCAGGGAAGATAAGAAAAGCTGGAAATGATTTTGTAAAAAGGTAGTTTAAAATGGTAGTTTACTGCCATACTGTTGCATACTTTTTCAAAAGATTAGGACGTATCCTTCTGTCATTACTTTGGCTGCTAGTAATCTTCGACTGCATTTGATTAGTTGAAGGCCGGTATAGTATGACTAGCTGTCTAATCTGACTAAGTGAGCCACCCATTATCCACACGGCCTGTAGAATAATAAAGCTTTAACTTTCATGTCATCTTAAAAAGGAGGGTTTCCGATGTCAGGATTTGTAAGAGTCATGAAGTCATCATTAAGTAAGAAAGCACAATCCAGTGACTTTTATTTGTTTTATATACATATACAATGTGAAGACATTATGAAATTGGTCAAATCCTGTTGGTTATTACTGAATTCCAGATCATTAGAATGCATTGGTTACCCCCAAAATCTTATTGTTGGTACAGTTGTTGGTACAAATCGGGATAACTATAAACTCCAATTTCAATTCTCCATCACATCTTTGGTCCCATCCAATTCAAATGTAAGTCTCGTGCAAACGTTCAGTATATTTTGAAGGGAGTTGACCGCAACACTACTGATGCCATCAGTCTTTGTAAAGTACACAATTTCTAGGGAACTGAAAAAAATGATTTGAAAGACGTCCCCCACTCTTCTACGATGTTGTTTGTAGGTCTCAAGGCTGTTTGTTTTGTAATATTTTTACCTGTTGACTTTCTATGCTGTTGTTACTGTATAAATGTTCTGTTGTTCGATGCATGTTGTAACTTTGGATCTGTGACTGGACATGGCACTGACAACGTCAGAACCTGTCATGTAACAAGTGTCTCAATGTCCCAAGATCTTTCTATTTCTTTTAAAAAGGCAACATTCCCCTTGGATGACAAAAAATGAAATAAATCGGATTACATAATGGTTTGGTTATTGATCATTGTACTGAATTACATGCATTATTGAAGGCGCTGCCGGCTGACAGAGGAGAAACTACAGCGACAAATAGAAACCACAGCAATGAGACAGACATACAGTATGCACTACTGTTTGGTTTGAAGGGACTTAAACAAACAAAACAGCTTTTACACCCAATACAGCCATGACATTCCAAATATTTTCGACGTCATAATCAATTTGTAAACAAACGGGGGATGACTCTGTAACCCTACAGTCTATAAAGCACCTTACTGTGTCCAGTACACAGGAGCACACTGATGAGGATGTGGCTTCTGTGTGGAGAGTGGGTTAAGACTGGAGGAGATCTGGGGGAGTGGATGGCATTAAATGAAGAGGAAGCTGTGGACCGTTGGGCAGGAGCAGGAGTCTAGCCTCCCGACACGACGCCACACACCGCGACACCGAGGGTTCCCCACCATCTGCCACTGGAGAGACTGCCTCCTGAGAGAGGTAGAAAGAGAATAAGAAAAGAAGAGTGGAAGAGATTGAACATAGAGACAGAGAGAGAGATACTCTGATTCATCTGCAGTATGTGGTGAAGGTCTAAGACTGCCATCTAGTGGTTACATCTCCAAATAATGAAAAAGAAGGTGGCACTGCATCCTCTTATCCTTTAAAGCCTGACAAGTAATAATTGGAAGTAGAAATAGTGTACCTTTTCCAATTATTTAAACATTTAGACACTTCAGTAGACTATGTGTACATACTGTAAAATCTCTTAATCGCAGACACACGGTTCACTGTTATATAGCCAGTAGTAAGGATAGTTCTGACCCCATTAAACTATTAACAATATGCTTTTTTTTTGTATATAAAAAGGTACCCTTTCCTCTGTCTTACCTGCCCTCATCCTCCACCTCTCCATCTCCAGTGCAGTGTTTGTGTCCAGCAACAAGAGCTGGAGGCTGACATTCCACACACACCCGGTGGCCCTGTCTTAGATACTGCATCCACCGTGTGTGAGGACCCACACTGTGCTGACATCCTCCAGTCAGTGAGCTCAGCTCAAACTGCACACAATAACTGCCACACACGCACACAAATCCAAATATCACAAGAACATACACATATAATAGGGTTCCCCAGTAGTATTGTAGGCCTAGTTACGTTTAGAACACACTTATATATCCACGACTGGATTTCTCACCCTATGATGTCACTAATGTCAGGAATGTCTCTTTTTTTCCTGGCGTTGCCATAGCCACCAGTGGTGATGAGAGCTGGGACTACAGAACAAACATTAATGGTGACAACCCATAATGTTAATATACACTGATCAAGCATATGTGGGATCTGTACCAACCTGGGGGTCCTCACCTAGTGAACTGTGGCACTGTCGATGGTGGTCCACGTAATCTGCACAGCCAGCACGTTCCTTCAGATGCGGACAGGGTTCCCCTCTGTTGTGTGGCTCTACTAGGACCTTCCTGCTACGCATGCGTACAGTGGCTCTGCATGGCACTGCACAGCCAGACCACGTGGTCCACTCACTCACCACACAAGACACAGCTACAGTAGGAGCATGGACAGACACAGACAATGAGACACTAGGATAAACTTACAGTAGGCCTACAGAACCTGAGATAAACTCTATATTCGTTTGGGTCTATTACAGAACCCACACACAGAGCACAGAAGCTCAACTATTGTAGGTCTATTGATGTCCGGAAATAATACTAACCTGGACAGGCGAGCTCATAATCATGACAGCAGTCCAGAGTAGACACACAAGCTTGGTCGCAGTAGCAGGTGCCATAAGAACGGTCAGCTCTCCATCCTGTACTGACGCACGACGGATCTCGGCCAGTGCAACACTTACCCGCATCCTGACACCCAGCCTCGGTTGTAGTGACGAGGAAAACCAGTAAACAAACACAAGTGTAGATCCGTTCGTGGGTTAGCCTTTGCCGATGCATTGCAATAAATGGTGCAAAGTCTCGGCAATCTCACTTCCGACACTTATTTCCAGAGTGCGTAAATGTTGCGCTCACATGCAAAAAAAAGTAAAATGTACTCTTTTACTTCACTTTAAAAAACGACCAATCAAGAAATGTATATAGGCTATATAACAATTTGTTTTATCCGGATCGCTCAGATAGTCCCTTGCTGATATGAGTTCATTCGTGTCGAAGTGCCTGACGCTACTCATGCTTATTCAGCTATGCCAACTTTGTACCTCTCTTAAAGGGGCAGTTTTACCGGCGACACCATCGATTCAGAGCTACAATAAAGAGTACTTTTACTGCTTTTTCACTGTAGCCTTAGTATTAAAAAAAAAAATCAAACAAAAACGTTCACCTCTCTGAACAAGGAACAGCTGATGTAGGCCTATAATCTTCACAAGTGTACAAATACCTTGAATTGAAGACATTTTGGCTAATGGCTTGGATTATTTGGAGAGATTCTGTGATTTTAAGGATGATAGCTGAGCATAGGCATTTGGGGTGTCTTTGTCATTAAATCTCAATTGGTGATCAGGTCATTTGGAAAGGACGGTGATCATGGTACTGTCTGAGGCATGTGCAGCTTTACCCAGGCCCATTGGTGATCAGTTCATTTGGAAAGGACGGTGATCATGGTACTGTCTGAGGCATGTGCAGCTTTACCCAGGCCCATTGGTGATCAGGTCATTTGGAAAGGACGGTGATCATGGTACTGTCTGAGGCATGTGCAGCTTTACCCAGGCCCATTTGTGATCAGGTCATTTGGAAAGGACGGTGATCATGGTACTGTCTGAGGCATGTGCAGCTTTACCCAGGCCCATTTGTGATCAGGTCATTTGGAAAGGACGGTGATCATGGTACTGTCTGAGGCATGTGCAGCTTTACCCAGGCCCATTGGTGATCAGTTCATTTGGAAAGGACGGTGATCATGGTACTGTCTGAGGCATGTGCAGCTTTACCCAGGCCCATTGGTGATCAGGTCATTTGGAAAGGACGGTGATCATGGTACTGTCTGAGGCATGTGCAGCTTTACCCAGGCCCATTTGTGATCAGGTCATTTGGAAAGGACGGTGATCATGGTACTGTCTGAGGCATGTGCAGCTTTACCCAGGCCCATTTGTGATCAGGTCATTTGGAAAGGACGGTGATCATGGTACTGTCTGAGGCATGTGCAGCTTTACCCAGGCCCATTTGTGATCAGGTCATTTGGAAAGGACGGTGATCATGGTACTGTCTGAGGCATGTGCAGCTTTACCCAGGCCCATTTGTGATCAGGTCATTTGGAAAGGACGGTGATCATGGTACTGTCTGAGGCATGTGCAGCTTTACCCAGGCCCATTGGGCATGTGGTCAGAACAATGGCAAGCAAGTAATAGTGTAGAAAGTGTTCGTCCCGTGTCTACTTTTCTTTGCAAAGGTTTTGGGAGGATAAACAGCCTGTTGACTTTACTCTACCCTTCCTCTGTGACACTGTTGGCATGAGCAGCAAGATTTTCTGACCACGCATGCCTAAACATATGAAAATAATGGATTAATCAAATTCCAATGACTGAGGTCATTCATGCAGAAAGAACAATAATGTAGACAGTCCCACAGAGTACAGACATCCACTCACGTACACATTCCCAGAGAGAGAGAGAGAGAGAGAGAGAGAGAGAGAGAGAGAGAGAGAGAGAGAGAGAGAGAGAGAGAGAGAGAGAGAGAGAGAGACAGAGACAGAGACAGAGACAGAGACAGAGACAGAGACATAGCGAGAGAGAGAGAGAGAGAGAGAGAGAGAGAGAGAGAGAGAGAGAGAGAGAGAGAGAGAGAGAGAGAGAACTGACTGCAGCACCTTCACTACGGCCCAGGCCCATGTAGGGGGCCCTGTAGAGGGCAGACGTTGACCATTTACCGCTCTAATAAACATTCAATCAGCTTCAAAAGCCCACTTACTGTTCTATCAAATGTCACAAAGATTGTTTCCCATTGTTCATAGCATGACAACTTGGTGCACATGGCAAGCAGGCACATATACTTGCATGAATACCCTGACATAAGATTCTTTATATCTATAAATTATTTAGATAATTATGTATTCAAACTAATACATAGTATAGTACTCATTTTAAATGAAATCATAAGGCTAACTGGAGAGAGGACAATGTTTTATAAGGACCTGATAGGATTATATCACACACCTAGCAGCAATAACAGCTGCAGTAACAAAGATCAAACACTGACTTCCTTTTTTACTGGGGCACATGCCACAAGACCTGCTGCTCGAGATGTAGATCACGCCCACACTGTAGCCTTAAGCTAACTGGAGTCAGTCTCAACCGATATCACATCATGTCTGCAGCATTTAAAAGGTTGGACTACTGTAATGTGACTGCTGATAAGGTGTCTTTTTTTTATTGCCATGGTGGAGCTGAAGCAGGCTCAATATGTTTTATCGATAACCAAACACACCCAACTTATACAATATAGTTTTTTATGACTGGGTTGCATGTTAATGGAAATTATAAGTGTGTAGGATTAGTTGTATACTCCACCATGACTCACATGCATGAGTTTACTTACTTTTCCTTGTTTAGTGTCTTAACTTTCAGTGAACAACATGAGAAAATATCAAACGTTTATGCATTAACAATAGAAGTAGTATTCACACGCACAATGCAGACAAACATCCCCTGCTCAGAACATAAGCATCTATTCTGAGATTTACTATGCATGCGTATGTAATCTTCTTATGTTCTCACTTCATACAGTGAGTTATGTCTCGAGTCTCAGCTTTCTTCCCGAAATACCACAACCAAGGGTTCAAAGTGGGACAATTTCACAAGACAAAATCGGCAAATACAAACTCAAAACATTTACCAGTTACCTGGGAAACTTTATCCTTACAGTTTCTACCACAGTGTGTGAGTTAATTTCCGCTCCAGTAGGCTGTAGCTGGTGACAATGTCTGGGTATGGTGAGGCCCAGTTACACACATGCCGACTACAATAACTGAACTGCCATTGACATGAGAACAATTCCACATGGTGCATATTGAACAAATATTTCAGGAAAAAAGTTTTATGAAAAAATAGAAACTTTTTTGTATCGTGTTGTGTGTAAAAAGAATGTGTTAAGAAAAGTTAAAAAAATATTTTTCAAATAATGGTTTTGACAAAAAGGTTTAGAAAGGTTGACAACATATTTTAAAAAGGTTGACAAAATATTTTTTTCAAATGATTCAAAAAAACATTTACAAAGGTTGAAAAACCTATTTTCTTTTTCAAAATAAAGCTTTGCAAAACGTTTTGCATCATTGATGAGTACTTGATGAGGACTCTACTATAGTCTGCTGTACTCTGTTCTGCTTGATTCTACTCTGTTTTAGGCTTCTCTGTATTCCACATTGTGCACATGAAAAGCAGGTACCTACTTGCACATCTAGTGCACTGTGTCTGTGGGATCAAGAGTCATGTGCTGTAACAGGAGGATTGTGGATGCTTACAACATCAGAATTACAAAAATGGTGAGAAAAACATCTAATACTACTCTGAATGTCGTGTAGTTGGAAAGAGTTACATATGGTAATGCAAACACACATGCATAACAAAAGTGGTTTTCTATAGGGGCTCAAAGAATTAGCTCTAATCCAGGAGAGAAGAGTTTATATAGACCTTGAACACTCCTCACAGAAGGAGGGAAACACCAGCATCCGTAGCACTCTCACAACTACTAGCTCAGTCAGGGACAAAAGAGGCAAGGTGCTCTGTAAATATTTCACACGTTCACATAAAGTAGGATCCATTCTGCTTCTAGTCAGAACTGTTCTATCACCAGACCAGAGAAGGAGGGCAAGATGATTTTCCTGATGGACTTGCAGATGATGCTGCTGGATCTGGTGTACGCCATCCTGCGCGCCACTGTGCGGCTTGTCTTCAAGCCGCGCTCCAAGCCTGTGGACGGGGAGCTGGTGCTCATCACGGGCGCTGGGGGAGCACTGGGGCGCCTCTTTGCCTTGGAGTTTATCAAGAAAGGGGCTGAAGTGGTGTTATGGGACGTCAACACCAGTGGCAATGAGCAGACGGCCAAGCTGGTGCGTGAGGAGGGGGGCACGGCGCACCCCTACACGGTGGATGTGACCAACCGGGAAGAGGTGTACCGTGCCGCTGACCTGGTGCGGAAGGATCTGGGTCGTGATGTCACCATCCTGGTCAACAACGCTGGGGTGGTGGCTGGGCAACGCATGCTGGACTGCCCCGATGAAATGGTGGAGAGGACCATGAAGGTCAACTGCCACGCCCTCTTCTGGGTAAGCTCCCTCAGACTGGTTGTGAGGCTGGATCACGGAGGGTGGAGGGGTGGTGTGGGCATCAGCATACTGGGACAAGATGTGAGCTTTGGAACATGAAGCGTTATAAGCTCAACATTAATAAATAGTGCTGAATTTACGATGATATGCAATTAATGAGTGGAATTCAGTCTGTCATAATATCTTATAATATGCCTGACGGTAGTAGTCACAAGAAAGATTTTCTAATTTTCTTTCAAACCATGAGCCCCATCATTTTACAAAACTGTCATGTCGGATAACATAATGTTTTCTAATGGAACGACAATCCCATAAAGATGATGTACGTAGTAGTTTCCATCAGTCTCTGCATTGCTGGAGCCTTACACCAGCTGCCACGAGACATTCACAGGGCAGCTTATTGTGCAGTCTGTCATGATGTGTAAAATACATAGCTTTAATACGATTCTATCCCTTTAGCATAGCGACACCAACAGACTGAGCCAGCTAAAGGGTTCTGGGCTTCTCACTCTGACCCTCTAACCTGCTAACCCTCTTACCACAGCAACTGTGCACATGCAGGATAAGCTCCCTTCACATTGAACAACTTTTAAGAAGCCTACTCTGCAGTCTTACTCACTCTGTTGCCTACAGTCATATGCTAATACCCTTTTCTTAATTATCTTGACATAAGCCTGAATCCTAGGGTAAGATGTTCAGTGAAAGCTTTCTCTCTCTCTCCCACAGACAGTCAAGGCCTTCCTTCCCCAGATGAAGACTCAGAACCATGGGCACATTGTGACGGTGGCCAGCGTCCTGGGGCTCTTCAGCACGGCGTGTGTCGAGGTGAACCCTGGACGTCCTATTAACAATAGGAACCTAAATCAAGTATCCCAGTTTAGACACTAATCACTAAGGTAAAGATCCCTGTAAACATGCCTGAAGTGTGCCGTGTTTTGTGTCTGGGGCAGGATTACTGTGCCAGCAAGTTTGCAGCGGTGGGTTTCCATGAGTCGTTAGCACACGAGCTGGCAGCCGAGGAGATTGAAGGAATCAAAACCACTTTGGTGTGCCCATACATTGTGGACACGGGCATGTTTGAGGGCTGCAAGATCCGGTAAGATTTCACACTCTGGACTGTGGTAAGATTTCAAACTCTGGACTGTGTCTGAGGACTGAGGTTAAAGGTTGATAGACAAACATCAAATGACCTGACACATCATGCTGTATGATGCTAATAAACTTGTGAGGTTTGCATTGTGGATCCTGATCTTCCTACTGACTGGATGCTTATCTTTGCTCTCTGGCGCCCCCTCAAGGGGCGAGGCTGAGTTGTTCCTGTCACCACTTGACCCCTTATACTGTGTGGAGGAGGCCATGAATGCCATCCTCATAGACCAGCCCATGGTGTGCATCCCCCGCCTTACTTACCTTCCCTACATATGCCGAGCGTGAGTACAGAGGCCTGTTCAATCAGATCCCAAAATGTCTCGGTATACGCTTGGTGTCCCTTTTTTCTTAACTTTGGCCTAATGTTTTGATGCTTCTTTCCTCTCTCCAGGTTACTGCCATGGGACGCAAACGTGATAACCTACAGGTTCACGGGATCTGACAAGTGCATGTATCCCTTTATTGAGGCAACGAAGAAACGCACCACCAACGGCCTTTCACAGCTCACCTAATCCCCAACGACTCGCCCCGGCCTGTCCACTGACTGGTCCCTAACAAAACCTAGTTGGATAAGTCTCAAATTGGGCCCTGCTAAAAAAGACAAAGAGGTTGATTCCATCGGAGGCAATCAGCACTGACAATGGTGCACTGATTGCATTCAATAAACCAAAGATTGGTCTTGCTGTAACAGGTTTTCAATCAATTGAAGGTAGTGGTTTTTAGCTCTGCAAGAAGTGTTTGATTTGCAGAACAGATGTGTTTGCAGTTCAGGAGGTTGACTGAATTTACAAGAAGACAATATGGTAGCATGTGCTCGATGATTTCTCAGCCAGGAATACCATTAGCACTAAGTGGGTCAAAGCTACCACACTGTCTACTTCTAAATCAAGCGTTAATCCCTACAATATGTTAGAACACTGAAAGCATGGTGATGACTTACAATCAGCAACTGATATAAAACCGTGCTTGTAACATTGTTCAGACTAGTCAACAATTACATCAGATGTCGCTATGCTTTACTAAGAATCCTAGCATAAGGATTGTGTTTACATGAAGTAAAATATTCCCTGTTGTCAAAGCACCTGTGTAATTCTATCTTCATGGGTGTCAACTCAGTCCAATCATAAAACATATGCAACACACATCACAGGTAAGAGAATCTCCATGACAGCTTTTTGACCTTGTTTTGTGTTTGACAGCACACAGGTTTTATTTACATTCCATGGGGAGCAGAGAGAGGGGGGGGGGGGGGGTTGACACTGAGGGGACGGGCATCAGGGAGACTGATGTGACAAGGGGGAGTTTGGGGAGTTGCAGGGGAGGGGGGACATCGTGCTTAGACCGTACATACGCAACAGAGACTTCTAATGGCCCACCACACAGGGTGGGGACAACATCACGACATCACACGCTACATTTAGTCACAAAACCTTCCCAGCCCTACATGGTAATGTAGATAAACACTTCACTTGTGGTTGTTGATATAAAGCACCTTAAGGAAAATCAACAGTGGTTCATAAGCTGCATCCTAGTCTAGAAAGGGGTTCCAAACTCAAATGTAACAACCTACTCAAGACCTCGAGCAGGTAAGGCATGATAAAACAATTAAAACAGAATCAACAAATCTGTCTGAGACAACACAAAATCTCTTTTCACAGTTACCATAATTCCTTTGGATTTCAACCACATGTCAATAATAACCGCTCTGTCATAGAATAGGATGCAGCTACATTATCTAATAAGCAACATAAAAAATAAATAATGTGTACAATTAAACAACATTAAGGAGAGGAAATCTACCAATCTTCTATCAATCTTGTTTAACTGTGAACATTTTGAACATTGAATACGAGGAGTGATGCTTTACAGTGCCCACAGCTTCCTGTGGCCTGCAAAGAGCCAATCAGAACGCAGTGTCTGACTTTTCTCTAGTGCTTTTTCAAACAACCAATCCTGTGTCTACACTGTGCCATCCAGAGTCTGTACCAAGGTGCTTGAGTTAGCCTGTTTGAGCAAAGAGTCGCCTTCTAACTCCTGTTTGCCACACCTGTAGAAAGATAAAATCAGCATGACTACCTTCCAAATATAGGATTCACTTCCTGTGCTGTTCTTCCTCAGAACCTGAGCTGTGGAGAGCAGAGTCCCGCCTTACCCAGAGATTGGTCCGTTTCCTGTCCTGTCATTGGACTGCTGGTCCAGTTCAGAGAGTAACTTCAGTATATTCAAGGCAGCCTGTTTGCAAGCAGGACAAAAACAGAACACACACAGCTCTGTTAGCCTTGGCTGGTTAGAATCACTGACAACAGTTAAATCATAGATACAGTTACATGTCTGTCTTCGAGCTTCGAGTCTAGGAGACCATGAAATTGGCCTGCAGTTAAAACTCCATCCATTCCTAAAGTACACTGGTCCAGCCCAGTGAGGTATATCAGTGTAACTTTGCAGCGTTGACACACCATGTCGTGACAGGACTCCACATCCTTCCCGATCCCATGGCTGATAAGCGGCGGTTGGGAGGAGCAGTTGATAAGCGACACAAACTCGTTCTTGTTGTTTTTGGGGAAGTCTTTGTATTCCACCTGAAAACACGATGACAGAAAAACACGTCAACTTAGTTAGCGTGTTGCTTGTAAGGCTGTTGTGAGAGTGCGCCAGTGAAGAACATCAGCCAATAAGGGTCAGTTGTGGGGAGGTTTTAAAGCCAGTACGAGTGAGTACCTGGAGGCCCTGCACTGTGGCCAGATAGCTGAGCTGTTCTGAGGGTCTGGTGAGGGGGCCATGGGGCAAGTGGCCCAGGCTGTTTTTGCTCTTCAGAATGGTCTCTGCCGTCAGGGAGGTACCAGCGTACAGCAGCTCGTTGGCAATCATGGCAGTGATTGTGGCCATGGCTGGGTTGGCGTTGGCCATGGCACGGCTGTAGTCCTTGGCATGAAGCCCTTGGCAGGCCCCCACTGCCTGGGCCACCTCAGGCACCATGGGCAGGATGCCTGCAGGGAGCTGCTGGTGGCTGAGGTAAGGTATGCGGAAGTCTTCCTCTTTGGAGGACACTGGAGGGGGAGGGGGGGAGGGGCAGAGAGCATACCCATTATAAATACGAGGATGAAAGTTATGCCATCACAGAATGCATGAACCATAATTCGTTCAAATACTGTGACAATGACTATTATAGATCATGCAAAGCATTCCAAATATGACATAGGAGTATGAGGACTCAAAGCACCTCTCCCCTGATGGTCACCCAGAGCGACATCCTCCACAGAACCTGGTTCAAAGAAGGTCACCTTCCGTCCATCTCCTGGCTTCTTCAGAGGAGCCTTCAGTTGACCACAGACACAGGTCAGCTACAACACTAGATCCTGCCGTGTCACACCAATCTCGATGTCCTAATCTAGCCATGCTGCGAACCATGTGCAAAGCGCAACAATACCTTCTCATCTGTTTTAAGTGCCGGTTTGGGGGGCAGAGGCTGAGGCACTTTGTATCCCAACAGCTCCAGCATCTTCTCTGCTGCGTTCCTCTTGGCCACCTTCTTACTGGGACCCATCCCCTCAGCACACTGACCACACACAGTCACCTGTTCAAAAGAAAACAGACGACCATTGTGAATTCCAGGCCATTCCTCAAGCAGCCTGCTGTCAGTTCCTGGCTCTACTGACCTGCATGACAAACTCCCTGCGTCGAGGCAGGCCCCTCTCTGTTACCATGTTGTACTCGGGCTCTTTCTCCTTCTTGGCCTGCTGGATCTGAGCCAGGCGGCTGATGGGGTTCATGCCCTGGCCGTACTCGGGGCTCGTCTGCAGCTGCAGGGCACGCATGTACATGTAGTCATTTAGCAGACGCTCTTATCCAGAGCCACTTACAGTAAGTCCAGGGACATTCTCCCATTCTCCCCGAGGCAAGTAGGGTGAAGTGCCTTGCCCAAGGACACAACATCATTTGGCGCGGCCGGGAATCGAATCAACAACCTTCTGATTAATAGCCCTACTCCCTAACCGCTCAGCCATCTGACCCCCACACACACGTCAGCGACAGCCCTCGGGAGCATGGTTGGAAGGTCACCAACAGCTTAGCTACGCCTCCCTCCAGGTTAAACTGACTTTGTCAGTGTCGTCTGAGGCCCTCACCTTGATGATGGACTTGGTTTTCTTCTTGATCCGTGGCAGCATCTTCTCCACGGTGGGCAGGTGGGGCAGCCTCCTCAGCTCTTCCAGCACTGCCGTGGCTGCTAGCTTTTTGGCGATCTTTTTACTCTTGCCCTCACCTTCCCCAGAAAACTCCCCGACGGTCACACGCACCATGAAGCTCTTCATGTGCGGAGGGCCGGCCTCCTGCAGAACCTGGGGCGGGAGGGCGGGATGGGGGGGGCAGGAACGTAACGGCACGGTAAGAGATCTCTTTTAGTACCCGACTCAACCTGCTCAATTGAAATGAATGCACGATTGATCCAAAACTGTGCAACAGGTTTACATGTGTACATGGAGATCCATTCAAACCTCAAAGTCAACTGGCAAGTTCCTCTTAAGTGCAATTTCAAACACTTGGCTGATTTCGGATTTGTTGAGATTCTCTTCCTCGGGTTCTCCGTTTATCTGCAATGTCAAGCATTGGACAATGACCTACAGTGAAGCTGTTCCATCCCACTAACCGTGTTTGTGTCGATCTCCCTCTCTCACCTCTGGCAGCTCCTGCAGCATTGGCTCCTTCTGCAGCACTTTGAGCGCCTTGGCCGCTGCGTCGTGTTTGGCAAGCTGCCGTGTGCGCCCCTTCCCATGGAACTGTTGGCCTCCGATGGACAGCTCCATGTGGTAGAGCACTGTCCCCACTGGGGGAAACGGATAGTAGTACCTGGGGAGGACAGCACGACATGCACCTTTCACTCATGCTGGACACCCTGCCTGTGGGAAGGTACTACAGCTCACGGAAGGGTGAGGTGAGTGGACTCACTGTTGCATGGAGCGCTGGTAGGGCCCAGGAGGCCTGATGTTGTAGTTGAAGCTGGGTCTCATACCAGGGTACGGGTCAATAGGTTTGTATATAGGCTTCTTCCCCAGCTTCATACAAAGTGCATTCAACTCCATGGTGTGTGTCATGCAGTCTACTACAAATATACCACCACCACCCCCCAAAACAAAACAGAAACCTGGATTATTTACAAAGGTATTGGAAATAATATAAAATATGTGTGACAGAACAGAGCACACACACACACAGGCACACGCAGGGTCTGCCTCTTGGAACAGAGCGTTTGGGTTCTTGCCTGTGTTGCGGGGACTCCTCATACTGGGTTTGGGCAGGGTGGTCTGGGCCAGGGCGGACGCAGCAGCCGAGTGCTGGGCTTTCTTAATGCTGGTCCCCTCTGCCTCCCAGCGCTGATCTCCCAGGGTCAGTCTCACTGAGAACATCTGGGGGAGGGAACAGACACAAAGACAGGATGAGGCCTCTGGCACTAGGTAGGCGTATACCCTCCCAGTGGTGACACGAGTCTCAGGTTTTCTGCAGAGGAAGTCAATGGCTGCTGTTACCTTCGAATGAGCTGGTCCTTGTTCACACAGCAGTTTGTACTCGGGCTGGATTTTATTAAAACGGGCTAACTCATTCACCAGACACATGGGGGTCTTCTCTTTAGGGTTTGCCATGTTAGATACTAAAACAGAACAACAGAGAGTGAGGCTTGTTAGTTATTCAGATAGAAGTCGATGGCTCTGTGTATCTTGTGTTGATGCTTGGAAATCAACCTGAAAGTGAAAACACACACACAAACCTGATTGGGGGCTGAAGACAGTGGCTGAGCCTGAGGGCAGAGCAGAGCTCCTGAGAGGGTGACTGGCACTCTCTGAGGGCAGGGGGCTCGATGAACAGGGAATACTGTAGCCAGGTTGGGAGTGGGGTGGTAGTTGCAGTGGGGTGGTAGCTAGCACAGCTCCAGACATGGAGTTACCTGGACACTGAAACTGGAGTTGGGACATACTCTTGTTGGGTAAAAGTGCTTGGTAGGCTGGAGTAAAGGTTGAGCTTTGCAGCAGAGTACCAATAAGTGCCAGAGGGAGATAATGTTTGAGACCGCAAAGCTTTGCCTGGAAAAAAATTTAAAAGAGTTCAGATAACAGAACACTTACTAGATGAGGTCTGTGTGATTGTAAAAGCTTACTGGCATTCTACATTTAAAGTAAAAACGTATCACTGAATAAATCATTAAGTACCACTGTCATTGTTTAATGTGATGAGATATATTCTCTCTTTTATTACTCTGTTGATTCCTACTGAATACCACAGGCCCAGCTAGATAAAGTAGGCTAGTTGACTGTCAATAATGTACAAAATCAATTTGCATTTGACAGCCTGTTAATCGAAATCTGTTTTTAGTTTTCAAGCTGTCAAGTGTTTTTTTCTTTACAGTGCTCACTTAGGACGTTATCAGCGTTCCAACAAGCTCGGTAACATTACGTTAGCCTGCTAAGCTTGCATTCTGTGCTGTGGCCAACATGATTAAGTGTTGGCTGCTGCTAGTTGGCTACCGGCATATTGGAAATTACTTAAAAATGTCGTGTCAAATACTTTGTACTAGCAATTATGCCTATATTTTGCAATGACGCATCGGTACAAATCCGTTAGGCTTTCTGTAATAAACTGCAGGGAAGTCGATAGCAGTTCCTGCTGGAAGCTAGCTAACTAGCACTGCAGCTGACGGCTGTATAGCTCAGACGCTCCTACTTTTTTGAGGTGCCTAAATGTACCTCACCTCTTTATCCTTCCTGCCCAGGTCTTAGTCCATAGGATACGTTGCTTAAATGTTGTATCGCTATGTTTTTCGCCAAATTCTAGGGGCGTTCCTTTGTGATTTTTGGTCAAATTTTGGTTGTGAGGAGGTGAAAGGAAGGTAGACAAGGCAAACACTAAAGAGAATGGCCAATCTTGACAGCGTCGTTCAGGAAGTGACATCAGCGACGTGGCTTTAACAGGGAGGAAATGTAATTTCATGGCATTTCCAAATTCCAGCAAAAAAAAGCATTCAGCTGTTCTTTCATCGTGGGACGGAAATCACAAAGATACAAATGTCATGTTCTAATCAAATTTATTTTGGCAGTCAGAAGAATAAGCCAAAAACACTGATTTCATTTGAGAAATGTTCACACATAAAAAACAGCAATAAAAAAAAAAACACACACAAAGTAAGCTTATTTGACTTCTAAATATAAAATGAATGATTCATGGCCTACAACATATTGCTTTTCTATGACCTATTAGTTTTACTTTGTCCATTCCATGACAAGGGACAGTGAGTGCTTCTACAGGTTATATGCCTGGCGTATGTTCAGAGAGTCTCGCAGCATCAAGTCACGTAGCCTCCACAGTGCGTCTGCCATTGTTGTGTGGGCACCCTTGCTTTTCAACCAATGGGAAGGCAAACGGCTCTCCTGTTCTTTGGTCAGGTGGGTATCTCTCCTGCGGGCTGAGGTAACATCAAAAACAAAGTTAGATAGAAATCATTGTTAACACCTCTAAAAACGAAAAGTCAATTATTTTTTCATGCCTTTGAGGGTTTGATCCCATTTGCTGATAGTGGCTGTGTCCGAGTTCAAGCCCTCAATGTATTTGAGGTAGGCCTCCGAGTGGAGGACTCTCTGAGTCTTGGGTGGTGGAGCCACAAACATTGGGGTGGTGGGCTGCAGGTGTGAAGGCTGACCCAGCTGGCCTTGACCTGGGTAAGGAGGAGGGGCATGCTGCCCTGGGCTGAACATTCCCGGCTAGGAGATACAGAAAAAAAGAGCATGGTTTAATTGTCAATCCATTAATCAACAAAGCAATTCTGTCCCTTGAAAGAAATTTGCTTGAATTCATGATTTTAAGCTGTTCCATTTTACAAAGATGTGGAATATCTCTTACCTGTTGCATGTAAGGATTTCCAGGTCCAGGACTTCCAGCCATGCCATTCATACCAGGGCCCATCATACCTGTAGCAATAACAAGAATACATGTCCATACTGTACACTACGCCAGAAGGGTATACTACGAGGCAGGGCCAATGGGTTTGCCAGGTTAGCCTTTCAAAAGTTAAGGTCTACAGATATGACTCAATGAGTCAATGTGTGAGGGGGTTAGTTGCTGTATTTATACATTTTAACATGCATTGACTATTTGTTCATGTGTTACTCAGCAATTAAGATATGTGTGAATAGTAACTTAGTAACTAAGTGAGTGAAAAACAGAAGTACAGGTGAGTGGAAACCATATCAATTTAGTGGGTGCATAGTGAACCAACAACCAGGCTTTGCTGCCTCAGTTGTCAGTGACC
The DNA here is from genome assembly GCF_021917145.1 of Hypomesus transpacificus. NCBI lineage: Eukaryota > Metazoa > Chordata > Actinopteri > Osmeriformes > Osmeridae > Hypomesus > Hypomesus transpacificus. The sequence goes on along the minus strand of NC_061068.1, from coordinate 1,906,302 downwards.
ACATCCTGTTGGCCAGGTAAAACCCTTCAGCAGGACAGAGACACGACTGGAAGCAACTGAGCAGGTGTGGCTAGGACGGTGGTCCTTACCCGGGTGGGGCATGCCAGGATACCCGAGCACACCTGGTGGGAGGTGGTGGGGAGGCAGTTGGGACACCCCCATGGGGTGAGGTGGCATTGGACCCACACACAAGCCCTCGGGGGGTCCCTGCATGTAGGGTGGGCCATAAGCTCCCATCATGCCTTGGGGGAAGGGTCGAGGAATAGACAACAACAAACCATGCATGAGTCACATGCAACTTGCTACCAACTAGCATGCACTAAGTATAAACTTAAAAACAAAAGGAGATGAACTAATTAGTAGGCTAAAACATGGCAAAATAAGCAAGCTCATGGATGGAAAAAGTCAAAAGAAATGTGGATGAATTAATTTCGTCATGCTGTTGATTTGATCATGCAAACTTGAAAACTAGCAGGCATATTAAACAGTATGACATTAGCAGCAAAATAAATCAAACTCATTATTGCAGATGAGATGTGCTGAGAAGTTTGGAATTTTCCGGACGGGAGGGGGTATTTTTGGTTTTTGTTTTGGCAGTCCAGACTCATTTCCCAGCTGCTAAGTCCCAAACACTCGTGCTGTCACTTTGAGGGGTTACCTGACACAGGCGTCATGGTCTGGTTTAGCATTCCCATAGCGCTAGGCGAAGGCACCACCCCCATCAGCATCCCTACTGGGGTACCTGGTCTAGGGGAAGCTTGCTGCTGGGCTGCCCTCTCGCGCTCCTGATGCTCCACCACCTTGGCTGCCCGCTCTGGAACACACACGCATACATCAATAGCCCACATAGATGGATAAAGTAGGGCTCAATCTCCATCCTGCAAACTGGACAGTACGGCCCCCTTTACCTTCATATTCAGCTTTTTTGGTAGCCTCGAGGTTCCTCCACTCGGTGCCCACCAGCCGGCTCAGCTCCCCGAAGGAAAGGTCCGGGTGTCGGACCTTGATCACCGCACGCATCTCACTGCTGAACAGGATATACCCACTCATGTTGATCTTCCTCTTGGCACCCTCCTTCTTGGACATGCCCTTTACCTTCGGAGTGGACTGCAAACAGAAACCGTGGTCAACCCACAGGCATTCTAACAACCGCTCGGCCTATGTTCCTGAGATAAGAGGCATCTGACCTGCTAAGCTGTGCAGAGCTCTAGGTGTGTGACGTGAAAGAGAAGGGTGAGGGGGATCTTGGAGTGTGTGGGTGCATGGGTGGGTGTAAGACCTGTGGAGGGGTGTATGGCATGATGTCCATATCGCTTGCCAGAGGGGTCTGCATCTGAGGCATGGAGGGAGTCTCTGGGGCCTCGTCCTCGTCCTCCATGTCGTCCATATCCTCCTCTCCCTCATCAATGTCTGCTAGTTTCAACTCAAGCTCCTCAATCTTTTTATTCAGCAGAGGAGATGGCTCTTTTTGAGGAACTATCAGCTTCCTAGAAATAGACCGATAAGAGTGGAGGGATATCAGCGTGACAAGACAGCCACATCTTTGCGTTGGCTTGACGCCTTAGGTAAAGCAAGGCCCACCTGAAGTAGTAGATCTCGTCATCCACCACCTTGGCAGAGAGGGAGAAGCGCTTCAGACCCTTGAACTTCTTCATCTGCTTCTCGCTCTCGATGTAGCGGCTCTCACAGAGCAGCACGTCCTCCTCGGCCACCTCCGTGGGTCGGCAGGACAGGTAGTCCTTGAAGGAGGACACCATGCATTTACCTGCAGGAGACATGGGCGCCACCAAACTTAGATGGATCATTCATCCATCTAATTCATCCATCTCTGGATTATCATTATTAATTAAAGAGAATTCTGCACTTCGTTTTATTTATAGTACACCCTTCAATGGTGAAGTCATCAAATGGTGCTATTGAAAATAAGACTTCTTAAAGAGCCTTTTTAAACTGGATTTAAAAACAAACCCAGCTTTGTTTGGGGGTGTGAAGGAGGAAACCTTGCTTGAGCTGAGACAACGCTAGACATACTCAAGCCTGAGAATAAACAGGCCCAGATGGGAAAGAACGTTTGTGTTGAGGCTCCTGGGTCATACCGAGGACACAGGTCATTGGACAGGTCTCCTCCAGGTTGCTCAGGAACACCTCTTTCTTGTAGAACATCTTGGTGGGCTCATGTTCTGTCTCCTCGGGATGGATGAAGATGGGCCCAAAGAAGAACGCAGCTCCATTGCACACCCACAGCTTCTCAATCCTACCCGCCCAATCAGAGAATGGCAGATATTCGCACACATACCCAAGTACCAAAGCTACATGATATCCACAGTACTAGAACACACCATTGATATTTCAAGGGGTAAAGAAAGTAAAAATAACTGACCTGCCAATGCGATGTCGAATCAGACCATGGGACTGGATGTAGACACAGTCTCCTACTTTCAGCCACATTTTGTTATAATGGAGCTGGTCGTAGTATTGACAGCCTGGCTCCCCTCCACTCATGTCCACTGGAACATCCTCTCTCTCCTTTAGGGACAGGAGATGGACACACACACCCTTATTACAACTGAAAGGATTATGACAGTGTGATCCCAAAATGTCCCATAACATTTCTTGACTGCATAGTTTGTGCACTACCTCACCTTGATAACGATGCTGCCACTGTCGATGTGGGGCACGGCCACAGGCTTCTCCTGGTCGTGTTTGGCATACATGGAGGCAACCCGGATCACAGGCAACGGCACATCGCGAGGTACAAACCTCACAGAGTTTACAGGCATGGCCCACATCTTGATCTTCTTGAAGGCCTTGTTCCTGGCAGCATAGCGTGACTCACAGATATACACGTCCTCCAGCCGAAAGCCCTCTGGCTGCAGTTTGAAGTAATCCTGAAGGACAGAGATCACAAATACTGCAGCCACCTTCCTAGATGAGTGCCGTTTCAAACGCAGATTTAAGAAGTTCAAACCTACGCCTTACCTTCACAAACATGACCATGCATTTGCCAATGATTTTGCTGACAGGTACTTTATTGAAGTAGTCACTCTTGAACACCTCTTTCTCCAGGAACTTGCGTGTTGCCAGGTGGAAGGTCTCACTGGGTCTGTAGAACCAGCAGCCATAGAGCCACTTCTCTCCTAGACACAGACAGCAAGGTCAAGCACAGGCACTACTGGTGTACTTGAGAGGTTGTGAGTTGTACTGGGCTATTGGACTGTATGAATGGCTGTGTTGTATGGAGACAATTCCCGTGTTACCTGCTTCATCCTCCCACAGGCGTTCAATGCAGACAATGTGAGGCTTCAGGCTGGGCTCTGCTGGCCGCACATAGACACAGTCTCCCACGTGGTAGGTGCTGTTCTCGAAGCTGCAGTCCTGACTGTAGGTGCACTCTGTGCCAGACTGCCATGCACCCCCTGGTAGGTCTTCTGGCTTCTCCCCCTCTGTAAGCGACAAACAGCCCCCTCATCAGCAGCACGTCAAATATAAACACTAGCATGCTATCTAAAAGCACACACGGGACCGCATTATGCTGCCTTGGTTTGGTTCAATGTAAACAAACAAAGCTGCCTTAAACGGGGGTCTTCTTCACGGTGATCTAGTGAGATCTGTTTAAAAAGGGCTACCATCTCTCACACACACCTTTGTTTTCCTCCTCCCTCTTCTGCTTGTCCTCCTCCATCTCCTTGGGCAGTTTCTCTCTCTTCTCCTGCTCCACGTCACTGTTCAGGTGTTTGTGGGTGTAGCTGAGAGCAGGCGTTAGCAGGATCTCGCCATTCTTACACAGCTCATCTCTGATCTTAATGAAGAAATGCTGAAGCTCCACTGCATCCTCAAAGATCTCCGAGTCGGTCCTGTAAACATGACAAGCAGGGTTTAAAAGAGGGGTGGGCAAAAATACAATTGTTCAATTACCTTTTCTTGTTTAGGTTTCATTTGTACTCTCATGTTGAATATTTCAGACAACTTGAAGGTACAGTTATTTTGGGCCGATTTTGGTGTACCTATTCAGCCGCCTGGCCTTCTCCAGCACTTCAAACATGTGTTCCTGAAAGACATCAAGCCTCTTGTAGCGCCCACGGTCAACATTCACCCTGATGATATCAAAGTTCAGCAGAGGCTTTTCCGGGCTGCTCGGGTCCTGGGCCGGGATCTCGGCCAGGGAGTCGCTGTAGCAGCGGCCCTCCTCGTCCTGGTGGCTGAGCACTGACACAAACAGGTTCCTGATGAGCTCTCTGACCAGCGAGCCCACGACGGGAGCCCCGCCCTCCTCCCCGCCCTCCTGCAGCCTGCGCGTCTCCAGCAGCACGCGGTGCAGCACCAGGGCGTCGCGGTAGATCAGAGACTCTGGCTCGTTGTACGTGCAGGCATTGTTGAACATCAGGGCAAAATCCTCCACCAGCGCGTCCACGTCCTGGTAGCGGCCGCCTGCTATGTGGCTGCGCAGGCGCTCCATGTCAATGGGGCGCTTGATGGTGGCGTAGTAGTCCGGTAGCTCGGCGCGTGAGGGCAAGCGCAGGAAGATGGTGCTGAGGCGTCGGCCGCGGCGGTCCTGATAGTTCCTCACAGCATCGTAGAGCTCGTTCAGCCTCTGCTGGAGCGGAGTCAGGTACTTGGACTTCTTTGGTGAGACACCAATCTTTCCTACAGGTGCAGAACATATGGGAATTAAGGATGCTCATTTTGAAGAAACATTTTTACCGATAACCGACGCTCGTTAACGACCGACATTAACCGTTCATTAACCATTCATTATGAGCATCCCTAATGGGAATCATATAGATCTTGAATTTATCTATCTAGAATATAGAAAAATGGTACTATGCAAATAAAGGGTGACAAAACTGAAAGAGGGGCAAACCTACTAAGTTTGAGCTTGGGAGAACCCATATCCTCCTCATCAGGAACAGGCCCGAGCTCCATGCGCTTGTCCTTCAAGACCTTCTCCAGAACACCAGCATCATTGTAAACCTTCAAACAAATCAGACATTAAAAAAATCTGTACTTAAACAATAATTGATCAAACCGTCAGATGAATGCACAGGCCATTGCGTCTACCTGAGAACCCTCCTCGTTGTAATGGCGGGCGTTACGGAACATCAGCCTCATGTCATCCATCAGGGCCTCCCCAGTGGTGTAGCGCTCTGAGCGGATGTTGTGCTCAATGGTCTTCAGGTCCATTGGCTCCTGGATGACCTTGTAGTAGTCAGGGTAGTCCTTCTTTGATGGCTTGACCATGAAAAGGTCACAGAGGCGCCGGTTGGTGTTTTCTTCTCTAGCCTCTATTACTGCAGCATAAAGGGCCTTCATCCGGTTCTTTTTGGTGTTCTTCTTATGGCTGCCAAACATACATTTATTTTCATAGTAATTAAAACAGTGCGATGGAAAATACATTCTCACAGACTTTGGTATGTATCATTTAGAGGGATAAGTAAATTGAGACCTGAGTTTCTTTTTCAAAGATACTAGAATAACACAACTTAAACAATAAAGTCAAAACAATATTCAATAAGGAAATAAAGGACTATTCCCAAATTACAAACATATCCCCTCCTACATGTCACTCCAGACTCAAGCTAACACTATCCTATTCAACCTAGGGCTGGTGTCAAGGGCTGGTGTCTGGCTGAGGTGAATCTGTCATACCTTTTCTTCTTGGTGCTCCCTGCATCAGATGACAGAATGCTGTCCCCATCATCATCATCTCTTCTCAACAGTTCCCTCTTCTTGATCTACAAAATGAAATAAAATTGTTAGGAAATACCAAGTCATTTTGGAGTCCACAAAACACGACATTTCTTCACATTACTTAATAGATCCCCCTTTGAATCAGCAAAACGAATACAACATGGAGCCTAACCTGCATTATCTGCTGAAGCCTGACAGCTCGTTTATAAATGCCAGAGTTGGGCATGTTATAACGCTTGGCATTCTCCAGCATCATGCTGAGGTCAGTCTCCATCTGCTCCACGCTATCATACTCTCCATTCTTCATCTTCTCTCTGGCAGGACAGAGGAGCGGGGTCATTAAACATGTGACAGAGTCTCTCCAGCAGGAGTGTCCATAAGGTGAGAGACGCTTACCTGATCTGTTGCAAAGAGATGGGCTGTTTGGTCTGCTGGTAGTAGTCAGGGTATTCCCTCCTGGAAGGCAGCTGTAGGAAGGGTTCAGACAGGAGCTGTCCCTGGCTGTTCCTGCCTCCTCGGACAGCCTCGTACAGCAGGAAGATGGGGTTGGACATGTCCATGCTGGAGCTGAGGCACTCAGCTTCAGACTCACCCTCGTCATAGCGCACAGACCCTGGAGGAACAGACACATGGAAGTTCATACGTGTCTGAGAGGAACTGTAATCCCCCTGAAGCAGAGGAGTATTCTGAAATCAAGGCTTACCTGAGAGAAAGGCGTCCTCGTCACTCTCAGAGCCGTACTGCAAGGCCAGGGTGATGGCTGACAGACGGTCTCCCTGGGCTGACCGCCGGTTTCTGAACACACGCCAATAGACACATAAGACAACCGTCAAAACAGTCATCATCCGCGTCTCTTAAGCTTGCCTTAGTAATACTGTAGTTCTGGGGGTAAGATGTTACCTGATGCGAAGACTAGATTTTGTAGGCTCAGCATGTTCAATTTCAGTCTTGCGCTGGACGAAGATCTTCTTGATTGTGTTAGCATCCTACACCACAGGAGAGATGGGATAAGAACTCTATATACAGCACATGCTTGAGAATACTAAAGCAGGAATGCAATATATTATAATAATTTCTGCTCAAATCTCTACCTTAAAAACCTGAGATCCTGGTTCGTTATATGTTTTAGCATTTTTGGCCAAAAGGTCAACATCCTTGGCCATGGCGTTGACACTTTTGTAATATCCAATCTATTAAGGAAAATCGGAATACATAATATTATATTTACAAAGGTGTGTACATTTCAACTATATTTAATATGTTATTTAACAAAGAGCAACTACACAATTTAAAATTGAGACGCGCTTACCTGTATTCTTTGAGCAATGGTTCTCATATCAATCGGGTCCTTAATAATGGCATAATAGTCTGGGTAGTGCTTGAGGAAAAGGAAGAAAAACGAATATTCAAAATTGTCCCAAGGAAGTTGTACATACATTTGTACATATCTTGATTGTGAGAGCCTTACCATTTTGGAGGGAAGCTTCTGGAAAAGTTCACTGATCAGTCTTCCTGAAGGGTCAGTGTAAGCCACCACAGCCTCCAAGAGCTGCTCCAAAACCTCCTTCAGACAGCTTGGTGGGGTCTGTCAATTAAGATCGTGCACAGGCAGAAAAGATTGACAACCCAGTTACCACATTAGAAAACATAAACAAAGGGCATAAGGATAGAGTGTTTTACCTCATCTTCAGTGGAAAGTCCAGGATTATCTAGCATGTCGTCACCATCCTCATCATCATCCTCATCCCCATCTCCGGGCTGCACAAATTCATTCCTGGTGTGCACATAGACTTCCCACAGCCTGCAGGCTGCTTGGTACTCATCTCTATCAGCCTGAGGAGTTTTAGTGAGGAACTTTAGTGAGCTGTACCTATGACTAAGTAACTCACTTGTTATCACTTGAAACAAACTACAACCTTCTTAAAACTAGGTATGAGTGTCATCAACAGCACAATATTCCTCTACCTTGAAAAAGGATTTGGCGTTGTTAAACATGAGCTGGAAATCAGCAGTGAGCTGGTCTACATCTTGGTAATCTTCTGATTTTAGTTTCTGCTGGATCTTTGTCATATCAATGGGGTGAGATACAACCTCGTAGTAATCTGGCTGATTCCTATGGAAGAGAGAAAAAGATGGAATATTCAGATAAGCATCTCACTGCATACATATAGCTACAATCTAATCTATCCATTGTCACACATCCATTGTTTGGAATGATGTCAACAATTCTTAGGATAGGCTTGTAGTTTGACTAAAACATATGTTGTGTGGCTGAAACAATTTTTTATCACTTCTTCATACAGTACCTTCTTTTTGGAACTCGTATGAACCATTCACAAAGCAGCCTCCCTTGGTCATCCTTGTGGTCCCTAACAGCATTGTACAACTCATGGCACACTGCGATCTGTTAAATTAAAACGCATTCAACATTCAAGATAGGTAACTAGCTATAAAGTGACCATCACTAAAACACTCAAAAAAATCCACAATGCAAGATAGATAGGCTAAATGCCTCGTAGCCACAGTAGCCACACAAAACGTTTGTAAATTGAATTATCTACTTACGGGATCCACCGTTGGAAGTTTGGAAGTCCTTCTCCTTTTTCTGCCACTACCGGGAGTGGAAGAGGAGGCATAATCGAAGTCTCCACCGCTCACACTGCTGGAAGGAGATGTGGCTCTTCTCCTCTTAGTACTGCTCATTGACATTACTACTAGCTCCAAATTAGTACAAAACCTAAAGAAAGAAAAGGGCTTAAGTTTAATCATTTGACAAATGGGGTGCTAATACAACAGAGGGCAATTCGCCGCCTACCTTGGGCTAATGAGTTGTGCTGCTAAACACTTGCTAGAGAGGTAAACTACTACCACTACTGTAGTATCTTATAACAAACAAAACGAGCGCCTAAATCATGAAATGGTAGCTAGTCGGCTATGTTTTTAGCAAGCCAACTACCACAAGCTAGAAGCTAGCGCGATTGAAGCTACCAATACCAGATAGCAAACTGCTGCGCAATAAAAAAAAGCATGCTAACTAAGATTACCATAGCTAAGCGGTTACAAATATACATTCGCAAACTATTCAACTATACAATCTAATTCAGTTTTACCTTAAATGAATGCAGTAGGCTTAATTTGATAGATATACCGTTATTCCCTGAGCAGAACCTTGTGCATTAGCAAGTAAGGCAACTAGCTGTCCTCTTTAGCATTTGCCCGGAAGTTGTGTTTTTTTGTCGACAACAAAAGAGACATATGCACTTCGTTCAGAATAACCGGACTGGCAAACGAAACGGTGCATCGGGACGAACCATTTACGATCATAATTAAAACATTCCCACGGGATGAGTTTTCCATAAATAAGTCAACGTGATATAAAAATATTGTTGAAGTGGCCCCAACCCAATGTTTTAATCAGACCACGTGACACTGGGTCTAGATAAAGTGAAGGTTTACATTATTCACACTGCCACCGTCCATGCAGGAGTGAGGAGGGAGCTGCAAATAGTCGGTTGCGGTTTATGGATTAATTTTTACAACCTCGATGGTTTTAGTTTACTATCACTGTCCTAAATTATGGAATCTTCCTATTACACACTCTACGCATTGCATTGTTTAATGATAGGATTACATTTAAAACATTATATTATGAATAAATCCTTAATGGTTTACTTAAAGCACAGCTCCCAATTTACTTTTCACACGTTCTATGTACACATGATCAGCGTCCTAAATTTTAAATTGAAATATGTTTTCAACAAATGTTGTTTACAACAAAATGACTAGGCCTAAATTATATTCTTTGTTTAACGATAGTGTGTTCCTAGGCATGTAATAAACAAATACAGTCATATGAGCACAGCATCTGCACAGCAGTAGAGTTGATAAAGTGATATTTTCCCAAATGTTCACACTGGTATGCTGCGTTGAGCGCGTACAGTATAGCTGCGGCCAATGCTTCTTGACGTCAGGAGACAAGTCAGATCTGAACTGGTGCAGCGCAGAACCACACCGCACACGGAGAGCAAGAAGGAGCAGCTCCGGCATCAAGGTATGCTATTTATATGATATTGGAAGCGATATTTGGACAGCATGAGGTTAAAAAAAATTCTAAACATCATCACAATACATTTTCTCTGTGGGCTTGCTTTGCAGCATCTGTATGTCCGGTATTATACAATTCTGTGTTGAGGCTACAACCAAAAGATGCATGTACCCTTGAACGTTGAAACACACACACATACACATCACATACACACCACATACACACAAAACGGTATCTGATCTGATCATTATAGTAAGCATGCGTTTGTCAAGCCGCCTATTCTTGAAATAGAAAAATGTGTCTCTCCACAATGTTGCTGACAGATTCGCATGTTAAACAGTATTCTAAAATAAAAGATCATAATGTATGCTTTACCCTGTACAAATACACTTATGTAATAATCTAATTGGTGAGAGACACATTTATGTAACAGTGATTGTCTTTTTGCAATTACCAAAGTAAAGCTTGATGAACCTCCCACCCATTATCTTTCGTTCTGCTGGTTATTTGTTAATGCCAGGCCTAAATCCGCAAGAGGTAATCAATTAGTTATTTGACCCTTGTGAGTTTGAATAAATGGACCACAAGCAAGCAACTCTGGAGAGTTGTTTAAATGGTCCATTTTAATTGTTACCACAGATGGACCCTTAGGGACACCATTCTATACCTCTGAGTTCCTCTGACTCATTTTGTGATGTTCCATATTATTAATTAGTAGTGTGTAATTGTCGTTGGCTATATTTCTTTTTCTCACAAACTTTGCCTGACGTGTTTGAATTCACATTGTGATTGCTGCACCTCTAAACCACTTCAATCTGTTCTCTGCATCTGAACAGTTAGCCTGTCTCTGATCAGATTGACCTTACATGATGCCCCTTGGAGAGGATGGAAATGGATGGAAAAAGAAGACATCAGACATCAAAGAAAACTATGACTTCAAAGAAGTACTGGGAACGTAAGTAGGCATTACAAAAATAATAACGTGATACTCTAAAATCGCAGCAGTATGTTTTTAAATTGGTCTTTTGGTCCGATTGCCATGGTGTGTGTATGTCCTTTTGTCAATGCATCTGTCGGTATGTCTTTTTGTGTGTCCATTTTCTGTCTGTCTGTCTGTCTGTCTGTCTGTCTGTCTGTCTGTCTGTCTGTCTGTCTGTCTGTCTGTCTGTCTGTCTGTCTGTCTGTCTGTCTGTCTGTCTGTCTGTCTGTCTGTCTGTCTGTGTTTTGCTTGTGTCTTCTTTCTGTTCTTCATGTTTGTGACTTGTCTGTCTCAGCACAGTTTCATGTTACAGTTTACTATTGACACTGGGCTCAGAAACAAAATCCTTTTCATCTTGATTTTTTCTTTTTACATTTACTACACTCTCTTGGTCATCAATGGACCAGGTTTTTGATTGGACCACTACAGTAGAACACTATTCATCTCAACATCATGGTCAAGGGACCCCATGTTCAATGTTGGACTGTTCCCTGAAATGTGTTTCTTGGAGCTCTGCAGCTGCGAATCACACCGTGTTCCTCTTGAGTGGGGGAGCTCTGAGCCACTGATAAATTGTGCTGCTACTTAGCCACACTTCAGAGTTTGGAGGATGAAATAGTGCTGACTGTATGCCTGATGGTGGTCAACGGACCCCGCAAAGTAAGAGTGTCCAACCTGATGTGTAGCTAAAGGGTAAGGTACTGTAACAGTATGATGTATGACAGATTTTTTTCAGGATCAATAACGTTCAATACAGAGTTTTTGAGTCTGATAAAATATGGGTGTGATAAAAATTGAGATAAATTAAAACGTTATATAACTGGGATTTAAAGTGTGAGTATAAGAATAGCATGTCCCTGTATTTGGTGAAAACCTTGTAGCAATATTTCCTCTTTACCACTAGCTTGTCCTGGATGAGAATTAATGTGTTGACGGAAAGCTTCTTACGTTCGGAGAGAAGATTACAGAATAGCTTTATCCACCAGGAATTTCAACATGTGAAGTTAATTGATTTATGTCAGAATATTATATTCAGGGCCGTTAATCCTGACATCTCTCTTCTGTTCCGAGTTTACTTCAGTACTACTACCTGTCCTTGTAGAAGGTTGTTTGCCGTTCCACATTTTCCTGCTTTTGTGTTGATTTTGAATAGTTTTATTGAAATAGTTATTGATCAGTTAAAATGTATTCCATTTTGTCATTGACATTATGTCTAATTAGAATTGACCATCTGACATTTAAGTTGAATTGATACATGGAAGGATTTCAGACACCTCTAAATGAAAGTGAACTGAAGTAAAAAGACAGCAGTGGTTGAAGCTGATTTGTAGAGGACCTGTGTGAGACTTGCTGCAGTGTTGTGGGTTTGTCTGCTTTGCTCTGTGTTATTCAGCCTCTGGGGAAAAGGAGGGATGGCCGTGCAGAACTGCATGGAGTTACGATGTGTTTACATGGCCTAGCATTGCATAAGGAATTATGGCACAATGCTACACAGAATTGTTTCTCTTCAAAGACTATGCAGTTTACACACACTGTGCATCTTACCTAGAAAATGATTAAGCTGGGGGTTGGGGAATGTTTGAAGAAGGGATACCAGGAGAAGAGTTCTCAGATTTAGAACAGAAATGGACAAGTGACAGTGTTTATCGACACTGTTGTCGGCATGACAACTCAGTCAGTGACGTCTTTCAGGGTCATTTATATGTTCTCCTTGTTTTACTTTTATTCCATCAGCATAGTCAAGGCCTAATAGACAGGCCCGTCTAACTACCCTCTGAGGTCATTGCTGGTTGCCTGGACTACAGCTCGAGTGAGTTTCCATATGGATACTTCACAGTCACTATGGAGACAGAAGTTTATTTTTTGGCAGATGATTGTGTAACGCACACTGAGATCCCCACTGTTGACTCAAAACCTCCTGCCAGTGTTCGTCTAGCGACTTGGGCCTCGCGTCCCCCTGCCTCCTGGAGGCTGTGAGGAGGAAGCAAGGGAGGGGGCGAGAGTTGTCAGCCTCGTCTCTGTTTAGCTTTATCCACATTGATATGACTATTAAGTCATTTAGTATTATTCCTGCTCAGAATGCACCCTCTCTCTCTCTCTCTCTCTCTCTCTATCTCACCCCCTCCCCACACACACACACACACATAAACATACACACAAACACATGCATATGAAGATTCATTGGGAAGTCACGAAGGACGGGGTGTAGGTGGAGTTGTGTTTTGTCAGGCTAGGGTAGTTTGCAGGCTTGGGGGCTTCTAAATCACATGAACTCAATAAGCTGATGGATGGCTGCGGCCCTCCGCTATGTTAAACGTCAGAGACTGTGATGGGCACTGTACTAAGACGCTCCCCGGCCTGATTGATGGCACTGGCTCTCAGCAAAAAATGGCCATAATGTGTCATATTTGTTACCTCAGCAAACATCCATCAGTAGGAGAGAGATGTATTGAATGGCATCTTACAACAGGCACACTCACACTACATTGTGAGAATGGTGAAAGCTCCTGACACATTTTTACTAACCTGTCCATTATCATGGCTCACTTTCTGAAGTGAATTTGTAATAAAATGTTCACTAATAACTAAGCCTGAAAAGGGATCGCTAAACTGGTTGACTGTTATCTGATTCAAACCCAATATATGCACCAGTTTATATACCATATTGTTTTGTTTATAGGATTTGTTTACTGATTTGTTTAAATAAAATATATTGTTTTGCGTACAGTTAAAGTAGGAGCCATTATTGTTCACCTATGGGGTTAATAGGTCTTGTTTCATTTGGGTGTGGTTTGTGGTGATTGGTTTATGTTTGGGCACAGGTGACCTATGTTCGGCTCAGCCATAGGTGGCGGAGGCGGGTCAAAGGCTATATAAGGTCACGGGCACCATTGTACGGGAGGCCAGGGTCACGGGAGGTCATACTGTTTTTATTGCTTTTATATTTAATAAACGGGAACACCCCAAACGAACGCATTTCCGTCTGGACATTGGTTCTGTACAGCGCGTCATAAATGGATCCCCCGCACCCAGAAGACACTACTACAGCAGGACTGGATGGTCGCTACAGTTAAACTGCAATGAATGATAGCACTGACATCTATACCCATGTTAACATTAAAGTACGATGCAGCCGCATCTTCCAGGCTCTCTCTGTCCCTGTCACGCTCTGGTTCTCCCTCTGCGTGTCAATGCAGTGACTTGTCTCCTCTGTTTCTCCCTCAATGCAGTGACTTGTCTCCTCTGCTTCTCCCTCTAAGTGTCAATTTAGTGACTTGTCTCCTCTGCTTCTCCCTCAATGCAGTGACTTGTCTCCTCTGCTTCTCCCTCAATGCAGTGACTTGTCGCCTCTGCTTCTCCCTATAAGTGTCAATGCAGTGACTTGTCTCCTCTGCTTCTCCCTCAATGCAGTGACTTGTCTCCTCTGCTTCTCCTTCTAAGTGTCAATGCAGTGACTTGTCTCCTCTGCTTCTCCCTCAATGCAGTGACTTGTCTCCTCTGCTTCTCCCTCAATGCAGTGACTTGTCTCCTCTGCTTCTCCCTCAATGCAGTGACTTGTCTCCTCTGCTTCTCCCTCAATGCAGTGACTTGTCTCCTCTGCTTCTCCCTCTAAGTGTCAATGCAGTGACTTGTCTCCTCTGCTTCTCCCTCAATACAGTGACTTGTCTCCTCTGCTTCTCCCTCAATGCAGTGACTTGTCTCCTCTGCTTCTCCCTCTAAGTGTCAATGCAGTGACTTGTCTCCTCTGCTTCTCCCTCAATGCAGTGACTTGTCTCCTCTGCTTCTCCCTCAATGCAGTGACTTGTCTCCTCTGCTTCTCCCTCAATGCAGTGACTTGTCTCCTCTCCTTCTCCCTCTAAGTGTCAATGCAGTGACTTGTCTCCTCTGCTTCTCCCTCAATGCAGTGACTTGTCTCCTCTGCTTCTCCTTCTAAGTGTCAATGCAGTGACTTGTCTCCTCTGCTTCTCCTTCCAAGTGTCAATGCAGTGACTTGTCTCCTCTGCTTCTCCCTCAATGCAGTGACTTGTCTCCTCTGCTTCTCCTTCTAACTGTCAATGCAGTGACTTGTCTCCTCTGCTTCTCCTTCCAAGTGTCAATGCAGTGACTTGTCTCCTCTGCTTCTCCCTCAATGCAGTGACTTGTCTCCTCTGCTTCTCCCTCAATGCAGTGACTTGTCTCCTCTGCTTCTCCCTCTAAGTGTCACTGCAGTCTTTCCTCTCATTTCTCCACTCCTCTGCTCTGACACTCTTCTGCGCTGCCCTCCTCTTCTTTCTGTCTGTGGAAATGATGTGCCAAGGCATAAAGGATATTTGTTTTGAATTTACTCATGGTATTTTAAGCCATATTCCAATTTTAGCGCTAAGCATTTATGGTGGATGATGTGATACATGGTCTGGTGGTATTTAGGTCAACATATTGGTGATACATGCATTTATAGTAACTTGCCAACCATGGATTTTTTATTTAAGAAGCTTTTTAGTCAGTGATGGAATTTTTATGTTCAAAAATTAAATTAGTAAGTAGTAAGTTGCAATGTTTTTGAGGCATCCCCCTCTTTTTCTAAGCTGTGTGAATGTATTCGTATTCTGGCAGAAATGTGTGTGTCATCGCATGTGCCTGATTCTGTTATGAAACCATAACCCACGTGCAAGAAATAAGCCAAGCTTCCACAAGATTCTGAATAATGAGACACTGTGATATCCAGATATCTCTGTGTAGTTTGGCCATCTGGACAGCTGAGAGTATCATATCTTGTTTAACAGATAGTAAGCATTTGTGTGTGTACGTATGTAAGTGCCTATGTGTTTAGATTATATTGTTTGTATACTATTTCCTACAGAAGGGCGGCAGCATGTAGTGTTGGTTTCTTTGGGGTAGAGTAACTCCTCCTAACTATCAATCGTCTGCAGAGACAAAGAATTCCCAGAGCTCAGGCTTTGAGGCGCATCTCTTTCACCTCACTGTGTCTCTGTTTCTTGATCTCTTGCTTTCCTCATTTCTCTCTATGTCTCTGTGTAACAATGTGTAGCTTCACTAACCCCATCTCTCTCACACGCACACAAACACACACAAACACACACTTGTCCACTAGTGCAGTTGCGTACACACAGAGCCTTACAGGCGTCTCAGTGTCAATCCCAGTGAGAGGCTCCTCCTACAAGGCTCCTGGCTCTAGTCCAAACCTACAGAGACCCCACCCCCACACTGCTCCACTGGCTCTGAGGGGAAATGAGCAACAGGATGCCTAATTACACTCTGCTTCACTGCACTGCCCCCCATCCATCCATCCATCCACTCCCCCTCCTCCACACATGGCTAAACACACACACAGCAAAACACACACAAAACCACAAGTTTTATGATGACGCACATCTGAGTCTGTTTCCTTTGCCTCTAGTGAACTGACATCTCTACGACACTTCCTCCTCCATGTTTAGCTGCCTTTAGTGAAACTGACATCACTACGACACTTCCTCCTCCATGTTTAGCTGCCTTTAGTGAAACTGACATCACTACGACAGTTCCTCCTCCATGTTTAGCAAATCCATTTGGTCTTCTTTATTTCTGGCTCCATTAGATCCTATGGATTTTTAGAAGATACTTTGTTGAGGGTTTGTGCCCTTGTGATGAAACATCAGTTAACAGTTACTGTAAACGGTGCAGTCTAAAACGATTTTGGGGGAGGGTCGATGACAAGTGCAGTTTTATGTGATTTTTGTTTTAGGGCAAATTTAAAATGCAGTTAAGCTGAACGAAAAATGCGTGAGATTTGATCCCATCCTTGAAAATCAGTCTAACCATGCAAACCTTTCTGCTAGACTGGTTCGTTGAACAAAAGGGGCCCTGGTAGACAGTCCAATAGAGAAGGGAGGATTCACTTTGACTTCTTACATTTAAATGCAATGGAAAACAAAGTTGTATTCATATCTGTTCACTTGGTTATGCGGTCTAAGATATATATTATCATATGTAGCTTAAAAGTGAAAGCTCCTGCCTTAGGCTTGGCCTCAGTCAGGGTCGGACTGGCCGTCTGGAGAATCGGGAGATTTCCCTAACGGCCGGTTAAACAACCGTGACATCATGCAAAATAATAATAATACACAGTCGTGGGCTGGTCTACGTTTCAAAATCCCAGGACGTTTTTCAATCCCAGTCCAGACCTGGGCCCAGTCCAAGATCCAGCCCTGGTCCCAAGCCCTAGCATTAACCTAAACAGAGCGTCAGGCTAAGAACTATAGCTCTATATCTAAGTGGGAGTCTTTTCTACAGCACAGTCCTCTCAGGGGGGAGTGGCTTCTTGGTAAACACCAACTTGTTTCTTCATGCAACACAAAAACAGCAACATTTATGTGTACAATAGATCAACATGGATATTTGTCTTATAATTGTGATGTTTGCGATAGCTCTGTTGTTTGGTTCCCCCTTCTTCCACTTTAAACCACAAACCTTGAGAGGATCTACAGTAATGTCAACAGTCTGCACTGAATAATTCATCGATAGAACACTCTAACACTAACAGACCAATCTACCCCCCATGTGAATGGAGAATGGAGACACAGAGATACATGTATTTAAACATGCGCATACACATGCGTATGATAAATGCAGACACATTTACTTTTACACGACAAGCTATTACACAACTCTAACAATATCATTTATATCTACGTTTTTCCTAAATTCTATCACAGCTTGTAAGGTATTTGGATATTTGTAGATAGTTTTAGTCTCTATTTATACCTTGTAGTGACTCATTCCTACACCACACACACAAATACTTACACAAAGGTGCCTAAGAGCTGCATGCTATTAATACGTTTTTGTGAGGGGAAAAGTAAAACAGATCATAACCTGCACTAGTCTGGTCTCTCCCTCTCTTCCTCTCTCTTTTCCATGCACACATTTAGTCTTTTTTTTTCTTCACACACACACACACACACACACACACACACACACACACACACACACACACACACACACACACACACACACACACGCACACACGTTATAACACAACTACATGTAGCTGTGAAGACACCAACAATGTATGGAACATTTTCTCCTTAGGCGGTATTCCACGGAATTTTAAAAGAAGTGCATAAGTGAACTTCTTGAAGTTGTACCAGCTTTCTGACCCATCTTCTGTGTTTTTCTTCCTCCTCCAGAGGGGCGTTCTCTGAGGTGGTCCTAGCAGAGGAGAAGAGGACCCAGAGGCTGGTGGCCATCAAGTGCATCCCCAAGAAAGCCCTGGAGGGCAAGGAGAACAACATTGAGAATGAGATTGCTGTCCTGCACAGGTGGGTCCCTCCAGTACACTCACACTCCTGTAGATCAGTCCTTCTCTGCAAGATCTAAAATGAAAGGCATTCTCCAATGATTGTGAGCATGGCATGTATTCAGTAGATGCAATCAGTAGGCGCAGAATAGGAGGAAGGAGCTTGACTAAAAGAGAGAGTAACAAAAGAGAACATGGAGCATTCGACTCGGAGGTCAATAGAGTGTGCGACTAAATGCATGGTGTCTGTCAGTAGAAACAGTGGGATTTTGCACCGGAAATGTCGGTAGTAAAGAAGATAGACCTATTTTTAGTGTCCCTGTTGCTAGGGCAACAGCACACTCAGAGGCGGAGATGGTGTGGAGTTCCCTGCAGCAGTGTGGTGAAGGAAGAGGAAGAGACAGGGGGGATGGGGTGGAGGGGGGGTGGTTGACTGAAAGAACGGGGTATGGAAGAAATATACCAAAGGGAGATGAGAGAAAAGGGTTAGTGAGGGGTTTGAAGAAGAGAGAGTAAGAGAGAAAGACAATTATACAGACAAATAGATAGATAGATAGACAGACAGACAGACATAAAAGAGACGGAAAAGACGGAAAAGAGAAGATAGATCAGGAAGTGATGAGTGGGAGATAAATAAATAAATAATAGAGGGTGACACACTCTTAATGTGACACCCAGACATACACAGGCACCGAGACAAAACCAAGGACGTCTAGTTCCACTGATGTGGGTTGACATGTTCTGAACATGGCTGTTCAGAAGCAACTATAGACTTCTGCCCAAATGGACTACCCTGGCTTAATAACCAATGCCTGTTTACTTTTTTCGTTTTTTTACATGTACCAAAGTCCTTTGAGTTCACTCCCTAATTGGCAAATTTGATAATTGGATTCATCGTGGCACTGTGTATCAACTCTCCAGCCTGTGTCAGAGTGGGCAGAGATCCAAAAGTTCAGCCATCTGATGCAATAACCATGCAGCAATAATGGGAGAAAGGGAATTGGAATGGGGACATTTGTGGATGCATGATGCATAACAATATTTATATATTGTCCTCCTTGTGGCTCTGTCTTCTCAGAATCAAACATACCAACATCGTCTCACTGGAGGACATATTTGAGAGCACCTCCCATCTGTACCTGGTCATGCAGCTGTGAGGGCGTTTTCTTCTTCTCTGATTTCTCCCCAACATCCTGTAGTGTTGTTGTATGGTGATAAACAAAGCCAGAGTGACTGTTTGTTTTGTAACTCCTCTTGCTTAGTGTATCTGGTGGGGAGCTGTTTGACCGAATTGTAGAGAAGGGCTTCTACACAGAGAGGGACGCTAGCAAACTAATCCGCCAGATACTGGATGCAGTTAAATACCTCCATGACATGGGTATTGTCCACAGAGACTTGAAGGTATTTTATGGCCCTAATAAACTTCTACACAACATTCTAAAAGCTGCAACACAGTACTGTTTTGAATGAGAATCGACTTCATTGATTGTCCTTTAGATATGTCTTTACCATACCTGCCTTTCCATCTTTTCCCCATTCTTCTCCTGGTAGCCTGAGAACCTGCTGTACTACAGCATGGACGAGGACTCCAAGATCATGATCAGTGACTTTGGTCTGTCGAAGATCGAGGGGTCTGGCAGTGTCATGTCCACAGCCTGTGGGACCCCTGGCTATGTGGGTAAGAGGAACGGTGCATGTGTAGTCCGGTCTCTCCATGTCTCTCATCGCTAGCGCTCGAGCTTTCTGTTTGATGAGCCCACAACCTTCTGTGAAGCATGTGGTTATAGTCAGCTAATATCCCACTTTGCGCTGTGTTTGAAGAGCTCAATCCTCCTCGAGTGCCATTGTTTAGACTGTAGGTGCTTTAGAAGTGCTTTCCCCCCTCTCTGTTTGATGTAAGCAAGCAGAGCTCACAGAGATGATTGAGAGGGTCATTTATGTCTCATTCCCTCTTCTGCTGACTCAGTCTGTCTACTTTGTCATTTCCCTCTCTCAGAATTGATGTTGTGTGTGTTCTTTTTCAGCTCCTGAGGTGTTGGCTCAGAAACCTTACAGCAAAGCAGTAGACTGTTGGTCCATAGGGGTTATCTCCTACATATTGTAAGTTATTCCTTCCAGTTAGGTGGTTGAGCAGATACCACACGTGTACCTGAGTTTGTTGTGAGGAAATGTTTCTTGAACTCTTCCAGATTATGTGGATACCCTCCGTTTTACGACGAGAATGATGCCAAGCTTTTTGAGCAGATTTTGAAAGCGGAGTACGAGTTTGACTCTCCATACTGGGATGACATCTCTGATTCAGGTATCTTCCTCATTCACCACACTAATCCTCTCCTGTTGTTACATGGTCTTCTACAGCTCACATGAACCATAACACTACCTTACACAAATGGGTATTTCACCCCCATGTATTGCTACACTGTCATTAAATGAGTCATTAAATGGTACAATGAGTCATACTGTAATGTATTAGAGGTGGTGTCTTCTGATGAGGCAGTGTTCAATCACGGTTTAAGACAATCTTCTGATTTCAGCCAAAGACTTTATCTGTCATCTGATGGAGAAGGACCACTCAAAGAGATACACCTGTGAACAGGCCCTCCTGCACCCCTGGTACTGTCAGCTTCCATCGCTCTGAATACACTCTCCAACACTAGTGTGCCCTACACTTCACACATCACATCTCACCCTAAACTCCTTATCTCTGCCTCGCAGGATCTGTGGAGACACCGCTTTGGATAAGAATATCCACGAGTCTGTTAGTGCACAAATCAAGAAGAACTTTGCTAAAAGTAAATGGAAGGTGAGTGTTGGTGATCCACTGGTTGGATGGAAGCTTGGTGGTGATAGATGAGTGCACAGATGAATTCAATCAAATGTGTATTTGTTGTTCACCTCGCGTTTCCCTCTCAACCATTCCTGTGTGTGTCTCCAAACAGCAAGCGTTTAATGCCACAGCGGTGGTGAGACACATGCGGAGGCTGCAGCTGGGGACCAGCCTGGAGGGGCCCAGTCAGATCACTCCCACCAGCCCCTGCCACAGCCATCTGCTCCCAGAGGAGGAGGAGGAGGAGGAGGAGGAGGGGAATGAGGAGGAGGAGAGCTGTAAGTGAGCAGTCAAGGCTGAACCCCAAAGAGTCCTCATTGTCTCCTCGCCATAACGTTTAGCTACCCATCACATCATTCTTCCTCTCTCTCTCTCTATCTCTCTCTCTCTCTCTCTCTCTCTCTCTCTCTCTCTCTCTCTCTCTCTCTCTCTCTCTCTCTCTCTCTCTCTCTCTCTCTCTCTCTCTCTCTCATGTGTGGAGCCTCTGGCTGTCATCCCCTCTCGTCTCCTCTCCCCTCCAGTATCTCACTGTGAGGATGGTCGTCGTGGGAGTGCGGAGGGCAGTGCTGACCGGGACAGTCTGAGGAGCTGCACCTATTGCTGCAGACCTGCCAGCCGCGTCTGAGCACAACCTTCCCCCCGTCGCCATGGTGATACGTTTCCATGGAGCCACCAGAGCCCATCCGCCCAGTCTGACCAAGAATGCAGAGTAGTATCAGGCAGGGTCCACTAGGGGGAGATCCTGAGCAGGTCACGGTTTGGGTGCAGGGAAACTTTGAGTGCCTTGTCCAGAGCCATCTCTTAGCTTTAGCAGGGCTCAGGGGTTGCAGAGTCAAGACCGAGTGTGGAAGTAGGGAGCAGAGGGATTTACACACAATGAAGTTCAGCCCTAAAATACTCTCCATCAAACCACAGATATTTATCTTAATCTTCTGCTCCTGACTACACTTATTATGCAGCATATCTGTATGATATGTATATAGATATAATATCTGTATGTATCATCAGGGGAAACAGCGGGTAAACTGCTGTGGTCATTTTGTCAGACTTTTCCCCAGAAATCCCCCATTCTCACCTCATGTGGCTGTAAGTCTTTATCCATGTTAATCCATTTTTCTCACACATTATCAGCAGCGTCGTCCCTCTGTTGTCTTCTGTATGGTAGGAACTTAAAGGTCTAGGATTGAGAGGATAGCCTGGACTCTATATTCTGGCTCAGACTGGGTCTTTGAACAACGGTTGTGGCCTGGGGAAACTGCATGCATCAGTTGGAATGAAATGTGAAATGTATGGATATCAAAGGGAGACATCTCTATCTTATGGCTGTTCTGATTTCAGAGGTTTAAACTGAGATCCCTGTGGCAACACCAAACCAGACGTAACTCCTATTCTCCCTGCTAGTTGGGACTCTCCCTGGGAATTGGGGCATGTTGACAAGGTGATATCTAGGGCTTCACGGGGAGGACAATTCAAGCCTGTAACATTTCTATCTGCAGTGTTCTGACTGAAGCCTCTTTGTGTACAGCACTGTATGCCCTTGATTGAGCACGTCTCCTGTCAATCATTAGTCTAACCCCACCCTTTCTGGCGTAGAGTGGAAGGGATCTCAGTCTGGGCACTCTGTCTGCTCTGTTCTGTACACCTCTTGTGGAAGAAGTTTTGGTCTACTGTTTGCATGACCTGGTTAAATATGTTTACATGAATGAAGATCAACATATACGTATAAACACACATGATTATTATAACTCTGTTGTATTGAAAATGCTGTTCCGTAATTCTGAAATATTATAATGTGAAGTGAGAAACACCAGAAGTAAAGTTGTAAGTACAGCACAGTCTGAACTGTACTATAACCTCTGCGTTGACTACAAGGGTCACAGCTCCACCCTAGTGATCCCCTGACACTAATCTTCTGTTTGATGTTTGTTTAGAGGAAACCTAATATGTTTTTTGTAAGGGTGAGTTCTTTGTAGTTTTGTTTCTTTGGTAGTCTGTCTCAACCCACTTTTCCCTAACCCACCCTGGTACTGTATAAGCTGTTGTAACAGTTCATAACACACATAAGCACACACACGCGAGCACAGCACATAGCGTTGGATGACTGAAGCCCAAGCTGCACTGCTGCTAGTTATAGTTTTCCCAGTCTGTTAGCATCTAGGGGCTAACTAACAACACTTAGCCTGGCTGTGCTGTGTTTCTGACACCACACAAATCCAAAGAATGATAAGATTGGACTTGGTAAACAATGTAGTGATTTTTGGGATGTAAATTGATTACCTATTAAGGCACAGTGGCACAAATTACAATTGATACATCAATATGTCAAGCATGTGCTAAAAGTTGTTGATGCAATACTGTTTCTTGAGTGCCATTGGGATGACCTATAGATTTTTCTTCTGCTGAATTTGAAGTAACTTTGAGTTATGAATTAACCACTGTAGGCTAGTTACTTTGATGTTGCCATATGGCCTCAAAATGTGTATGGTCAAAATCCATTGTGGATGCAAAGATGGCAATCAAATGGACTTTGACTGCAGTGGAGGGAAATATGCAAATTGTGTGTGAAGGGCTTCATGTTAAATGTAAGATACACTATTCACGGTTGATGACTTTAATGATCTGGCTGTTTTTATGTCTTTAGAGATTAGCTTCTTTTCAACTTTTCCTTGATTTTAGTTTGTCCTTGGTTGTTATAAGTAAGAAGCAAATGTTACTCATTACAAGACATCTACATGCATAAAGAAATGTGTATATTATATATATAGGTATATATATTGTATATCCTTTTTTGTAAAAGCTGTTTTGAGCTCAAATGTATGGATGCAATGCATCATGGGTTATTGATTAACATGTTCATGATTTGTACCCACAGAGATCTGATTGCGGGAAATAAAATACAACTTCCTTGTCTATGCATTGTGTGTTCTGTCCTTTTTCTCAGCTTGTACGCTTGCTCACACACTCAGGGTCTTTGGATTTTGAAATTAATTTGGAAGTGAAAAACTATCTGATGTTAAAATGAGTTTGGATGTTTTGGGCCAAGGTGAGGTTGTAAATCAATAAATACAGCACAGTGTATGTTTAATGTTTGGGAAACCATTTGGTAAATACTGTTGTAGTTATACTATGAAACATTTACACCGTCTCATAGTATACACACATTGAGAAAACTATAAATGTGTACATTTAAAAAATGTCATTTTGAATTCCAAATTCATTAAAGTTGCACAGTTAATTTTACACAGAGGGATTCAGAACAGGGAAACATATAACAGAGTAAATGGTCTTGAACAAGTAAAAGGCAGTGAATGGTGCATGTCCTTGTAAATAGGGTGAATTCAATAAGTAAAATGCCAAACAAAAAAACACATATATAGATGAGACTTTTATCTGATAAATGAAAAAAAATATATATGATGATTCAGAAGACTAAAGACTCACAAGAAGGAAACTTCTATCATCCCTTTCTCTCCTACAGTAAGTTCTCTACACTTTTATTACATTCATTCACCACATGTATAATTGACAACCTTCCATGGTTTAAATAACAAGTACAGGTTTGTCTCTATGGAGTGGAAGTTGAATCCCGTGTTTTCTTAGGGAGGTACTGTTCTGCACCACGCCCTCTCACACACACACGGTGAACCTGCCAAACTGCAGACATCCACCTACAGCCACACCCTCTATCCATAGGTCCCAAAGACTAGCTTGACCTATTATTTCAGTTGAATGCACAAAAGTAAGTTCCTTCCTTTTAGACCTTCTTCTCTCCAACGTCCAGTATCGTGGTTCTTCTCAGGCTCTCTCTGACCCTGACGAACTCAGGTGAACTGTCTTGCCCATTCTGCTGCAGATCTAGTTCTCTCTCCAGCTGGGAGGAAAAACTGGAGTCAGACCTGAGATACTGAAAAGTTGCACTGTGTTGAAGCTAGCCATGTAATATAGCAAATGGTATGGTCTCATTCATGAACATATACAGTACAAAAATGGCTGACCTTGCCATAGTCTACGTGACTCAGGCTCCTAACACTGATATCTTTTGTATGAATTGAGCACTCAGAGCTAAATGGATGAGATTAATGCTCTACCAGAGCTAGAAGTGACGGACGGCTTGGTCCATTTTACCTCCTCCAGCCTCTGTTGCCTCTTGAGCAGTTCCTGGTGAAAAGGGGACGTGTTTCTCTTTGCTTCCTCTTCTCTCTTCTGTTTCCTCCCTTGCTCCCAGTTCCTCTTCTCCAGGACACGTTGGAGCTCTGGCTTCCCCTCTGGACACACAGCTCTGATAGAGAATGTGAATGGTCAGAGTCAGGCCTTTTCGGTGTTTGTGTCTATGTGTGTATGGCTTAGGCTAGTATAGGTCTTGTTTTAGGCTAGTATAGGTCTATAAGGTTAGTATAGGTCATTATGTGTATCAAATCTATGTTCTTAGTACTTATATGTTATGTTATCCTAGGTTGCTTCCATTGTCTTATCCCAAGAATTTCTGACCTTGTGTTGTTCTGTGCACCTGACAATAAAACTTGAAACTCGAGTAGGATTATGTGTAGGTGTGGTCCTGTTTAACTACCCTTATAGAGGACCCAAGTCCCAAAAAGATCATAAACTGAGAATAATGGACCTAGTGGGTTCTCACACCTTCAAATGTTTTTTTCTAGGGGTTAGAATTACATTAAGGGCTAAGGTTGGTTTTAGGATTAGGGGTTAGACATAACAGGGTGTTTTGAATGGGAGTGAATTGTTGGTCCCCACTAGAATTGTAAAACAAACCGTGTGCTTACTTCTTATATGTCATTTTTAATTCCTTATGAAGCTCCTGATGATTCTTGGACACTTTGACAGGGTTGATTAGTTTTTTGGGAATGATGAGATCACTGCTCTCTTCCTGGTCATCTGGCTGTGAAGGAAGTGTCTGCATGTCACCTGCCAGGACCACCGGTTCCTGAGTCAGGCCCAGGTCTTCTCCACCTTGTTGTCCATCCTCCTCCCTCTGCAGGCCACAGTGGACTGAGCGACACACACAACATGTATGAACTGGGGGGTATTCCAGAAAGCAGGTTATGCGACACACCAAGGTAAGTTAACTCCCCAGCTGACACCCAGCGTTGTAGCAACATTGCCAGTAGGTTGCTGCAACATTGTGAATCAGCTGTTGGGTTAATTTACCCGGTTATGTTGCATAACCTGCTTTCTGGAATACCCCCCTGATTCAGTTAGTAAGTGTCAGTGCACAAATACCTTGTGCCAATATCATGGACTGTGAAGTATATATCATTAAGTAAAACAGCACAATACTTGCTAATCAGTATAATATTTATTGCATAAATGAAATAATTGTCATAATTCGCTTTTAGTGAAGCAGACGGGGTTCTTGAGATCAGCTCCAGGAAAACATAAAACCATTATTTTCACAAACGTATAAGAAAGGAGAGGTCAAGTTACACAATACCACTACTATGTATGGCCCTTTTGAATCCATGGGCAAAGGATACAAGGGAATATTCGTAAAACATTTAATCCAAAAATAGTAGTCAAGCAAAAAGGAATACTGATAAAGATAGGATGGTCCTGGGCACAATAAAGTTAAAACATATGACCCTGTCTCCTGACAACCACCTCTGACAAACCAGACTGACCGTTTAGCAGACGATCAGGATTGGTCTTTCTTAGACCGAGGGAAAGTGACAATAGTCATGAGTGACACACATGACTATTGGTTTCCTCCCACAAAATCACTGGCCTTATTTGCACAACCACACATACAGTAACATGGGTGGGGTTTATTCCCAACAACATTTCAGAAACCTAGTTCAAACCATCTTCAAGGATGAGATGCAAAAGACAACAGAAGATATTCTTTGCACATTGTGCTTTATTTGATCTTAGATCCCTGATTATTTTCCTACCTGGTCCTTTCACGTGTGTCCTACTTCCTGTAGATGCGTGCTGGGGATTATGTTCTCTCTGTTAATAGGTAAGAGAACATGAGCTGAGAGACTGTAAAGGTTATCATGTCAAGTCATAACTCACCAGTTTAGCTCCAACTCACAGTAACCACATGGCAAAATGAATTCCTTATCGGAATAGGGACAAGATGTTGCCAATGTAACATCTCAAATGTTTTTGTAAAACTACAATAGTACATATGAATGATTTTAGAATGTTTATTATAAATATTGACATGGCATGTTTCTCTCAAAAACTGCCAGCTAATTCAACAACAGTTCTTTGTGTGAGATCAGGGTTGAAGGAGCACAAGGCTGTATTGTAATAAAGACAGAACAGGGCCAACTGCAGCCCTGTATCTTCAGTAGACCGAGAGGCCTCACTAGCTGACTGGAGGGCTGCCACCTCATTAATGCTCGGTTGCTACAAACAACAGTTATACCCCTACTGTACAACTCCATCACTGCAATCTGGGGTACCTAGAACTCTCTTCCACCAATTAAGAACTACAATATGCTCTCAGAGTAACATGTCAGTGCAGTGGTTGGACTAGGCAAATAAACTAAAAAGAGAGTTTAACTTCAAATCTTGTGTGCATCTGGTTTTTAATGCAACCATTATCTAAGCATTTGTTGCATCAAGACAGCTCATTCTGTTTAATAATGCAGCATAAAGAAATTAAATCTAGCTGTTGGCTAGTGTAATGGCATTCAAGACTAAGTCATTATGGGTCATAATAATGTTATGATCTAACTTTGGTCTGAAGCTGTTACAGTAGTCAGGGTCATACTGAAATGCTAGTTAATGAAGGGAGAGTGTTGTGTTTAATCACCTTGAGCTAGCCTAATAGCATCTTTGCCGGCTGCTCTTTCGTTAATGAAGTGGAATTCCTGCTGATTGGCTAATCTCTCTGAGTAGATGTGAGTAGCTGTGTGGGGAGTCATTAATGTGACATGAAAGGGTAAACACATTAAACTGCGAGGCATGTTCTCCTGTTATGACATCTAACAAACAATACCTTATCTTGCTATTGCTGTCAGAATATCATAATATTTTACCACTGTCAAACTGACTAACTGTTTGTCTGAACCAGAACAGGATGGACGAAAGAAGGATGCTTCATCAATCCTGATTGTTTTAGTTTGACCACTCTGGCAAACATGTAGAGCTACTTATTTTGTGTTATGTTTGCGGCTCTTTATTTTTTGACAGTTAACATACCCACACATATCAAACCACCAGAAACATAACTCATCAGCCAAATTTGAAAGTAAACTCAATTTGTAACAATTGTCAATTTGTACCAACGTATGTTGAATCTAACAGTTTTTACATTTTCTTTCACTTTTGACCTTTTTCCTTTTATTATTCATCCAACACTGGTTTTCATATTTGAGAGCCTTTCCACCATGTTATCATGCATGTCACTGCTGCACAAAGTTGCGATCTCACCACATGAACTAAGAGTTTTTAAGTTAATTTGACAGTAGTCAAATTGAAGTACAGGTACTATGTTGGAATGATTTGGTCCTGCTTGCCTTGACAACCCCTAAAGCCCATACAAACCTATATTATGTAATATAGGTTAACATATACACTACATAACGTAATAAACAAATGGTCCAAACCGATATGAGCTACTATACTTATTAAACATATGTATAATGAAGAATTAGAACAATTTAATAAAATGCACAATAATAAATTGTGCGTCACCTAAAGTCAACTAACAATTTAAATGAATCTTAGCTATGTATAAGCTAAGAACTAAGAGTTGTCACAGAAGTGCACATCAAAAAGCAAATGAATGAATGTGAAAGGAACAAAAGTCTCACCTTCTTTCCATAGGTGACTCCCATGACCATAGGCGGAGTTTAGAGCCGTAACCAGAGTAAGAGGAGCAGAAAAGTTTGACAACTCTCACAGTTGAGAGAAAAGATAACGGAATGCAGCCCTCCAGAGCCAATGACAGTGCTACAGTACACTCCTCTAATGTGGGACATCAGGATCTTACAGGGCCCTCTGTCTGGGCCTTCCACACATTAACCCTGAAAACAACAGACAACTGAAACAAATCCAAAGTTGTTCTTGTTTCCAGCCAACAGCATGACTAACCCTAACCCAGCATGAAAGAGCCCTAAGCGTGAAAACAACAGGTGGATGGTTGAGAGAAGTGGAGAGGAGGTGGGAAAAAAAGAAAAGGAGATAATTATACTGGGGTGAAGGGGATAAGAGTTTGAGAGGATAAGAGATGAAGAGAGGGAGAGGAGAAAAAAGAAGAGAAAGAGGTTGGAGATAAGTGGAATAACATAAAAGAGCCCTCTTGACCACCTGTTCATGTGTAACAAGTGTTCCCACATTTGCAGGGGCTTAAGAGGGGCCCAAGGCAGATTAGACTAATCGATGGTGATGGAGCAGCAGGTTGGGAAGATCACAGCTCTGAGCAGAGAGGGTCTCCAGGCTCCTCCAAAAAAGCAGTCAGGGATTTACAACCATCTTTGGTACAATCAAGTTCACTGAGGAGAAGCTATGAAGCATTAACCAAACGCAGTTACCAGCCCAAGGCAGGTTGATCGGCCAAAGATACATTTGGTCGATCAAGATATTCTTCATCATCATCTGGCTACAAAAGAATCACAAGGCAGCGTTGTTCCAGACGAAATCTCTCTAAGTCCCCCCCATCTTCACATACACATGCTTAAACTTAATAAACAATAACAAATAATGTATTGATATAAATCAAGGATTGATGATTTACTTTATAAATTATTTTATTATACATATTCTCATGATAACACGTTGTGGGGAACATTTTGCTAAATAGTACAGCGAAAAGCTATTTTTCAATTCAAGTTCAAACTCTTTGGAGGGATCCTTCAAAATATCTATTCCACCTCAGTAATAGATGCCTCAAATGCCCTCTGTGTTCCTCTGGGATTTCAGTGTGTCAGATCTTCCTGGGAAAGCAGCCTCCAATCTCAACAACCTCTGGCCAGCTCTCATATACGTTGCTCTTCAGATCACTTACAGCAACCTGACCAGTGAGAGACAAATCATGCTGTACAGTTATAGACAGTAATTAGACACACTCACAGACTCCATGAAGATAGTGGGTAAATAAAAACATGGGGGCCTACCTTTTCAAATGGACTTTTCTCATTTGTTCCAGCACCCCCAGCAAAGACCCAGCTATCTCTGTGTTTAATAGACTTGATCATGGTGCTCCCAAGTACATCAAATATTTCCCTCATTTCGTCTGTCAACCTGGAGAGAGGAGAATTGACCAGTTGTGTACTGTAAAGTTATAAAAAGTTATAGTGACAAATTGAAAGTTTCTATTTAATTTTACATACTTTGTTGTCATATCATCAAATGACGCCACCAAAACAATCATTCCAGGCTTAATATCTTTCAAGTATGCCAGGATATCTTCAGGTTCTTAAAAAAAGGCATTATGTACAAATAAGAGCTATTTAAATTGCTAAGAATTGTTATAGCTATTTTTTACTTTTACTTACTTCCAACGATCATATTAAGGTAGGAAACCTTCTCAACAGTCCCATTCTCACCTAGATAAATCGATTAACGTAAAATAACATGAATTGAATTGGACATTGAATTTTCAGTCTGGGGGGTATTCCAGAAACCAGATTATGTGACATACCCAGGTAAGTTTACTCCCCAGCTGACACCCAGCATTGTAGCAAAATTGCCAGTAGGTTGCTGTAACATTCTGAATCAGCTGGTGGGTTAACTTACCTGGTTACAATGCATAACCTGCTTTCTGGAATACCCCCCTGTTGTGTGAAATGTTTGACAGTTTTTCACCAAGCAATTGTGCTTTGTTCTGTGCGTACAGGCTGAGTGGGAAGGTTTGTGTATGTATGTGAGTACATATGCATGCATATAAGATGATGTATATTTACCATTCACCACCACTATGTTAAGCCCAGGTCCCACATTGTTAATCACGC
Source organism: Hypomesus transpacificus (assembly GCF_021917145.1). Taxonomy (NCBI): domain Eukaryota; kingdom Metazoa; phylum Chordata; class Actinopteri; order Osmeriformes; family Osmeridae; genus Hypomesus; species Hypomesus transpacificus. The sequence goes on along the minus strand of NC_061068.1, from coordinate 1,875,570 downwards.
CACTCATCACACTATGAAGAAAAGACCAGGAAGATAAAGTAAACATAATTAGCAACAAATTAGCATCAAATGTTCCACCTTTATCGGCAAGTGATATATTTGGTGTAATTGTACATATATATATAGAAAGGGGTCACATTCTATTATACAAACACAACTATTTACCTTATATACCTAATTATACAGATAAATGTATCCTTATTATTATGAAGACACACACATTTTACCCTCAAAACAGATCTGTGGCCCGACAACATCAGCTGCTCCACTTTTGATGTGAAATGCAAAATGGTCGATGGGACAGACCTTGGAAAGCTTGCATTTCGGGTAGGCTGCAGGTGTAGCTGATATATAACACAGTGGAAAATAAATGAAATGACTGTCCTTTCCACATGAATATAAATAAACAATGCATAAATAACAAATATGCACACTCACTGGTAGAGACCTTGGTTATCTTATGAACACCTGAACATGAAAATCACAATGAAATTACAGCCGAACAGTGAAGCAGGACAAGGACAAGACTGAGACTGTTACCACCCATCCTTCCGTCCTTTAACCCTGTTGCCTTCTGGCAGGCGATACCGAAGCATTCGGTCTCGCACACGCAGACTAGACAACTGTTTCTTCCCAAGGGCCATCAGGCTTCTGAATGAACACTGATATGGATATTGATACACTGTCGACACACTCACACTAGTCACTTTACACACTGTCACTTTAGCTACTGGTTGCACAATCAACCATATTGCAGTAATGGTACCCTACTTTTCTCTAAGTTAGTATAGGAAATTATATGTATTATAGGTTTAGTATACTCTATTGTTTGTTCTTTTTTATATTTTGGAGGTTTATTATATTATATGTTAACTTGTTATAGGTGTAAACTTGTTCCGAGTACTTATGTCATGTTATTCCAAGTTGCTTTGCGTTGTCTTGTCCTAAGAATTTCAGTGCCCAGTCTGACCCTGTGCATCTGACAATAAAATACTTGAACTTGAACAATAATAACTGAAAATTCAAGCTTACTGAAAATGTGTTGAATGTCCCTTGCTCTCTCATGTATGTGGGAAGAGTTGACAGAGATTCGCCATACCAGGAGGGTGACGAAGATGACAGCAACACCATATACAAGATCTGTAAACCATGAGACACATATTACAGACACACTAATTACATCCTAAAAGTTTATTATATCAAACATGGTGATCTCACCTCGCAATCTCATCTTGACGATTAGATGACCTACTGTGAGGTTTGCAATGTCATTTACTGACAAAGTACGTCTGCACCCTTCTATTACCTTGTGCTATGAAAAACACACCCTAATCTTGAAAGTTCCAGCCATCCTGTTAGGCCACTGCAAGAGCAGGATACAGTTTGTCCACGCCCAATAAACAAAACAGGTTTCAGACTTCAGTCATAACATGTGTGGTGTATCCTACTGTGAAGGATATGGGTTTGACCTGAATGATGAGCTTGTTCAGGCCAGGTATTTACCATAGTCTTTACTGTCCTCTGGTGTTCAAATAGAACACCTCACACAGCAGTATGCGAGCACAAATATCTGACTCATTCTATTGTTATCAATACACTTTAGTGCTGCATAAATAGTAGCTGCTTTGCGAGGGTTCTCACTATTGAACAATCTGTAAACTTATTTTTCCTGAATGGAGATAATCGTCTCTATGGTAAGGGGGGGGGGGGGCTCTAGGGTGGGTAGATATAGGTCAGGATAGTCCAAATGTCTTTTAAATCGAAAGTAGAACTCGTTCAGGGCGTTTGGTCAGGCGAGTCATTAATGGTGTGGGGGGCTCTGGGCTTGTAGTTGGTGATCTGCCTGAACCGTCTCCAGACAGAAGCTCAGGAAGATCACCAACTACAAGGTAGGTCAGCTACAGTACTTCTGGTAAATTCTGTCAACACATGTAATGTGCATTGCACATTAGGGTTACTCTTTAGATAATGCACACGTTATTTAAACTTTCATCAGTAAATTGTTTGCCACAGACGCTTTCATTACGTGTGAAGACTAATTCATGGTGTATGTAAAATAAAGGGTAAGCGTCTACTCAGGTAACTTGTGATACTTTAATAGCCCAGTAGATGTCCTCCTTACTGTATTTACTGGTACTGAAGAAAGCTTCACATTCACAATCACACACAAACAAAATTACTTCAGCAGCATGATATTTATTGTTTGTCAAAGTTTTTAAGTGCAGAAAACATAAAACACAACTATACATATAGAAAAATATAAAAGTTAACAATGTATTTTTGTTTTAAGAATATAGGTAAGTGTAGTCCACAATAAAAAACACTAAAACCACAAACCATTTTTGTAGTTTGTCGTAAATATCAAAGGACACAATGTCACATGATATGCAAATAACACTTGATAATATTTTTCTAAAATCATTTCAGAAAAATATTGGGTTTACCCAGAGATCAGTAACACAACAGACCACGCTAGGAAAGTGGAAAGAATTCAGACTGTAGCTATAACTTCTATATGGACAGCTAACCCTGATGTCTCAATTGATCTAATTCCTAATCAGAAGTTATAGTGAATGGTCCATAGAAAACATCAACAGGAGTCAGGATAGGGCTTGAACTTTGTAGGCATCTTTGAGGAAAAAGGCTACAGTTGCTCTAAGTGTAAAACAATTTCAAATTACATAATCCATTGCACATGGTCTTTGGTCAAATGTAAAGTTTCATCAGATTCTGAGTTGCTAGCCCACAACTGACAAACTGTACAAAACAAAATGTTTAATTATCATGTTAATCATATTTAACATTTATATTTTATGTATTATAACGTATAACCCCCCCCCCCCCCCCTAAGTACAGAAGACAGAAATGCTATAGTAAAATACAATGCATACAGAAGAGGGAGGTAAAAATAAAAGTCCATGCAACAAAAATAAAACATCGGACTATTTCCATGTCATTCCATCAATGCCGTGGCCTAAAGATTTACTCCAAAAGGTCCTGTTGAAAGGTACATGGATATAAGCCTCCAAAAATACATTGCATTACAATGAGACATATGTGAAAGTACGGTAGTAGTAAACCCTCACCTCATCTGACTCTTCTCCCACTGTGTGGAGCCCCTTATCAGCATCTGTCCCGACTGGCCCCTCATTTTCCATCCGCATCAGCACTGAATATCTATATGATGCCTCACTGACAACACATGGGAACATAACATTAGCTTACTCAATTCATAACTGAAGTACAGATTAAACAAATACAGTCCTAAATGTATTAGATTTTAGGTCACTAATTTCATTTGGATTACCTGCGTGGAAAGCAGTACTTTCTGATAATCAATACTGCAGCGATAATTGCAACCAATGAAACAAATATCACAGATGCAATGATCCCAGGATGAAGTCTTTGTCCTGGCTTTAGAAAGGTAAATCATACAGTGAGTGTTCATTTCACTTAACAGTGGGCCTACGCTACATAGGCAGACTTTCACATTTCTTCATGTTAACATGTTTCGGCGCTTAATAGACCAATACAAGCTCAACGAAAAGTATTGTTGGCACAGTTGCCTTGACATTACAATCAAACGCCACAACTAGCTAGAGTGTAACACCTGTTCGGTTGACATTTTCCTGACAGTACCCGCCTGCACTTTGGAATCCAATTTTATCGTTTTATAGCTGAAGTCAATCTTGCATGATGACTTGGATGTCTCACAAAATGTTGCTACCTCGAGTAAGAGGAGTTGGGCCTTTTTTGAGTACTCGTTGTTTACTTCCTGGTTTGACTTACCTGTAGTGACAGAAGCCAGCATGGAAAAGAACGGCCTTTCTGATTGGGTGAAATTACATTTGTAACCGAGTCTTAGCTTCAGTCGATCCTTCTGCGATTGTTCATTGCACTTTTGTCAGGCATTATTTTATCAGCAACGAAAACTTCCTTGTCTGTTGATACTTATATTTATAAGAACTCACATTTTAAACTAGAATGTCTCCATTTTAACACAGCAATTGATTTGAGGGTACATTGAAACAAAAGGTTTGTTTGTAGGATAGCTAAATACTTCACAACCTATATACATAGCTAATTTATAGACGTCTTAGATCACAAGAATACATAACCACAAACACAAAATGTATGGGATAAAGGCATATAAATAAAACAATTTCAATCACTTTTACCTGTTTTATTATGAAATGGTTTAAATCAGGCCAGCTCATAGTACTTTCCAGTATGGGGATCAAAATAGCAATTTAGACAGGGATCATAGAGCAGATTTAAATATTCCTCCTCATTCTCCTTCCTGTTCTCCTTGTCTGAGCCATCAGCCCCTGTAACACACATGAAGGTCTTCACTAACACAAATACACACCAAATGAACTATACTGCACAGTATGTAGACACAATCAATGGCAGTATCACCAACAGAATCACCAAAGGAAAAAGTTTGAATCTGCTCTGTCCCCGATGAACTATTAGGAGAAGGAAATGGCTCCAGGGAGACTTGAGGGTGGGGTGACCTTCTGCCCCAGAGCGATGGGAGCCTTTCTCCCACCATCTCCAACACTCTTCCTTCATCAATCAAGACAGGGACTTTTAAGACATTCACACCCAAAGTCACATCATGAAGCCTCTCAAAATCTAATTTCACTTCTTGCTTAAAGCACACGATTTGAGTTGTTAAACTGACAGGCTGTTAACTACTAAAAAGGTTATAGAGTGCTCCAGGAGGAACATTGTCATCTAATCAGAACTCAACGATGATAATGAAAACTAATTATAAGACACAATGTGTCAGAGGTTTAAAAATTATGCTGTAAATGGAAAAGGTTTCACCAATTAACCTTGCAGGCTCGTCTTCTGAGCCCAGCCTTGTAACAAGCACATCTCAGCTGACCTATAGAGCCCTGCCGAGGACAGAGCGCTCCAGTCCCATGGGGGTTTTATCCTTAATTGGAGCCTGTTTTACAGCCCTCCTCTCCACGCAGTGCCATCTTTACGGGAGCGTAACATTTCCGCCTGTGTAACCTCTGACCCCAGTCAACGTTTCCATTAGCGCTATGCAGGCTAAAGCTGCTATCTCTGAGGTTTCTGGACAAATCAAAATGTATGTATTCTGTCCATGTCCCTAGCATTTGATCGGTCTCCCTCTCCCCCTTCATCATGAAAATATCAGCAAGTGAATCTGTGTTGTTTTCATTGTTAAGGTAATTGAGGGGTTGGGGGTATCTTTGGAGAACTGGGTTCAGGGTGTCTGTATTACCTCTGGTAGGATCCTTGTGATGGTCCAAAGTGTCCCCTGACCCCTTAAGCAGGCTGGATGAGAGAATGGGAGGACTGAGGACATCCATCCATTCTCTGGGAAACAGAGATCAGAAGCCAGCCATTACAAAAACAAATATAAGCATAAAATACTTCCTGTACATATCTCATATTATTATCTTGACATGATGTCTTCATAATGCCTCCCATCTTCTCTGCTAGCCCCAAGTGAGCAACTCCCAACCACCTGCTCTTAAGATCCTCTCCTGTGTTCTTACTGGCTACAGTACAGAGGCTTAGCTGTAGGAAACTGTGGCCAGCTGTGATCTCCAATTGTACACTGTGGTCCAGGGCAGGGGACTCAACCTTGCCCCTGGCTGTAAGTAGGAGGTGGATGGCTCTATATTATGCTGTGTAATGACTGTTCTTCTTCTACACAGAAGCTTGAGCTTGGAGTTATTTGTGATCTTTTGTTTCTGGATCACACATAAAGTAAAACACAATTGCAGGGTTTTGGGAAAAATCTTTCAGAACTTTCTTTTGTACAATTTAATTGAATATTACAGGCTGGTTTCTCTTGGAACAGTCCAATGTAGATCAATACACCACCCCAACATCTGACAGATGGGGCCGAAACTGCTCAAGGACTGTTGACATCCATGACCAAATTGGATTTTTGGTCTTGTGGGCTTGTGTGTGTGTGTGTTTGTCAGAAGAAAAGACAGTGAAGTACCAATACACATTTCTCCCTCTCAATAATGGTAGGGGAGGTAGATATTCCCCATTGGGGAAGTACAAGTACCATTTTTAGTGTTTCACCACTGTGTAATATCCAGCACTCAGAGGAAAACCTCCATGGTCAAGGATGATTCTCACTTTACAGCCACACACCACACAGAGAAAAGTCCTCCTTTGATGATTTAAACACACATCAGAAAGTAAAGATAACCTTTACCACAAGTAAGGATTTTTTTCAATATATATATATATATATATATATATATATATATATACATACATATATATCTAGATATCTATTTTCACCAATGGTATCTTTATTTTCTAACTCCTAACTGTACACGCAGTACACTGTGGCACGCAGCGTGGCAAAAGATGTAATTGTTAAATAAATAAAGAATCTTCATATGTATAACATTTAGGCAAACTGGATAATTGTGGATAATTCGCCAAAAGGAAAAAATCCTCTTGGTCTATGTTTTCCATTACTGTCAGGCAGAAAATAATAATAATATCTTGCCTTCAGCTTATACAACAATGAAACTAAGGCTTTTACATTCATGATATATGCAGGCTACATCTGTAGAGCTAAAGGTGAAAACAAATATATTGTTTGGCATTCCTGCCTCTGTTCAAAATAGCCTTTTCTGAAACAGCGGAAATGCCACTCAACATCTACATGACAGGATGTTTAAGGGATTCAAAGCTCGTTTGCCAGAGGCAGGCACAAAAATCCCACACAAAGGAACATGTTCAATGTGTTGGAAAAGCACCGACAAACCAGAGGTAGAGCAGCATTTCAGTTGTCATGGGGAGGACTACCACTCCAAACAACAGATTGCAGCACTGCCAGGATACTCAACGCAGTGACAGATCTCACTTTCAGGCTTCACAATGCACAGACTGCAGAAAAGCAAGAAAAAGCCTTGACACAGATTCAGTCACTGACTACAGCTGTCTATATGCAGTAATGGTGATGGTCTTTGATTTGTTCCTGCAGTCTGTCCTAAGATACCTCCCCAACAATTATTTTCTGTTGACTTTAGATCTATAAAAAATAACAATTATTACATTTACAGGCATGGATATCTACACATGTCCACATGAGTTTGCCTTGTTTTCACAAAAAAAATGTTTTTATGTTGATGGACTATGTATAATTGAAATGGTGGAAGAGTGATGCAATAACTTTGTCTCCTGTGTAACATGCTTGATGAGGCGTTGGTACTTGACTAGGCTTGTGCTCTGGCTGCTGCAGCAGTGGGGAGCCGAGCTAGCCTATGAGGAGAGAGAACTAGATGACACCCCCTCTAATGGGGAGGGGCACTCTGTAACCCTGCATGGCAAGACTGGTCCAGGCACTGACAGCCAAGTGACTGAAACCAGACCTCTGTGTGTGTGGGTGTGTGTGTCTGGGCCAAGTACCAGAAACACTGTGTTAATCACCCCTGACAGCCAGAGCTAATAAGCGAGGCTGAAGTTAAACACCAACACCAAGGCAGGGCTACTGTGGAAATGTTTTCATTTCCCTTTATCTTATGTTATTACCTTTCCATTGTAGTTGATAAACACAATACAAAAAATAAGAAAGTGTGTAATGAAAGAAAGCCAAATCTGATTGACCTAAATTAATACACATTAGAAAGCACGATCAATGCTCACCTTGGATTGGAGCGTAGGAGAGGGTTCATTTCATTTTGATAGTGATGTCCTTGATTGGATGGCTGGGTGAAATGGAAGGACACAATAGATGAGGGTAGTAAGAGGCAGTGAGGATCCATCATGTACTGTAGGTTCATTAAGCGTTTGTCTTCACATAATAGTATATTATATATTTAGTTTTATAACATTGTAGTAAGCCTGTGTGATGGTGATCAGTTTCCTAACATGTCTAACGGTGGCACTGTTGCTACATATGTTTTCAATACAGAACAGCAGAGCAGAATAACCCTGTGTAACTAAAGCCTCAAAACTAACTCCAAACTAAAGGTGAGTAGGGAGAGGCCTTGGCAGCAGCCTGTATGCCCCTTGTAATACCATCAAAAAAACTACTAATAATGTAGTATGACTGTATTGCTCCCCATTGTATGAGATTGTATGAGATTAAGCATGATATTGACACGGAATGACAGCTTGTGCCTCAGCTCTGTGAGTCTCAGCGTGAAAACAGAAAAGGCCTGTGAGCAGTTTGGATTACAGTTCTACAGCTGGAGCTTCTGAAATGAAGGCATCCATCAGAGATACAACGGTCTCTACAGGCTTGTGCACTCAATTAAGGTATTGTCACATATTGTATTTTCCTGTAGCAAGCTGCATTGTGAGGAGGGCTGCTGGGGATTATTTGGGAGTCAATAAGGACATCATGTTCTCATATTCAGGAGTGTTGCCCATTTGTAGCTATTTAAAAAAAAAAAAGGTTTTGTATGTAATACCATGAGATCGTCACAAACCAGAAACAACTGGAAATGTAAAGATAGTGGGAGGTAAGAGAAAGATGGGATTAAACATTCCCATCAATAATACAGGATTCCTGGGGCTCCTCTTGAACATGTATGAATGGAATTGGCCATTGGAATGAGTGGCTGGTAGGTAAGAATAGAGGTTTGTAGATTATGAATGGAGCTGAGTGAAATCAATAACAACAGTGAGCGTGTGCAGGATACAAATGGGACGGACCGCGGGGATGAGTGTCCAGGTGGAGGTGTCGTCACTGCTGGTGCTGATGCTGACATTGCATTGGTGGATCTGGGAGGAAGTGAGACCTATTGCTCCTCCCATCTCCTCCTCCTCCTCCTCCTGCTCCCGGCGCAGACTTGCCAGCATGCGCAGCTCCTCCTCCTCCTCCTCCTCCTGCATGTGCAGACTGCTCAGCAGATGCAGGTCACAGCTGCTGGTTCCGACACGCACCAGACTCCTCTCCCCCTGCACCTTTACACCCATCGCAACAAAACCAAGAGAATTTTTACAATGTTTATTTTACGAAACCAAGAGTCTGAGAAAATCCCCTGTGAGGAAAAGAGACAAGGTGTTTAAACCAGAACGTGGGGTACGTCTGGACAAACCACCCACTAGTTCGTGGCTCAGAAGAAACATCTATAAAACAGTAGCACAGTTATTGATTCAATACACTTCTAAGGCAACTTAGGCTACCAGACAAGCAACCCAGGCATAATAATCAAGGGCTGCTTCTGAGGCAGAGACAAGAGGAAGGCTAAAATGTTTTTTATCCAGCAACCAGGAACAGGGAGGTGAGGGCTGTCTTAGACTGAGCTGCAGGGTCTGAACCTGGGCAAACCCTGAAGCAGCCTCCCCTGTGGCCCTGTGATCCATCCACTTGACTGTCCTCTGATCCTGGTTTCCCCCAGGAGCAGCAGAAGCCTCCTCAAGGTGAGACAACCCTCTCTGAAATCCTCCTCAGTGCAGCGTGACAAACCTGCTCTCAAATCCTGTTCTGCCCTCTACGGCACATCCCACACTTTAATATGAGCAGAGGGGATGAAGAGGGGTAGCAGCACGACAAGTTTGCCACAGGAGGCAGAGCACAATGCCCACCGTTTAACAAGCTTCCCCCCCTTCCCCTCTTATCCAAAACCCACTCTGTCCAAATCACAGATTAAATTAGCAGCCTTGGAGCCCAGCCTGTCCACAGGAGACTGTGGCATGCACTGACTGTCAGAACTACTCTCTGTCAACAGGAGCCTCTCTCTTCTAGTCTCAACCTTTCTCTTCACACAAACATCCACCTTTACACATGTTTTTGATTCCAGTCTCAGATCTGAGTTCTGAGTCAGGTTGGTCCAGGTAAACAATGCCCTCCTCACAGAGTCCCAGCAATCATTTTCGTCCCTTTCACTTGCAACTTCCTTCAGGTTTTTATCACTATCACAATATTCTCCCATGATCTTTCAAAGCTTTATCATTTTTACTGCACCTCCAGAGATTCTTACTGCACCTCCAGAGATTGGGGTGTTGAGAGATCAACTGGGGTCACAAACTCATCATCCATCAGAAAGAGAGCTGCACTTTTCTGAAGATTGAAGAAGGTTTAGATTAGTGCTTCTGACACTTTTGAGGACTCCCTTTGAAAAATAAATTCATTTTGGACCCCCCCCTCCCATTATCCATTCTTTCATTGCCCCCCCATGGGGATTTCACCCCCACTGTTTGAGAACCACTGAGTTAGAGGATTCAATCAGCACAACAAAACGTTTTGTGTTCAACGATGTCCCCGAGTTATACTTGGTATAATACAGCCAAATAAGTGTTGAAAATGTGCTGATGATGTAAAAAAGAACCTGAGATAAGGGCTTCTGATCAGCTACTGCTCAGGGCCTTCAGTGTTGTATATTCTACAACTCTATAATTATGTAGTCTACAATATAGTTAAAAAAGAAACAGGGTAGAATCACATGTTGTTTTTGCACAGGATTGAACTTTGACTGGACCTCAAATTCCCTATGTGGCATGAGACAGCATGGTTGCCGGGGCCACCTGGAGGAGCAATTATGGAGTGAAAGCAACCTGACAGATGTTCAAATCACCAGCACCACTAAAAAATAAAATGGCGAATAAGAGTGTCAACAGAACTTTCTCTTCTGAAACCATGTGCTTCCATCCCGGGGGATGAGCTGATGAGGAGGTATGGTAAGGATCTGAATACTAAATAGCAGTACAACCTTCAGCAGTCTGAAGTCTCCTGGGGGGATCTCTTTGAGGGAGGTCCTGCTCACTGATGTCCTGCATCTCTGGTCCCGGCTCAGTCCCTCAGGTCCCAGGCCATGGCCCTGGGTGGTTGTGCTGGGAGAGAGACAGCGAGTTGGGACCATCCCTGCCACCTCTGCACTCCTGCTGGATGGAGAGTCAGCTGGGATGGTCCGTCTGATAGGTGTGCGGTCTGCAGCACTGGATTCAGGCCTGAGAGGAGTGTCCCCACCTGGACTGGATGGCCTCGGGGTGGCAGGAATGTAGACAATACTGCACCTTTTTTGAAGGAACCTAGTGGAGGCCTCTTCCTGTATGGAAAACAATGAATCAGAAAAAACATTTTTAACTTTCCAGCTAAAAAAAATATACTTTTCTGCAACTTCGTTTGTTTGTCAAAAGTTTGATTTTAATTTGATTCATTCTGTGGAGATAATGGATATTAAAATGTCCAAGCGGTTTTGGGTCTGATTAAATACAAGAGACATCTAAAACTGCATCATGGTGGGTCTGATGCAGTACCTTGAAAGGAATAACTTCTGCATAGAAAAACTTGTCATTGATGAATGAGAAATAAAGTCAAGCAAATGTGACTAACTGGATCTGGGATAACATCACAAATTACTTGCAATTAGGTATGGCAGTATGCTATCTAAAAAGGCACAACATTAGTGTATCCAGCAAAGGCGATGTCTTTAAACTTGCATGGCTTTCATCCTTCCTAATGGTCTTCTTATGTTTGGCTTGAAAGCGGACAGTTCTATTTGCCTTCTAATGAGGACAACCTGGTGAAAGGGCATATTTGACTCCTTCCTCAATCCCCATTTACCTTTCATCCCTCCTCTGATAAGATTTCCTATCTTTCCTGATAGAAACTTTCCATCCACTTCCACTTATTTGTAACCTCATTTCCCTGTACCATTGTGGATAGGAGTGGATCTGCTGTTGAGAAGAGCTGACTGTTAATAATTGTCTAGTAACTATGTAGTATATATTTACTATATTCACTAGTTTCTGTTGGGTTTGTCCACAACAGGCCACAAGAATAGGTTGATATCTGTTTTCAATGTTAAAAACAGACATGTAAGCAGCATGCTTCTGATTTTTGGGGAATATTCAACCCCCAATAAACTACAGTGCATTGAAAGGGTCCACAGACTGTCAAGTAGAACAACAAGGAAAGAGTGCTGTTCAAGAGTCAAATGTTTTGTCCTCGCTCAGCAGTTAGGGCTAAAAACAAAACCTCCCAGACATCAATCACAGTGGCCTAATTAACAGAGGCAGAGCATGTGTATCTTGAAAATGAAATGGACCTCACACAACACTGAATGGAATTTATCATATGTGAGTACACCCAATTGGTCTAACTACTGTTGTGGTTATGTTATTTCCGACTGAAACAAAGCTGTGATGTGTTTTCACCACAGAGTTGTGTGTAAACCAGTCTGACCTCAACTCCTGTGTATCTTCCAGAAATCCAGGCCCACATACTCAACATAATGACTACACGATGCTACACTCACATATGCTACACTCACATATATTTCACCCAAACTATCTGCTAGAAATAGAATAATTGTTATTAACTGGAAACAGTTAGTGCTTCTAATGGTTCATAGCCAAGGGCAGCAATAGAAAAGAGTGTAGCCTAGGTTGATAGCTTATTTTGGTACAACATGAGTAAGGGCAAAGAGAGAAAGATTACTACAAAACAACTGAAGATGTTATTTTCAGTCCAACTGTGTTCAACTTTAACTTTAGAACAAAAAGGTTCAGAGATGAGTGAAAATCATTAGACTAAGCCAAGAAAAGAAACATGAAGAGCTATTTTTGAATATTCAGCCATTCATAATCAATTTGATCATTAATGTAAGGCTTAAGTCTGAATATTTAATTATATTCTTAAATTTAGAACCAGTAAAGACAATCAATTTTCCAATGAATAGATCTACTGTATAATCTCTACTTTCCCCTGAATATATCTATTGTTTAAAAGTCATTTCACTTTCCACTCAGCCTTTTTTTATTCAGTAAAATATTGACATTACAGTATTTCATTAGTCTTAAACTTTTATAATATCAAAGGTGAAAGTAAACAAGTTTACTTTTAAAACAGTAAAAGTAAAGGTGAGAGTAACTCTTCAGGTGTAGTGTGCTCATGTGTGCGTGTGTGGAACACACCATACCTCATCACTCTCACTAGCAATGAAGTCGTCCTCTGGCCTGGCTCCCCTGCATCCTCCAGTATCCATCTGTATGTCAGAGATCTCCAAATCCTTCTCCTCATCTTTCGGCTCTTCTGGCTCCCGCCGTCCCTGCCCTCTCCTGGCAGAGTGGGGCTGGGAGGCAAACGTGAACACCTCATCCATGGACAGATGGGGCTCACTGCCATCTTCATTCCCTCGCTGGAGGTGTGAGGGGAGTAGGCCTGTGGGGGGCTGCCTAGACTGGGGCCTGGCAGGAGGCCTGGAGAAGGGATGCCAACAGCTCCTCTCCTCCTCATCTGGAAGAAGAGCAGGAAGAGAACAAACATGACTGTGGTCTGGTTGTTATCTCAGCATTCTTGTTGACTTGATGAGCTAATTTGATGATTCTAAGACGCAACAAATTGTCTCTTTGAAACTAAAACAGTTGCACCTCATTTATGACACAATTAAATTATGTTTTGGATCTCAAGAGAAGAGATCGTACAACACACGAGTTAGCACTTCAAATCAATGAGCATAGTGCACAATACACAGCACAAGCCACTTGTGTTTCTCCTGTGCTGGCTAGATCGAATAGAGAATAATGATAGCAATCTAATTACAGGGAGAAATGGATCCCTCTTCAGGAGGCTTCTGTTGTTCTCAGTTCATTTTCATATGGAAATAGCCACCTAATCACAATATGGCAGAGTGAAATGAATTCCATGATACTTGCCAAAAGCTGCATATTAATTTCTCCAGTGTAGATATATTTTCGGCAGTTTTGTTAATAGCAGTGTAATGCCTTAATGAGCATTTCAAATATGCATTAAGCAGAGCCGAAGCCTTGGAAACAATGCTAATATATTTGTCTCCGGTATGCAGGGAGAAAAACGCGTCGCCTTGGCAGAGCTGGGCTTACCCGCCGGCACACAAACGACATCATTAGTAGTGAGGGCGCCACTTTGCTGCAGAGTCATCACTCACACACGGATACTTCCGCCTAGGGGGTCCACCAGGCCCCACGTTCAAAAACACCCAGGAAAAGGCCGCCTTAGAGACTTCTTGTCCAAGCTGACTAACAATGTTTGCTTATTGCGCTGGCGAAGCTGCATGTAGCTACTGTGAAACACCAAACTGAGATTTTATCAGGAAAGTTAAAAAATGCTGCCAGACTCAATTAAGTTGCCAGAACTTTAAACGAGGAATCAAATTGACTCAGGTTCCGTCAACAGTGTCAAGCAAACTGTTCTTGACCGCTGGCAGGGCTCACGTCAATCCTGACACCTTCACAATCAGAACATCTTGGTGCAAGGTACAATACTTCACACAAGTCTTACTTTCATGGGTTTGAGTGACTTCACATTCAGAACACATTTAGATGTCCCAACAGTGTCATCAAATTCTGTAATTGCCCACGGTGTGGTGGACCCTGGACCCAAGAGGCAGCTCTCTGACTAGTACTTAATGTTCCATTACCATTAATGAACTTACTGCATTCAGTTAGAGGCCACGAGTGTGCTATTGCCTGTGGGATCAGCTCATAAATGTGCTTCAAACACATTAAGCTCACATACGGGTTCATTTACAGTTGATGGGTGTCGGGGTAAGTGTGTGGGAGGGGGGGACTGAAGTTGGTCCATAAAAGGCAACGGAACAAAATACTCTTTATTGTAAAACCACACTTACTGCTAGCAAGCAGAAACTTTACTGTATAGCCTAATAGAAGATTGATTGACAAGGCCAATTGCCACGTGTCAGACAGAAGACCCTCTACTTTCTTTGGATTAGAAACCGACCTGATGGCCGGCTCTCTCTCGTCTGTCTGAGGACCAGAGGTTGTTGGCTCCTCTTGTCCCTGCTGGATGGAGGAACTGACATCAGACCAGAGGCTCTCATGTCTCCACTGAAGCCATGCACCATGTCAGATGTCCCTTTGTATACCACAGACAAGAAGCATTCACACTGTAAGAAAACGTCCTTGAATTATGTGTTTCTCCATTTCCAACACAGATTTTACCTGTGGGAGCTTGTTTCTCTTTCCCAGCACTGTGAAGCCGTAGCCTCCTAGAGGCCAGCCTATCAGAGGCCCTGTTTCTTTCTCTGGGGGGCTGTGGCTGCAGACTCCCTGGCTGCACCGTAGACACTACAGGAACACATTAGAGAAAAAACATTACAAATAATTAATAATCACCATCAAAATAAATCGGATGTATTCGAATTCCTGTGTTAGTTACTACAGAAACACAATTTTATACTGTATATAGTACAGATGTATATATATATGTATATATATACGTGTGTACAGTGTATGTGTACACACACATATGCCAATCTAAACCCTAAGAGAAAAATATTCAAAAAACCTTGTGAGGCAGTGAAGGATATATATATATATATATATATATATATATACACACACACACACACACACACACGGTATATACAATACATTGTATGTGCTATGAAATTAATCAGTACAGACTTCCTCTTTTGCATTCCAACCCACTCAAAATACAGTATATCATTACCAAGTCTAATATTAGCAAATGTAGGCCAGACTACAATATGCAGCTGCTAGTACAAAATACAACAGACAGTTGATTTACTAGTCAGTAAATAGTTCTGTAACACACACACTTATGTAACATAAATTGATTTACTAGTCAGTAAAGCCAAGTCAAGGAGCTTTAATAATTTGAGACAGTAATTTCATGCCATAGTATTCCACAAATGATAAATAATTGCTTAAAGTTAACAAGGGATTGGTAATAGGTGGCAGTGATCAATTATTGCTGTCATCATGGTAAAGTATTTGAAATATAACAGACTTACCATATATTTCTTACAAAGTTCTTATATCAATAATTGTAAAGCCAAACATCTGTCAATTTGACATTGATTTTCCAAAGCTGCTGAGACTAAACTAGCGATCAAGTCCTCCTGTGAGTTTAGTAGTTCATTCTGGTGAAGTAAAAGCAGATTAGTCTTTTTCTTACCTGACAGCTCATGAACAATGTCATTCTCCTGGGCACAGGGACAAGGCTGTCTCTCATTCCTCTCTGCATTATTCAGTCTTTCTACAGCAGCCCACATTTGGCTTGGTCTGGGCTCAGGACCACACTCCTGGGAAACGTTTAATAAAAACACTTGAAAGAGACTTTGGAGTTGGATCATGGTAATGACACAACGCTAATGAGTTACATCTACAAAAAAAACTTTTTCCTTGTGAGAAATCCAGTTCTTCTTGAAAATAACTTTTGGCAACATTTATGTTGCATTAACTCCCATAGTAATGCCTTCTGTTAAATATTGTAGGTACATAGGAATTGCTATGTTATTGAATGTTATTATGTGCTAGTGTTAGCTAAAGGTTATTAAAGTTTATAAAATGGGTAATTTCAACCTCAAAATGTGATTGGTTGATAGCAGAATGCACCTTGTGCCTATGACCACAGCACAACCCATGAGTTATTTGGCGATAAACAACACCCTCTCGTGGTTTATTGCTTCAATATACCACGCCCTCCTGTGTTTTTTTGCTTTAATGGGACACAGGATGGGGTTTACTGTATTGGGCAAGTGCATGTTGCAAAGGGGCAAGTGAAGGTTGTGGTACAAAACAAGATCAATGTTATAACTTATAAATACTTTAATACAGTAAACTGAGAAGCATATTTAACAATGGACTACCATGTTAGGTGTACGGTATACCTCTTGTGGTCCATTGTTCTTTCTCCCAGTGAGAGGGGGGGGTCCTGCAACCCTTGACCCAAACGCTATGTGGGAGGCTTCTTGGGTCTTCAAACCTCGTGCGCTGGTCAACCGGGCACTGCTTGACTGATCTGTCAGGTACAGAGAGACTTTTCATTACAATGGTTGTAGCTAAACATGCTGAGCCAACCAAGCCCCAGCGAGGCCCAGTCTAGAGCAGGAAGTAGGCTGGAAGGACAGGGCTTGACTGGTACCATGGCCCTGGCTGGTAAGTCTATTAGTGTCCCTGTGTGCCAGTCTTGATTTGCTCAAGCGATGGCAACTCCCACTGACACCCTCTGTCTGATCTCTATCAGAGCAGACACTTCTTCTCATCAGAAAGGGACACAAAGGCTGTTTACAGTTTACTTGGTACCAGTTATAAAGCAATAGGGGGATTGGAAAGTGTTGACTGGGGAAAATGTCTGTTTATATTTCTTAAGGTATAATTCTTAAGGTTTCATAGTAAAAGGGGAAGGTTTCATAATTCTTAGATTTGAAAAGACTGTTGAAAACCAAACATGGAATTTATGTTTTTACAGTCACTTGGCCTTTGGTAACTGGATGACCTTGAGAGAACAAAAATGCGATTGGTTATTACTATACCCAGAGTGTGATTGCTTCTGTCAACAAAACTGATTTTTTTTGCCTCTGACAAATGTACTGAAGCAACGGTAATTAGCAACGGCCCATCTTATACAAGCAGATTTGGTGCCTGCTTCAATAGCAATCCTTTTAAATCATTATTAGGCCTGTTATGCTAATAATACAACACCAATTATGAGAGCTTATTTCCATGACAACTCAGTGTGTGATTGCTCTGGATTTCTATGTACACAGCCGGATGAGTCAACATGACTTAGACAGCTGTCAGAACAAATAACTAGTTTTTTGTACCCAGAATAAATTATTGCAGTTTCTTGGTACAGGTGTACACTGCACATTACCTCATTCCAAGCCTGCAAGCATAACTAGCTTAATATTACTTAATATAGCAAACGCTGCACCAAAAGAGTCAAAGTGCTCCAAACTGTATGTCAAAGGAATAGCCTACCTCAGATTAAAACTCAGTTCAAGCTGTACAAGCTGGAGTAGACATAACTGCTCTCCCCCCTTGTTTCTGCACAAGAGTAATCACATATAAACTAAATGATTGTGCAAGGATATTTTACTTATCTCTCCATAAACTTCTAAATCATACTTGATTTCCTAGAACACCTGTCCTTGCTTGAAACTAGTAATTATTGCTGTACATGATAGTGAGAACAGTAATGCTTCCTGGAGATGCACTCAGTTGCAAGATACAAGAATAACAAAACTAAGTTTCTTCTTTTATTTGCTGTCTCACCTACCATATTCACAGTTCACAGGGGCTACCCTTGCATCTGACAGTTTTATTTTCTCCATGTTCAAGACTTGAGTCTCATGTTGTACGTCAGCCGGAAACTGGCAGCTCCGAGGAATAAGATCTCTAGGACCACTCCCACTGAGAAACAAGTCTGTGAGGGGACAGGTAACAGGTCACAAATTACACACGTGCTTCTTAATGTATATATATAATTTTTTTAAACGATGGTAATCCCTAGTATTCTACAGGTGAATTCACCAGAGACAGTGGCTGCACTTTGCTGGGTCACATCTGTCCTTAACATTACCATTCCAGTGCTCTCTGGGTAATGATAAAAAAAAGTAAGACAACCTTCCCCACTGCTGGGAAAAGTTACACACACACATTTATACCCAAATTCAATCATCTTGGCTTGCACTTCAAAGCACACAGGAAAGTAAACACTTCACAGTTAGGATTCAAAAGACAAATTCAAATGAAAATGTCTGAGGTGTTTTCGAGGGTGCAGATAAGTTAATTATAAGTTGGTAATGAGATGAGTGTCACCAAGAAACATCAGACTGTGTGGGTGGTTATTCCTCCAGAGATAAGGTGAACTGTCTAAGCTCTGTTTTGGCAGGGACCATAACTAGGCGTGAGCTGTGACTGACTGCCTTACCTCCAACTGAGGCCCCTGTAGGCTCCTCCTTCATGGTGAAGATTCTTCTGAGCTTACAGCTGGCAGATAAAGTGATGCCATCCAAGCTCAAGTAGCCAGCTCCTTTAAACAGCTCGGCGATGAATGAAACCAGGTCGATGCACATGTTGCACCACTAAACACCAAAGGGGGAAAATGTTGCAGAAACTAGTTTGAAGTGGTAACGTGACTAAATAATCATGGATTTAATTTAACATTGAAGGTGAAAAAGGTTCAATTTTTTTGAGGTAATACACACACTCACAATGCAACGTTTCAGTCCAACAAAAGGTATCCTGGCATGCAAAGGTGTTGCAGAAAACTCTTTATGAACGGTTGAAAAGTAAAGTCTTCTTTTAAGATACCCCGAATCAGTTATTCTGAAAACACATAAATAAAAACATTGAGAACAGAAAATGTTAGCAGTTTCTCATTTTCAATGTAAGGTTTGGACTCTACACAGCACAATGCATCCATCCCCTGGTTGTTTTAAACATGTCATGAAGGAAAGAACTCACTTAACGTGCTACTTTACTTTCAGCACCCACTCTCACAAATTAAAAGGAAGAGAGATTTTGTGAGTTGAGTTAGTCACAAAGAGATCAAATGGTAACATTCTTGAACCTCCTTAAATTGAGTCATTTAGTCATTAAAGCATTAAGTACTTAGTAGAAGAAGAAGAAAAGAACATTGAACTTTTAAATAGGTATGAACAGGTGATACAAGGGATAGTATTTAGGAAGGTCACATACAAAAAGAATGTAGCAAGAGAACAAATAACGCAGACTGGGTTACATATTTCCAACAGGATGCCAACGTCTGACTCTACAGGGGAAAAACTAACAGTTTTTCGATCGAACATGGAGCTTCTGAATGATTACTTGATTACCAGAGTAGACCATGGGGCCTATGATGAACTGCAATTTCTTCAGCAAGCATTTTAAAATAATTACATGGTGGCGATTGCTTGTAAAAAATAACTTAAAAAGTTAGTTTGTTGTGATCAGAACACAATCACAATTTTGTGTTTTTATCACAGTCTGTGTCTTTTTTAATTAGTCTTTCAAAAGATCCAAGTTAAAAAAGAAAATTGGGGGGACTATTGCCAAGGGTTTATGAAAATATGTAGGTAAGCTAATATCTGTATTACTATATCTAGGCAGATCTTCCTGACAAAAATGGCCTTCATGATATTAGTCACTAATTGAATGTATTATCATGAAACAAAAACTTGCTAAAAAAAAAGCCTACTTACACAAGCTCTGTCGAAAATTCTTTACATAGAGGAACATTCAATTGAAGGACCAAGAATCTCTGAACAAGGCCAACTGTAAAAAGAGAAATATCTGTTAAACACCATTGCTAATGGAAAATAGAATCACTTCTAAATCAATAGGAAATAACAGCACTCTGAATATCTAGCACCAACCACAGAATATTAGTACAGATGCTTAAAAAGGTGATTTTAGTTTTTTCACTTACGAGACATTTTGCTATCCTTTGGCATCTGCATTTTAATTGTTTGACTGCTACCCTCCAATATATACACAAAGCCTTTGACCTCTTTGTCAAAGTCCTATACAGAAATAAGAACATGTATTAGGCTATATAATGCACCTATGCAAAGAATAGTCTAACATTGTGTCTAACGGAATGCCTGATTAATACATAGGGTTTTATGTAGCATAGGTGTACAGTACTCTAACACTTGACTTGTATGAAAATGAATACTCACTTTCCTTATTGCTGACTGCCCTCCATAGAGCTTCCATTTTGCCACAGGATCTTTGCCATGTGCACTGAAGATCTCAACCACAGCTCCACCCTTGGATATTGCATAATATCAAAGGGTTTAACTATTATATTTGAACAGGATAACGATATCTTGTTTTGATTGACCAATCAAATCAATGGCGACATTTACACTCACCTGATAGTCATTCTTAAACATGTTGAACTATATTTCTTTCCTCGTCAATGGGGTCTGGATCAATACAAACTTCAGTCGTGCCAAGTAGGCTACTTCAGCAGGTAACAAGCCTGCTAGCTAGCTGGTGTTACATATAGAAATGTAGCTTGCTATCGTTATCCAGCAAGCTACTAATAGTTTGAGTGGGCAGTGCTGCATAGTACAGTACTTACTAGTACTAGTAGTAGATACAGTCCCTCCCAGACAACAACATTATATGCTGCGTCTTCGGCTACACCGATAGTTGACGCATTCTGACTTGGTTTTGTATTATGTCACTAAATCCATGAAAACATTGAAACTCTTATATATATTATATATATATATATATATATATATATATATAACATTTGTTGATAGCTGAATCGCTATACACATTTACATTATTATTTCAACGCATCTAGGGGAGCTGCTGTGTTAGAGTGATTACCATGGTGACAGGCCCTCCTTTAACTGAGCGCCAGCGCGCGTGGTGTCAAGTGGACTCTCCCGTATCTGCTGAGTCCCGAGTCCCGTATGTAAACAAAGTCATAGCCATAAAAGTGTTGTAAATATGCTTTTAGTTGGACAACATCTGCAAACACTGGGAGTAACATTTTACACTAGACCGATATTGCCATTTCGTGAATAGGACAAGCTTAAAATGAAAACCGTACTACAGCAGACCTTCTCGCCTTTTGGGTATTTTTACTTCAGAAGGATTTAAGCACAATTTCGGTTATGTCATCACACATCATCATTTTACTTTTAAGAGCTTAACCTGTAATAGTGTCCCCAGAATATGAACAACTGTGAAATGCCTTCATTAAAAGGCAGCATGCCTCCTTCCAAACCAGGGAATTGAATTTGTATGACCTTTAGGAATTACAATGAAGCCCAAAACTAATTTAATGTTTTCAGTTTCAGACTAATGTGTATTTTTAAGTACGTGTCTTTCTGTGATTAATGAATTGTTCACATGCAGTGAGGTAGTGATCATACAGACTTAATTGCATTTATTCAGTGAACTTCAGTAACTTTTGTCAAGCATGGAGAATACCTCTCATCAGCAAACATAATTTCTTCCTTTCTTTGGTGTTATGGGAAGCTGCCAGTCTGTTGTGGTGTCTTTATCCATTGATTGTTTCATGAGAACTCAGACATCAATATTTAACTGATGTGAACAATTTCTGAAATGTAGTACACCCAATTGCATTTTAGAAATAAATAAATACATTATATATATATAAAACGAAAGGTTTGTCTTCTGCCGCTTTGTGATTTTGGACATGCTTGTGTACACCAATTTAAAAAACGAATCAAAAGCCTGATTCTCATCCACTCAATTAGGTCATTATACATCATATTTATAAAGATGTTAATACAAAATGTTTCAATAGTAGCCGATAATTGCACAAGTATGTTACCTTGGAGTTAATATTGGTCTGAACATCCATATGTATATATATAAAGGCCTTTATATATATCTATGTAAACATCCGCCACCCTTAATGTGGAGGGCGGCTGTGGCAAAAAAAAACTGCTAACATGCACTTGATGGACAGAAATAGAGTTTTATATGCTCAGTACACAAAAAAGGGGTACAACAAGAGTGCATATAGCCAGTGAGTGGTGGGGGAGGGAAGGGGTTAGGGAGGGCCCTGTGAAATGAGTTCTGGAGAAACAATCTGCTGGGACTGACCGGAAGATGATCAGGTCATACACATGGCTTTGTATTCAAGGGCTGCTTCTCTGGATACCAAGTTTGTGTGGAGTCAAATATTTGCAGATTGGCCAGAGCCAAGATTGGATTGTGGGCCTGACCTTTTCTCCTAAATAAAGTGAGGGTCACAGCCTTAGACAACCACATCCCAAAGATATACAAATAGCATATGGTTTCATCTTGCTTTGTGCAAAATAATACACTAAGAGGGGGAGCTGGAGAGTATTACAGTTTGTGACTTATAGTGTCACACAATCTATTTGTTATTTTGTATTTTAGTAGGTTGATGCCCTACCAACAAGGATGTGTTGCTTTACTCTGAGACATAGGCCTATTTCCTCTGCAAACTGAATTTTGATCAGGCACTTTGAGGAGTGTGTCTGAAGTAGCCTCTAAGTTATCGGAACGACTTGATTCCATGGCGGAGATCTGAAATAGGGCTGCAATGTTTTTTACTTACCTGACACCTAGCTTAATTGCTTGCTATTATTTATTTTATATCAGTTATTGTTGACTCTGTGAATTATTATTTTTAATTTTGACTTCATATGTTACCATTAAGGTCACGATAATTTATCTCCTTTTTTCGCAATAAACCGTTGAGGATTCAGGTGAATTTTTTGCCTACCTCTGATTCACTGTTATTCTAGGATAGGTGGATCTTCTAACTGCCCATTAATCATTACAGCTAAGAACCCATTAAACCTCAGATAAAAGCCTCTAGAATCAGCGAGGAGTCTACTACCATTGATTCAACTTTTGCTGTCTATAGTGAGGACAAAGATTGCTCTTTTGACACTGACTAATTTGCTGATTATTGACAAAAGAAACTGCATTTTATATCCCATGCAGTGACATTCCTGTTTCATGTGTAATGCCACCTGCTAATAGCACAGAAGTTGGGACAGCCTGTGTCTAGTAATTATCTACCCACTCTCATTATTTTCACAAAGTGCCCATGGTATATATTTCAGACTGTGATCGGTGGCTAGAACTTCTAGTTAAACATAATGTTTATAACATAACATTTCCCTATTCCCTGTCTGTTTCCTGCATATGGGTCTTCTTGCTCTGCATCACCCTTGACAGAACAAACTGGACAGAGATTCCTGGCATTATTAGAGAGATACTTGACATGTGGTGCCCCTGCTGGTGGATAACAATGAATTGACCTTCATTTTTTGCCATAAAGTATGTTCACAAATCATGTGTGTAGAATTTGCCTGGTTTGTAGCTTCCATGTATATGTTTACACTTCATTTGGATGTTCATTATGTTTTGGGGCATTTTTTGGGGCACACTTTTGAATAAGGTTACATTATCTACCATGTAACTGCAAGGCAATACCTGAAATAACAATATTGTAGTTACATAGAAACTGCAGGAACTGCAGTTACACTTCATTGTGGCATAGTATTACAAGTTTCACACAAGAAAAACTCTAAATGCTGATAATAATGTTCAATAACCTACATTCAATATAATGTTGTTAATGTGCTTATTGACTTTATGGTCTACATGTTTACGTCTTGGTGGTGTCTTTTAAGATCTGCTGACAACATTTTGTATTTGAATATCTTTTCAGATACATTTGTAATCTATTTTAAGATGTGGTCACTGAAAATCTATCATCTTTAATGCATGGATGATGGCGTAAATATAGACTATTATTGCAGTAGTACATGGGCTGAGATCACTGATGCCACCTAAGGACCAAGGATGATGCAACCATCAATAAATATCTTTTAATTCCTCCAGATGTCATCAAACACAAGGATGGTAAAAGTTGCATGTGGAATCCGCAGTAAAATATTAATAGCAAGTCGACTTTGATTGTTTAGCTTATACATACATACATAACTTTCTTCTGGCTTCCTGAAAATAATAAATTGATAATTGGAACAGTATGTTATCAAGCATGTTGTGAAGGCAGAGAGGCAGGGTGTAAAAATTGGAAAAATCCCCAAGCTAGTTTGTTCTGTGAGGACCTCATACCGGGTTGTATTGTATTCTAATGATAGTGCCAGTCCCAATCATTGTCAGGACGTTGCTGGTGACAGAAGTCAATTACCAGCCTTTCTTTTTCTGGAACATTAGAATTCTCTCTTGATGTGGCACCGCACCAGAGTAATCTGCAAGGTGATTAGCACAGTAGTATTGCTGCAAACAAGCTGCAAACAACAACTGTATGGAAAAAAAGCTGCAAACTTTTTGGAGATACTTTCCTCTGATGGTCCAAAAAAAGTATCAGTGTCTTTGCATAAGTTTGGAAACAACGTGATTGTGTGATTGGCTACTTAAACCCATTCATGTCCATGAAAATAGTGAACACTGAAGAAAACCGGAGCACAAACATCAAAGTTTATGGCATGAAAGGATGTCCTCGGCACAACATTCCCTTCAGAGTCAGAGGCTTTAGTGGGCAGATTTGGGTTTCTGTGTGGTCTCCTTTGTTCCACATCCACAAATAACGGAGACCACCTCGTGGTTGAATCAAACATTTGCAAACCCGTAAATAAGCAACAAGCCATGTAGCCCCACTTCTGGATGTGTGCTCCCTCAGTAGCTAATTAAAAATGATTGTTTTTGATCTCTTAATAAACCTGCTGCCAGAGTAAACAGGGTGACAATGACAATGTCGAATTTTCTTTACTTTTCTTTTTTGCATTTCAAAAGGATGAGGAGCTCTAATGACCCACTGTTCAATATCTAATGTGAACCAGAATGTGGATAGTTATTCTTTCTTCAGGCACAAACATGAGAGTTGTGTCAGTCTAATAAAATATATTTAGAATATCAAACTTGCCCAACTCCAGTACTGTGTCGTTGAAAGGGAGGCCTGAGTCTGCAGTCAATATGCTTTCCTATTTGTCCTCCATGAAACTATGGAAGAAATCATTTCCTGAGAACTTTTGTGACACAGAGATCCAATCCAAATTTAGGACTCACAGGGGAAATAAAAACCCATTCTACTCGGAACTGCTGTCATGTCAAACTGGCTAATAGATTTCTGTGGGTATTGGCCCCAGACTGTTCATAAACAAAATGATGTGGACCCAGACGTGTGGAGGGTTTAAAGGTTATCCCATGTAAAGACTTTACAATCGCTTTGGGATGTGTGGAAAATACAAAATTTGCCTGCTAGCAAGGATGGTTTAATTGTTCCTCTGAGCTCTATGAAACAGCATCCCCAAACTCCCGAGAAAAAAGAAAAGATTATTGAGTCCCCATATGTCATAAACCAGAGAAGAAAAAAGAACAAACAGAAATCAATAAAATGAAATATGAGATGTAGAGAATATGATCAAACTAGTCCCTCTCTTGTGGTCTATCTTTATCGGATTTCATTTGAGATACTCCATGTCTGAATTCTCAGAGGCATACAGTATCAAAGTGAAGTACAGGAGCTACTGACTAAAGGAACTTTACTAGCAGCATGGAAATCACCATAATTACATACTGTAGTGTTAGCTTCCACAGAACTTAAATAATGACCTTTATACATAGTCTGAGAATGTTGGGGAGATCCTTAGCACTACTGAGTATAACGTAAACAGTATGTACAGTATGATTGCTAACTCCAGCTCACACTGCTGCACAACCAAGTATTATATTCCCTGGGGAATATGAAACAGCAAGATTCAACAAATCCTGCATCATATAGGCAATTCTTTCCTTAAATTGTGAATTAATAAGGTCAGACTTTAATTACTTGCAATACTGTAGCATTACTCTGTAACCAGCTTTGTCTGTGGCTCACTTTAGAATCTTTTCATAAGCCCTGTTAGAATGTGAGACCAGCTGGGTTCCAATCCCATCTGCAAAGGCGATAAGTGGCGCATGCAACTGAATCTATTAGCTACCAGACTGAAAGCTCCCATCATCCTTGCACTAATACCTTTGGGAAATGCCAGTCGAATGTTTTGCTGCATCTTTCCCTCAGGTTACCTGCTTTCTATCAAAATAGCCACCACTGCAAAGAAAAGCAGTGCGCCCTGAAATATGATGGCCAGGTCTTGGCTTCTGGGCTCACCAGGCAGGGCCTCAAATGCTACAGTTGTCAGACACACAGTTGCCTTGGGTCCATGTTGAGTTCATTGTATATGCATGTACTCTACAGTATAATACTCATATGGAATGAAGAGAGGACGGATTTCCTCTCTCCTGTCTTCCTTGTTTGACATCCTCCCATCCCCTGGGATGTCCAAGTCATCTCACTCGAGTTGTAGAGTAATTCCACATCTGCCACTGCAGGTCTACTACTGCTGTTAAAGCTGCAGCTGCTTCTGTTAGTCACAGGCAGCAAGCATTTTCCCCCCTTCAGAGAAGACTTTCTGAACTATAACTATCTTAACATCCACCAAATGAAGCCAGACTTGACCTAGTAATATCTGTGATTAATGGGAAGTTACATACACCTAAAGCTTACTGCTGGACAGCAAAACCTAGAGTTGTTCTGGGGCATTCATAAGTGGACAAGGAAGAGAGTACGTATGATACTATAAATCAATGCCAGAAGTAGTTCTCATCTTTAAAATCATAAATTCAAAACTAACCCCCAGAACTTCATACTGTATTAGTGATTTTCATACATTCTTACTTTACAGAAACACAGTTGATTGTATAGAAACACCACTTTTTTTTTATTACCAAATGATGTTGCGCAAGCAACAGTATACAGAACAATATGCTTGTATGTGTTTTTTCTGTTCAACAATGAAGACATGCTTGCAATAAGAAAATAGAATGTGGTACATATAGAAGGTATGTAGACCTGAGTAAAATATATGTACATTAATTAATTGTTAAATGTAGACAATTCTTAGACAACGTCACCTAATATTATCATACTGCAGCGGAAATTTCACCCTGCAGCTGGAACTGTCTATAGACAGCCACCCGGCCTTTAGAGCATTTTCCCCAGATCTTTGTCACATTGACTCAGTCTACTGGGCCTCTGACGCTGTTCTCCCAGGGCGTGTCTGGGTATAACTGTCCTCAAGCATGTTCACAAAAACACATCATAGCTACTGTCCCTCACCTCTTGCCTTATTCCAAGGAAGAAACTTACACTTTCTCTTGATCTGAGTTATTTTGGGGTTATATCAAGTATATAAAATACCCAAATACTCCCAAATACTACCCAAATACTCCGGACACATTATAATAATATTATTATATACAGGACACATTATTATATTCCAACAATGGAGGATGAAGAATAAAGCCATACAGTATACGTACTTTGGAGTGCTTCTGAGTTAAGTAAAATGCAGTTTCCCAGTATTCAATATGTTCTTGACCTTGACATTGCTCATTCCTCTAATGATCTTACCATTGATTTAGTCAAAGGCAAAGGAACAGCATGAATAGTTTTACTTCTACACTTCTCCTGTGTGTATTTGCAATGCTTTAATGATCCATACAGTACAGCACTGTCTACAGAAAGCCTTCACAGAAAGTCTCACAAGCCTTCACATTTCAGTTACCGACAAAAGGAGAGCTCTCAGCCCTCATTAAGGAGCCAGCAGCAGCCACGTCCGGGTACACAGGTGATAACCAGAGTTCCGTGTGCTCCCCTGGTCTGTATTAATTATCCCCGCCTTGGCCTTATTAGACACAGGCCTGTAGAACCATATATAAGAGTATGGTTGAAACACCCTTTTAACATTTAGTAGAGTGCTCTCAGGGAAAATATTTAGTGAAGAATGCAGAATTAGTTATCATACTTTTGATACTATAACCTAAGCCCATTTTAAACAAGTTAGAGCTTTAATGGTAGGGCCTTCAAAAAAATGTTTATTGAAAAGTTAGTTTTCTGAAGGCAATTCGTTTTTTCTTCTTATCTCTGAGAAAGAATCATTTTCTTACCTAGATCAGTGTTCCTGTTACTGCAGCTGGTGTTACATGTCTGGAAAGTGAACAGTGTGCTTTTACTTTAGGATCTAATATTGTGAAAATAATGTGGTGTTTGATCCTATATAAATTCCATAATTTTATAGAATAGATACAATTGTATACTGTAGCCTACCTAACCCACTTACATTCAGAGATGAAAAAGAGAACTGGTTACTGACATGAGTGAAAATATATTTTATGAAAATGTATACCATGGTCTGAGTGAATACTCAATTCTGATTGGCTGACCATTATCATGTGATAATGTACACCTACTAAGTAGTTCCAGTAAAACTGTCTGTTCACCGATCTAAATAATTGCGCTGGATACATATCGTAGCCTTTGAGCCTATGTATAAATGAGTAACCATAGCTACAGGGATGCAGTTACTAGGTGTGTTCAACTTCATCAAATAACTTATATTGACTGTATGCTTCTATACTTCATGCAGCGCCGGTGGCATCGACAGTCGGCTGCAACCGGCTGCCTTGAAGCTGAGAATGCCATTGGCCGCTTCAAGTCAGCCGGGCTGCAGGCGGCTGCAGGCGACGTCGGGGCTGCATGAAGTCGAACACACCTAAAGCCTTCTGTTGACAATGTATTGAAACACTTTAACAAGTTAACATCTTATTCCAACGAGTGCCTTAAAAAAATACCTCCTTGGAGAATATACATTTTATGAATTTACTGTGTCAGTGTCTTCTAACGTCAGCGACATCTCAACATTGATAAACTTTCGCGACACATGCTGTGTTTACATCAAACGCGAAGCGAATTATTCGCACATCGAGATTAAGCTACATGTAAAATCAATCAACGCTGAGAAGAAATGGAGGTCAAGAGTATTGAAGCTGTCTCTGGGCATCCTCGGCTAGGCCTATATATTTTAATATTAAATACTTTAATTTTGCTTTAAATTAAAATCATACAAAATGCTCTGGGTCTCCCTCTTCCAGCTCCTCAACTCTCTCAATACCTTGATATGTTTCTCAAACTTTTTTATCTAAAAGGCTGCAACGTCCCGTCCTCGGTTCATGATGACTACTACAAGAAGAAAAACGTGTTTTGTTTTTTCCAGTCAGCTCAGGGGGGCCACAGGGGGGGCCAGGGACATTTTTACAGGGGCACTGGCCCCTGTAGGCCCCCGTGTAGGAACGCCCCTGCATCACACTTATACTGAAATACCTGCACTGGCTCCCAGTAAGTTACAGGATAGACTTTAAAGCACTGCTGCTTGTTTTCAAGTCACTGAAAGGGATAGGGCCAAAGTATCTATCTGACATGTTTCAGCAGTACATACCACTTAGATCTCTCAGATTGCAGCATACATTTCTATTGGTAACACCCACTGTCCAAACTAAACAGTGTGAAGCAGCACTCAGCCACTATGCGGTTCACCTCTGGAACCAACTTCCAGAAAACATTAAAAACGCTCCAACTATTTTTAGTTTTAAATCTAGATTAAACACCAAACTTGTGCTTTTATTTCCTATAATTTACTGCTGTTATGATCATGTTTTGATGATCACCTTTTGCTTTTATTTATTTATTTCCAATACATTTTTTACACATTGTATTCCCATTGTGTATTTATGTATGTGGAGCACATTGTTGTGGATTTATGTGAAGCACATTGAATTACCACGGTGTATGAATTGTGCTATATAAATAAACTGGCTTTGCCTTGCCTTTGGTGTGATCACAGCAGACTTCAGGTCACTGAAGCACGTGCCCACGGACCCCGTTGCAAGTCGGACGGTTCACGCTTCGCCTCGTCCATTATTTTATGATATTGTAGGTCTACACCTCCTTGGGCATCATCCCTTATGTCTTGAACTGTAGGTGTATAGTAGTGTAGTGTTGTATGCCAAAACACCATGCCAAGGGCCACAAAAGCAATATACATAAGCTAAATAAATGCTTCATTATGAGACTAAACGTTATTGTTTACAGTTTGCATTCATATAGTGTCATAAGTTGAACTATGCAAAGCATTTGAATCGTATTGTAATGCTATGCCATGGTAATTGATATTTTTGCCCATTTATTGTCTCACTTCATCTAAGTGCCACACACATAAGCAGACCATGGCTTAATCTTTTGCCTCTTATTTTGGCATGGAGGGTATCTGTTAATCAGGGCACATCATTATACATAACAGTGTGCCACACCAGACTTGGTCAAATAATCTGCAGAGTGACAATTTGCCTCACATTTGTATCTGCATGTTGGAATCCTTTCTATTCGCAATCCATTATTTTTTTGTTCATGATGGTGTCAGTAAAAATAGTTTTATCAAACAATAAATTAATTAATTGAAATCAGATAGACAAGTAACAGAAATGCACACGTCCTTTGACGACAATTTGTGCAGTAACTATCGAGACACCTGCTATCTTCTATTACTGTAAATAAACAAACAACGGTGCAGTAATCAGAGTTAAGAACAACAAGGACTTTTGAGCGGTTCAGTACTTGCCTTGCTTGATCTAACCAATGCATATTATCAATCCCTGTAGTTTACTTAATCAAAACTTAACAACCACCACTTTATCTCCTATATTTAGACACAGTGATAGCTCTCATGAGAAATGTATGTGCCCAGGGTTAATTACTTTATTTTCTGATGTAAATAATCAGCCCAGTAGACAATTGATTTTCAAAGCTTGTTCTTAAACGGTGTTTCCTTTTGAAATGTCACTCTCATACATATGCAAGATTTGGCCTTTAAGCTCAGCAAAGAAAACAAGACAAAATGTATGGATTATATGTTTGTGAATGAATTGGAATGTTCTCTAACTACCTTTAACAACCAATACACCTGCCTAAGCAACTAAAATACAGGAAACTGTGAATGTGTTGCCAATGTTCAAGCAACACTATTCCTAAGCCCCAGATAAAAAAACTAAACAAGTGAAACCAACATAACAATGATTGCTCACTTGTGATGCAGTCCTGAAGAAAAATAAGTCAACGGAAGTAAACGCTAAAGCCTGGATGGTTATTTTCCACTCTGCTGGGAGTATTTCCTTGATTAAATATATGTGGTCCTGTAGGGCACACTCTGAGCTCCTCTATTGTAAACTTGAAATGTCTCATCCCCAAGCCACATGTGCATTCATGAAACAGCTGGAGAAAGGGAGAAACAATCTGTACCAAATGACTAGTCAGGATCTGTCAGTTCTCTGCCTGCCCTGCCATGGCCTGCTTGCCTAAAATGTCTTTCCCTCTATGCATAGAACAAACGCAAGCAGGCTGTAAAGTCTCGATGTGGAGGTCATTGATTCATGATGAGAATGTAATACATGATACAAATCAATTTGAACATGTTTAAGAAATGATTCGTTTTGTATTACTTTCAATAAAATACTGAAGCAGCATGCAGTCAGAAGAGAATGCTGGTGATGGGTGGATATTTTTCACTGTCCCTGATCATGCTAGTATTTGCATTTTAGATGGAAATCAACCCAGGTTTACTCTGTTGTGGCTGCACTTAGTTTGCTCTTGTATTGCAATCAAAATTCAAATTGCAGTCAGCTTGAACGTCAGAAGACATATTTGGGAAGGTGAAATTTCCGTTACTGTAAATTCACAGCAGCCTGGTTCTCTGTGATGGGCTCTGTGTATGGCACTTGTGCCCGCGGATCTGCAAAGAAGCCATCGAGGGGAGAACTCGATGGGGCCTTCCATATGTTCAGCTAAACGAGTTCAAGCATTGTGCTGCCACTTGAGTGATGAAACCCATCACTGGTGAATGTTGTCAGTTCTGCAGTAGGACAAGCAAATTCACAAGGCTTCAAGGGAAAAAAGAATGTTCTAAAAAATTCAAGACGTGATATCAGATGAACAGTTGGATATGTGCTTAAACATGCACAGCCTTTAATTTTATACAAGCCCATACTGATGCCACTGTGATATATTATGTCCCCTTTTATTCTATTCTTGACAGCCAGACTGATCACCTAGCTGAAACCATTCATATCAGGTCAGGCTACATTAACACTAATACACTACACTACACAAAGTAAGTTAGCATAGGAACCAAATGAAACCATGAGCATGTGTTTTTATTTGCTCTTACAGATGGGTTTGGCCACCCACTCATACAAACTGATTTGTGAGAGGATACATTATCTTATTCCTTTTACTGACACTTTAGGTGATCATCTTTTACCATATTTGTTATAGATTTGCTCGTTAAAAAATCACAAAGACTATTATTTGTCAGTGGGATGGGAAACTGTGCATTATTAGAGGGCATAACACATCCACCCTTCTTTTCCTGCCCTTCTATTAAGATTGTCCATAAGAATAAGTGTTTTTTAATTGTATTTATTTTACCAGCACTGAAACAATCAATATCAAAGTTATTTCTATTGTTACAGCAACTCAGGCTGGCAAGGCTGATGATATATAGTTGTTTTTATGATCATAGATCAAGATGTGATTTAGTTGATTAACTAAAACAAATAACTTTAACAAAGTCATTATAATTTTATGTTCATGTGGAATTTATCTAGAAACTCTATGACATTCATTATTTCATGTCTACTGATCCTCACAGTTTTGATTAAGGCTTACACCAATCTCATAAGGCTTGTTTTGTTTCAAGTACACATTGCAATTAACCATGATGATGGTGACCTTGTGGTGTCACAGAGAGCAAAATATATGCATGGTCTTGTAATGTTACAACCATAGACATGTGTCTATGGTTACAAAAACAATTCAAGTGAAAAAGAGGTACTGTCTGGCAATAACAAAATAATAATGTATGGGAGTCAGGTGGCTGAGCGGTTCTGAAAGTTGCCAGTTCGATTCCTGGCCGTGCAAAATAACGTTGTGTCCTTGGACAAGGTACTTCACCCGACTTTTCTCAGGGGAATGTCCCTGTACTTAATGTAAGTTGGTCTGGATAAGAGTGTCTGCTAAATGACTAAATGTAACAGACCTGCAAACATAAACATTCTTATTTTAGATGCAGCTTATAATGTACTCAACATACACAGATATGACTGACATTATGGTATGCAACAAAATCAAGTGTGTAAACATGTCACATACAATCAGATATAAAATAAAGTTAATTAAAATGTTTTATCATTGAAGTATTAAGTCAGTAAATCTGCTAATTCAACAATCTGTTTCTAGTTTGTGTGAAATGAAAAATAAATACTTTTCTCAATCTAATAATTGACTGACTAATTTTCAAAAACATTAATTAGTGCGCCGAGAAAAGGTAATTTGCAATGCTGTCGGAAAAGTCACTCAGCCAGTTATTGAAAAAGTCATTGTCATCAAATGTCTCCATGACTACATTCAAATGGAGAACCTAAAGCAAAGCTAGATTCTGACAAGATATTTCCTCCTCTCCTTGATATAGGGACCTTCAGAACGTTGAGACAGGTCCCTGTGGGTTCTTCCTTTCTACGAGTAGGCCCACATGCTTGATTAAATGTGCCAAGTAATTGCCGGCCCTCAGTGATGCTACGCCCCATGGGATTCTTGGTTAGGTTAGTGATCTGACAGTGCACTTTCATGAACTGAACAAATTAACACTTAAACCTGGTTATTAAGAAGTAACCACCAATTACTTGGCCTAAGAGTATTAACTATGCATGGTCCTCAGCTTTTCTGAGGCCAGTTCTTTATGCATGACATCTCTACTTTTTTGAGAGATGTAAATGTATATATGATTGGTACATGCGAATGGAATAATTCTCCCTGCATTTTCCATCAAACATATGGCACTGCCCTTAATTGGTTGCAAGTTTCAGTAACTGCAAAACAATTAATTCCAGTCCATCCATGTTCAAATCAATACTGCATGTTGCACAATGGTGACAAATAGTCAACATTACACATCCCCTAACCAGAACTCAGTGTACATTGACATTTTAGACATCTAGAACTGTTGATGTTGTACATTCATGGACACATATACATGGTTGGTCACTAAAGGGAAGAGAAAGACAAGCTAAGGAGGAGAAGATGCTGTTCCTCAGTGAACCCAATCCAGAGATTTGTTTTTGTTTTTCTTAAAACTCAGCTGTCCTAAAGGAGACCAAAGCACATTGTTTATTCTCTTGAGGTTTAATTAGGCACACTAATCTTCGATTGAAGCATAAATACACACTGAGAAATCTTGTCTCTTCAAAGACTAGTCTGTATTAATGCCCACAACGACTAATGTGCCATTAACAATAAATGTGTTTGTATTGCCTCTGCTTAGATCTCTGAAACCAACAGCTCCAAAAAGTTTGAAAATGAATTAATTTAAGAGAAGTCATGATTCTATCTTTTTTATGTATCATTAATTCATTTGACTTATTTAACCTTTATTTATACAGGTTTGTATTAACAGAGATCAAAGAATACTTTGCAAGAGAGACCATGTTTTGTTCTCCTAAAAAATAGAAGGAAGGACAATAACTATTTACATGGCTCTCCAATCATCTAAAAGCAATGTTTCATCTGGAAGAGAATGTCAAGCCAGGCTGCCAAGCCAGGTTTCAAGTGCACTGCCAACTATTCTGTCATGCAATGGGAAGAGGTAGATGTAATTTTGTAATTTTTTTAAAGAAGCAGAGAAAGATTTAGCAGAACAGGGAGTTGTGGATGATTTGACATAAGGAAGGCTGCCCATGGGACACTCAGGGTTAATGGTGCAGTAACAGACACACATTAGACATATATATGGCTAAACTACTTTCCTACACAACGTCCCAAACCTCTCTTAATGAAAAGGAACTTATACCCAAAACATACATTTCAGTAGCATGTGAAAAATCTACACAACACCCCAAAAACATTCTAGATCAGTCAAGATTTACTGAAAGTGGCGAGTCTTTTTCCATATTTTTTGCTCACCCATTGAATTCAATTTGATCTTTCAACAACACGAGATATGCTATTACTTATAAGTACATGGACCTTTGGTTACAATTATTATCTGTGTGGACATGTTTATGAAAAGCACAAACTGCACCAGAGGTGTTAACTTCAACCTCAGGGATTGTGAAGTGTGATGTCAGTGTCAACACATGAAATGATAGGACTGGTGGCCATTGTACTCTGCTATCTGGAAATGAATTGATAAAGTGCCAAGCTGACCCTTTCCCACTGAGTGTCTTGTCAATAGAAGTTCAACAAAGCGGCTGTCTGATCTCATCTCAGACCTGCACAGCCTTTATTACTGACCTGAATCCCAACCCTGTAGAGAATTGCCTGTAGCAAAGCCTACATTTGTCACTATCATTGCAGACTATAGCTGTGACACTGTGATGCCCGTAGCCCTCTGGGAGATCCCTGACCATCCACTTGAGCAGCTTGTCACCTGTCACTGTGAAGACAGGAAGTGCAGCCTGATGGAGGATCAAGCATTCATGCTGGACCACATTAAACATTTACTGTATAGTGAGAAGAAAATACATGTTTTTTCGTTTCACTGTAGTTACAAAATACAGAAATAAATTGAATAGATATTACACAATGAACAGTATTGTGCATTAAAAAAAAACTGATCAAGAACACATAGATATGAATGCAACCTTTATAAACTCTTGTCAAACCGTTTTTCAAAACTCCCCAAAGATTTCAAACTTATTTTCTCCACGGTTCTGATTATAAAAGCCTTTTAAGGGAAAACAAAGTCTGAATAATGCTTATCCACAGTCATGGTCACCACGGTGGGCTTCCCCAGGTGAAGGCTGTGGACAGGAACTGTCACAAGCTGATTTAATTTCCATACACCAGCCTCCCTGAGCGGGAATTGGGGACAGGCCAGCCCCCAGCTCTCACTCCTTATTACAATCCCAGTGCATATTCCCTTCATGTCTACAGACAATCCATCTGCCTCTCTAAGCCTGTTTTTGTCAAGAGTTGTTAGCTGTCAGGCCCCTGGGATAAACACCACCAGCTATTATTAATCTTGTTTGTTTCGCCTTTCACTTTCCCTCCACTCGCAGGCAAGAATTCCCTGCTGGATCTTACATTCACAGGCCTAATCAATGCTGTATCTAAATGCAGATTGTGATTGAGACCTGTGAGGGTGGGGGTTGACTTGAGAAGTGTCACCCTGAGAGTCAGAAGGTGAGACGCTTTGTCCTCAGAGGTTAGGGCAGTCTCATGAATTTTACTTACTCTACAACACATAGCAGCCCAGATACTTCCCAAAAAACAAACACACAAAACAATTAAATAACATTAATGATTCACCACTTGCGTTTCAACTAATTGTAAAATAACTTAATAGTTATTGATAGTACTGACGACCAAGTTTGGCTTCTCATTAAAGTTGATGTCCTGATTGGCATCTATAATTTGCCTTGACGAAAAACACCCTAGCAAAGCACATTGACACAGGTACATGCAACACATTCATCTTGTCTGGTGAAAATTGTTCTAAAGCAACAACAAAATCACTATTCAGTTCCATTTTTAAAAGCATGGGCAACAGAGTGCAGCTCTACAGAGTCTTGATGCACTGTTTAGCCGTTGCACCCTGGTCTTCCCATGGCTTTGTTTGATGTCAAATTGAGGAGGCCTATGTGTAAAACATGCATCTATTAATTACACCTTGAGTCACTTTGATTTCCAGTAAAGCCAACCCAAGCCAGGGCCGATAGTGCCACGTTAGCGCAGGAAAAAGCTGACTGAAGCAGATCTCGTCTTGTCATGCTGAGAAGGACAGGGCACAGTGGAGAAGGACATTACTCTACTCTGGCTCTCAGGAGCCAGAGGAAACCAGGACTCGTCCCTGAGTATTCATAATCAATACATTCAGACCCATGTTTCTCACGTAAGTGAGATCTGTTCTGGAATCAATTACACCCTGAGGAGTTTCATACCTCGCTGACCTCATCTCTTTTCCATCACATTAGCATTAAACAAATTAGCCTTGTCTCCTTGCTGTCTCACAGTGCAGGCAGCTAATCAAAGACTCTTTGAGGAGAGAAAAATCTTAGAGCTGTATGGTATCTCACCAGCAGTTGTATGCTATAGCAAGCCAGCTCAATGTGTGTGTCATTGTTTGTGGGTGTTGGTATAACAACAGCCAACTCAGATGAGTATAGAAAGTTATCTGATCCCCTCCCCCCATCCCGATTTCCCCATCACTCCCTGCATTGTAACCAGTTCAATCAGCAATACTACATTTTTCCTTATTTTCTTTCACACCAAATCAACATCCATCACCATATAATTTCAACTCGATTAGTTTTTATTTTCCATAGAGATTGAAATGTTAATGGCAAAGCATAAAAGCAAACAAAAATATATAAATTACTTGCTATAATATGATTTGACACTAGTAGCCATGGTCCTTTTTATGTTACCACTGTCTGATAAATGATGGAGTCCTGTTGTGTGTCATTTCAGCAATCAAGGTATCCTGCAAAAAGGCATTTCAGAAAAAAAGGTATTCAAATCAACATAAGAATGTGTCAACTGCCATCATTTTCGGATTCAAAAATATTTTGCAAGCAATCAAGACTCATTATTAGAAGTAGTAGTAAGATGACTTACTACTAATAGTTAATAGTGGCACACATAGAAAGTAGCTACAGTCCCAAAGTAGAGCTCACATTTTAATTCCATTATCTTCTTTTTCAATTAATATGCTATACACCGTAGCACACTACTATCCACCTGTATTTTTTTTTAACCGGAGGTAAGATTTTAATGAGAATTTAAAAAAAGGAAAACATGTTCATATCAAGTGGATTCTCACATCCCTTGAGAACTGCGTTAATTGTTTAAATGCACTTTACGATTACAGATCAAAGTTAATGCTGAAGAAGAACTCACCAGGTTTCGTAAAGGGTTGCAATACATCCACTGGCTCCTTAGTTTATTCAATAACTATCAGCATTTAATTAGGATTTTATTGAATTACAGACCTTAGGATCCCAACTCTTCTCATCCCATACGGATTTGTTTTGTGTAATTAGTGCAAGTAAAATAGACTGAGAGACACAACTCCAGGCTCCCTTGTGACCACTCTGTTTAGAGCTTGGTAGAGCAAAATATACTGTACAGAAAAATGTGATCCATCAAGCATGATTTCCCATTGATAGCATGATGCAAGAAGGTTACAATGGATTTGAGGCTAGGACTCCCCTTGCTTAAATAAATCAATGATGAAATTGAAAAATTAAAAAAAATATATACATCACCATCAAGTATCACTGCAAAATATCTAAATAGTCATAAAAACATTTAACCATTAACACTTTAGGAATCTCTGCCTTATTTCTCACTCAGACAGCCAAAGGTCTAGTTTACCTCTTGTAATCCAAACTATTCATACTGTAAAATGTCCTTCAAACAACAAACAGTCTGGAGGTAGCACATTCAAAGAAAGTGACTGATAAACAATTGGGCCCTCAAACATCTACTATACCGATCATTGTAAAGGTCTTATTTACATTGTTCCCATTAATCTTTAGCCTCTGTTCAAAATTACAACACAGTCTTCTGGCCTCCATCCCTCACAGCCTCACCCCCTCTCATCCTCCACCTTCACCCCCCTCTTCTCCTCCACCCTCACCCCCCTCTCATCCTCCACCTTCACCCCCCTCTAATCCTCCACCTTCACCCCCCTCTTCTCCTCCACCTTCATCCCCATCTCCCTACCTTGCCCACACCTGCATCACATTAATCCAGATTCACTGTGTTAAACAGAACTCTGACCAGGAACGCGTGCCTCAGCTTCACAGTCAGCTGAGATGACCAGTGCCATGTGAGATATGTGTGAGAAAACAATACTCTATATCATGTGGTGTTCAGTCTTGGCCACACATCAGAGGCCAGACCTGAACTGGACTGCAGTTCCATTCAGCTTTGGGCAAAAGATGAACAAAGACTACCCAGTATGGGGGCTGAAGGGCTCAGTGGATTACATAACATAGCAATGAGATGAATTGAGTAGATGGATTTGTCTCTGTATGAAGTGCTACTGTTGAGAATTTATGACATTTCACACTGTGTAGCTTAACATTTCAAACACTAAAATGGTTTACAGTGTTGGCTACACCACATTACGCTGAGGACTCCATGTTTCAATCTGAAAGTCTCCAACTTTCAATACTTTCAGAGACTAACTGAAGGCATGTGTTCTATTCTAAAAAGAAATCGCTGAAGTAGGTAGAGTACATTCAACCTACAGTACAGCCATTCCTGGCAGGTAGATTTAGAATGTTCTGAACATGACAGTGCCGTATGCTAGTGCATGTCTTTGAAGGTTTCTGCATCGTTGAATCAGAGTGACGGACTCCAGCTGAGTTTGTACTGATGTGATGCTGTCTTCAAGTCCAAACGTGTCCGTCTCTGCTGAAGGATATTTGTAATAGGAAATTACTAGTGGAACCCTGTGGAGTTCCACAAGCCTGTGGAAGCAGCATAGTTCGTTAACCGTCCTGTTCATGAACCACATTGTAATTGATCATTGCTCAGTAGCTATGTGTGTGGTGGGGGGAGAGATTTAAGAGGGGATTTAGGCAGTGCACTGGGGTCTGCTGAAGCATCAGCAAGACACGTCCTCTGAATGAATGGATGGGTGGTGTCTGTTAAGACATGGTGTGCCGACAGTATCACCATGGATACAAAGGATCCCACTGAACAAAATAATGTTGTCCTAAGGGCTTTATTGTAAGCTCATGAACTTAAGTCACTGTCATTGATTACTTATCAGCATATTCATGCTACTAATCGGCACTTTCAAGACATCTGTATAATGCTTTTGCTCAACATGAGACTTTTGGGGGATTTCTATTAGAACTGGAACTGTTCTGTGAAGGACATGCACAGTAGTGGACTCAAAGGAGAAAAGTCATGAGCTGTGTGTTGCACTTTAATGGTCTGCCCTGATCTCACATTTGAAAATATATAATTATTTATGTTGTAGAATTGTGTATATTTTCTACAGCTCTCTATTTACATTCTCTCTGATTCTGTTTCTCTTTAAGCACAGTAAATGGCTCAGGTAGAGTTAGGGAATTGGTGAGAGAGCAAGTTGCCAAAGATTTAAGACATGTGTTTTGGTTTGCTCTCTGGACAGTGAGTCAACAGTCAGAAACCTGGGTGTTACTAGGTGTGAGTGTGTGTCACCACTCAGGGGATTAGTCCAAGGCAACACAGGGTCATGAGAACAGCAGACAGCTGTGATGCTCTTGGCATCCTGTCAGCAGCCTGCTGGACAACGATGACCCTGCCACATAAGCCAGAATACTGATAAGATGAGGCGATCTGAGCTGTGGAATGGGTGAGAACTGTAATCAAAGAAGAGGCCACAGCAAGCTAATCACTATTATGCTTCAAAGGTTGGTTCAGACAGTTATCAGTGTGACCAGCTGTGAGTTAAGAACAGGGTAGTTAATAATAGTTTCTTCCGCGCAGGAACAAACATTTTTTACTAGACCTGCTGACTTCTCTTGTAGGAGTAGCCAGGGCGTGAGGGAAGAGATGGGTTTAGAATAATAACACAACTAAAAGGATTGAAAATCTGTATATAAAAAAAGAGACGACAAGCTGGTATTATCTTGCAAGAATGCACAGTCACACACCATATCAGGTAAAGCCGTTTATAAGATGCACTGTTGAATGAGCTATTTGTCATGTAAAATCCCACTCATCCAAAACCGGAATCCAAAGTTGTATTATTCATTGAGGTGTGCTCTTCATTCTCCACAGATACACTTATCTCACACTAAATTATGCATATGAGACAGGCAGCAGCATTTCTATGCTTGGCCACATCTAAACACATGACCTAAATGCTTCAACACGCAGAAATTAACCTCTCTCCAACACTCGGGTCTGTACACATGCACACATACACACTCACACACAAACTGTAAATACGCAAACTTCAGAATATTTATGACATGATTTAAGACAGCAGGGCTACAGTACATTTAAAAAGAAAAAGGAACTGATTCAATAATTAGGACATCTAATGTCAGACCTCTAACCTGGCCTTCTGCAGATTGGGTAATTGAGAGAAGTCCCCCCTGCAGATCTTCTAAAGGATTCACAGAGCACACACAAACCTCACTGCCATTTAGTGGCCATGCTTAAGGTCACAATCATTAGCTGACCATTAAAGATGAAGTGAAAAGTTGGCACTGTAGGCTTACATTTTCTATTACGAGTTTATATAAGCAGCTTGGAATTTGGGTATCTACATCCACGGTGGTGATGAACTTTAGGAAAGTGTCAGTAAGGGCTACAGTATGTAGTCAGGTG
The DNA here is from genome assembly GCF_021917145.1 of Hypomesus transpacificus. Lineage (NCBI taxonomy): Eukaryota > Metazoa > Chordata > Actinopteri > Osmeriformes > Osmeridae > Hypomesus > Hypomesus transpacificus. The sequence goes on along the minus strand of NC_061068.1, from coordinate 1,834,094 downwards.
GCTGAGCGGGTAAAGCATCGGGCTGGTAATCTGAAGGTCGCCAGTTCGATGCACATGACGTTGTGTCCTTGGGCAAGGCACTTCACCCTACTAGCCTCGGGGAGAATGTCCCTGTACTTACTGTAAATCGCTCTGGATAAGAGCGTCTGCTAAATGACTAAATGTAAATGTATGTGGAGATGGTGGTAGAGAAATCAAAGAATGCATAAGTGAAGACAGACTCATCTAGCTGTCTTCTCTGGACACGTTCGAGTTCAATGATGAGCAAATATGAAAAGGTCAGTGCACCCAAACAGCAACATGAGGAAATCAACAAATCTAAAGATGTAAACAGTCAGCCGGAATGTGGGTTTAAACCTACAAGTTCTCCAAATCTGAGATGTCTTCTGTAAAGTTCAAAAATATTTTTTGGTAACCAAATAATAAGGTACATTTTAGAGTTGTAGAAAATACATTTTAAGGAACAAATAATGAACAAATAATGAGTTGCATTATTTTGCGATAATGGAAGTCAATTAAGCCTTGAAAGTTGACAAAAGCAGTGTTGGAACAGCTAATGTTCCTGCACACTCTTAAGCATTATTTGGACAGGATCGTGCAGGAAGTAGTATAAAAAATGCAATTAACTAAGAAGGGCAAGTCTTTCCTCCTGTGTAAAAATCACAGTTTTCTACACAGTTAAAAGGCACTTGGAAACTGGAGGATACTGACTATAAGAGATCTGGCAAACCCATAACCACAGAATTAGAACACACGTTTCTGAATGTTAGCAGCTTCGAGCTGAAAGTTTGTGTGAAAGTAACAAAGCCACTGAAAAGATGGCCTACGCTGAGCTAAAAAAGCTACCACAGCATTTTGCTGCGGCATGGAATATTCTGGTACATGCCTATTTGGTCAGGGGTTCATCCTACAGTACAGCAAATTGATGATCAAAAACATAGCTCCTAGCCTTATCAGAACTGCCGTAGATGAAGATAACAAGATGGTGGGCTTCAAATCAAGGGATGACCATGTCCAGAGTCCATGTTTAAACCCCATCGAGCCGGTTTGGGATGAACTGGACAGAAGGGTGAAACACAATTTACACAAAATTAAATTAAAAGTATACAGTATGTGTGATCTGAGAGATGTGTCATTGCAGAAAGAGCAACCTGTTCTAATGAATCTCATAGTACATCAAAGGTGAAGCTGTTACTCACTCAAGGCTGTAACGTTAATTTACAGACTTCATTAAGTTGATTCAACCCAAACATCATCTTGTTGACATAATCAATAGGATAACCGTGTGGAAAGGACTGCAATTAACACCATGAAAAAAATGAGTTAAGACTAGTAAAGGAAACTAGGAAATTGGAGTAACTAAGGTATCAAAAGGTAGATCTCTATGTGAATCTCGCCTTTTTCCCACTCTTTGGACCTTGCATGTATTCAGTAATTGGATTCAATAAATATAGTCTTTTCAGTGCAAGCAACAGATAGCAAATGGAGATTCATAGCACATCATCAGTGCCACGGAACCAATTAGTTCAAGAACATACTTCTGTCTTTGAAAGCCCATTAGAGTTGTTTTTTTAACTGAAAAAATCATTAAATAAAACTTCAAATTGTATCCTTCACATTTAAATTTCATACACAGCTTTTGAACCCTTTCCACTTTCATTTAGTTTTACCCACTTTCATGCAGTAGTCCCTTGGTTGGTCTAGGTTGTGGGAGAACCCTGAGGACCATGGCCCTCAGCTTATGCAGTCATGAACTGAGGCTCCTGTCCACCCTGTTGGCTGTAATCACAGTAGTATACTAGACAGCATGCCCAGGGAGAGCCATATCCATCTGCTGCTGTTGGAAGGGTCAAACACAAGCTGTTCAGCTCAACAGATCTTGCACCTACACGTTGCAGATGGACGGAGTAAACTCTGTTGGCAGGTAGGAATGTGGAATTCTACTCTTCCTCTGTACATGTTGCGTTTCAAGTTAATCAAGGACAAATGCACAGTACTCAGCTTCTAAGAAATGGCAACCTTCATAAAGACAATTTTTTGGGGGGCTTGATTTTTGTACTTCACAAAAACTCTGCAGATTTGCTCTCCTCATTCTTGTGTCCAAGTGCACATAAAGAGTTTAGACCATTAACAGCCAGTGACAGCATACTAATGGGGACAGATGGCAGAGCATCAGAACTTTCTTACATTATTACCATGTGCGGCAATTTAGAATTAAATTAAGTCTGCCTCGCTCCAATGACACCCTTAATTATCACGCTCTGTCTCACCATAGACAAATATTTTTACAGCAGCACACTGTTTCTAAAAGTGAGAAAACAACAAAATATATTTATTTACAAGAGCCGAAAAAAAATCGAAAGATATTTAGGACACTGAGATGTCTTTGTAGTTGATTTCAGGTTTTAGAATCCCTCATTATTCTTCCTGCACATGTTTCTCTGCCTACTGAAGTTATCCCTATTATCTCTGCTAATGATCCAATCTAACTATGAAGACTTGGCACTTTAACTGCTGTCCTCCAAGGTTGACATAAAAACTGAAGTCTCCTGAAAGTTTGAATCACTTCAAAATAATACTTTTCATACCCATCTGTGGTATAGTATGTTATTCTAGGTGTTCGCATGTACAATAAACTGTTCAACATGCCAAGCAATGTTCTGGTTTACCCTCAAAGGCACCCTCAGAATATTCATCATGTCTGACTAGGCTCCTGTCTAGTTAAGGATGGTGGTGGGTTGCTTACATTAACCTTCCCTATATTGAATTTAAAAAAGAGTGTATACTGCATGATTATGTCAAAACGTAATTAGTTCTCTACCAAAGCTCATCAATAATTACCCATAAAGTGGTCCTTGAGGGCTGACATTGTGCACTGATTCTGTATAACAACCCAGCAAAGTAATTTGTTCTTTGTGTTTTTAGACCTTCCCTTGCTTTCCTATGTATCAACACAGTTGAACTCCTCGAGGTTGGTAAATCACTTGAGGTGAGCCTACAACCATCCTTCTACAAAATACAGCTCTCTTGTCATAACATTTGTGTAATTCATAACCCTAAGAATAAATAGGTTCACTCTAATACCCGAATCGACTATTAACATTCATCAAACTGAATGGGATTACTGTGCCTCCTCAGACTCTCTATATTCACTAGAATATGAATTTACAGGCTCTGGGCAGGAAAGCCACACATCAGGCTCATAAATTCATTACAGCAAGGCGGTCGATCACATCCCAGTACAGCCCTCAGCCCTATTTGGTCTACATCCCTATGGCTTTACCTGCATCTTACTCCAAAGCCATCTCTCTCTCTCTCTCTCTCACACACACACTCCTCTGCCTTCTCTTCTGTTATCCCCCTTGCCATCAATTCCAAACAATGTTGTACATTAAAGAAATTAGCTTCAATTAATGTAGGTACTTTTGTCAATTCACTTATGGTATTTAATCATGTTATTAAACGTTGAAACTATTCTTCACCACCGTGAAATCCTTCTCTTACGTAGAGTAGCTTTGTATGTATTTATGACAGAATTTAGATGTTCTTGGAAAGCTCACTGGTACTGTAAACAATGCCCCTGTAAATCTAATCTTGAGACAAGTACAATTCACACATTGTTAACATCTGTGGTGTTTACAGATTGTTGGGATGGTTCCTGGGTAACACTGTTCTATTGAGTACGATCTTCCTACTCCGGTTCTACGCTTACTCTCTGCATGAAATCACAACAATAAAACAAATCCACACAAGAATTATCTCAGTGTCTTTGTACATGTGGACCCGTTGTCCCTGGAGACGATGTGTGCATGTGTACAAAAATACAGCATGGTAAAACAGTTCTAACATTCTTTGAGCTTTGATGTTGGAAAGGAATGGGTGGACATAACATGTCTTCATTCTCCGGAAATATCTACCAGCTAATAAGCCTTGGAATGCTCTTTGGCTGAATAATTGAATGCAGAGACAATACAAAATGTAATTAGCATATGACAAATACATGCAACAAAAAAAAACAAATACAGCTACTTAAAAAGAATCTGAGAGATGATCTAGATTTTACTTGGACATAAGCGCCAAAGATATGCACAGGTTTCTTGAATAAAAGGAAAGGGTTATGTGCGCAGATGTTGTCTTTTCTTTTTTTATCCAATTTCTTTTTGTAAACAACGTTGTGCTCTTGGTAAGAGTTGGAGATCACATAACTGAATCAGATGTCTTGCTCTTTACTAACCAGAAATAAGAGAATATTGCATGTGTTTTTACAGGATGTGAACTCAGTACTCAGGCTCCTTTTTGAAATTGGATTGAAAAAGTACAGTGAAGACTAATATCCCCTTGTTTTGTCTCAAGCCATCCAACTAGCACCTCAGCTGTGATAAGAAAATAAGATCTCTCGTGCAAAATATCTCTACTAGATAAAGGTAAATGAGAAAACCAATTAGATTATGCTCATAAATCATGACTGCCACATAAAGTGTCAGTGAAGACTCTGAACAGGAATTTGTGTCAGGGCTGGTGCTTGAAAGGGACAATCACATCTCAGGAAAGAAATGCATTCACACCAACATTACTCAAAAAAAAATATTTTATCAATTTCGTGCTGTGGTAAAGGTTACCAATGTGATGAGAAACAGTTTTCTATGTTTATAAAACATTACTAATATGAGCTAAATGGCCGGTCCCAGTTTCATGTTTTGTTGTTGTTGTGTGAATTGGATGTTCAGTCTTTCCAAAACATTACTTCTGTTATGCTCAACAATCTCCTTCCCAGGTGCATTCATTTTCACACAGTACTAAACAGTTACATGATTAATGACCCTTGAAATTGAAATATAAAACATGCCTCATGCAAATACTGCATATGCTTTAGCAAGGGTTTGTAATTTAAATCAAGGGCAAGAATTAGACTTGACACAATGAAATGACATTGCTGTATGTAGTAGCTTCTCTGTCAGCACCATACAATAGGGACATTTAACATAACAAGATGGCCATCAATCTAATGGGAAGATGCTGTTTCTACAGTATGCCTGTCTATAGTGGGCAGTATTTGATAGGGGTATACCTTCACTTAGGAGGTACACAGTAAACATTGGCAACCCACTACAATATCCACAATCCATCA